>NW_017731425.1:16280-17705 GCF_001890085.2 Hipposideros armiger | reverse complement strand
CTAGAAGCATACAACCTTCCAAAGCTAACTCAAGAAGAAACAGAAAATCTGAATAAACTGATTACCACCAAGAAAATTGAATCTGTAATCAACAAGTTCCCAACAAATAAAAGCCCAGGGCCAGATGGCTTCACAAGTGAATTTTACCAAACATTCAAAAAAGAATTATCACCTATTTTTCTCAAACTATTGCAAAAGATCCAGAAGGAGGGAAGGCTCCCAAACTCTTTCTATGAAGCCATGATCACCCTGATTCCAAAAACAGACAAAGACAGTACAAAAAAGGAAAACTACAGGATGATATCTCTGATGAACATAGATGCAAAAATCCTCAAAAAATCTTAGCAAACAGAATTCAGCAATATATTAAGAAGATCATACATCATGACCAGGTGGATTTCATCCCTAATATGCAAGAGTGTTTCAACATCCGCAAATCAATTAATGTGATACACAACATCAACAAAAATAAAAATAAAAATCATCCGGTCATATCAATAGATGCAGAAAAAGCATTTGACAAAATACAGCAGCCATTTATGATAAAAACTCTTAGCAAAGTGGGAATAGGAGGATCATATCTCAACATAATAAAGTCCATATATGATAAACCCACAGCTAACATCATACTCAATGGGGAAAAGCGAAAAACATTCCTTTTATGATCAGGAACAAGGCTGTCCACTTTCTCCACTTTTATTCAACATAGTACTGGAAGTTCTAGCCACAGCAATCAGACAAGAAAAAGAAATAAAGGGCATCCACATCAGCAAGGAGGAAGTAAAATTGTCATTATATGCAGATGACATGATACTATATATAGAGGACCCCAAAGACTCCATCAAAAAGCTATTGGAGGGCCGACCGAGTGGCGCGTTGGTTAAGAACTGGCTTGGGATGTCAGAGGGCCCCGGTTCAGATCCCATATATGAGGGCCAGTGACATTGCCCTCTGCAGCTAAGATGGTGAATGGCAGCTCACCTGGGGCTGGGCTGCTGTGGGTCGCCGGCAATGGCGTAGGCTGCAGCTCCCTGCTGTAGTGGGCTGCCATACACTACCGTGTGTAGCCGGCAGCCAGCCAGCGTGAGCAGCCAGCAGCCGCGGTGAACGGCCGTTCAGAAGCTGGCAACTGATCTGCCTCACCCAGGAAGAGCGCAATGATGGTGCCAGCTTGGGCCAGTGAAGCAACATCCTCCACAACTAGCCTGAAGAACAAAAGGACAGCAACTTGTCTGTTCCCCTTCCCCGATTCCCTAGCGCTGTTCCCCTCCCCCAATTCCCCAATAAAAATCTTTTTAAAAAGTTATTGGAACTATTAGACAAATTCAGTAAGGTAGCAGGATACAAAATCAATACTCAGAAATCAGTTGCATTTGTATATACCAATAATAAACTATCAGAAGGAGAAATTAAGAAAACAATTCC
>NW_017731425.1:12466-14570 GCF_001890085.2 Hipposideros armiger | reverse complement strand
AGGGATAGAAAAGACAGCCTGGGGAATATAATCAATAATGTTGTAAATATTTTTTAGGGGGCCAAATGGACTCATGTCTTGTTAGGGAGACCACTACTTAGTTGGTGTAGAGGCGTGACCACCGCACTGTATATCTGAAGCTGATGTTGAATAATAATGTATGTCAACTATAATTATATATACATATAGTCATGGGACATGGAGTAGAGAGTGGGAATGGAGTCAATGGACTTGTAATAGATATGTATGATATCAGGGGTGGGAGGGCAGCAGGTGGGGGAGGGGGGTTGTCATTTTGTGAGGGGTGAAAAGAATAACTATTGCATTGTTCTGTACACCTGAAACTAACAATAAAAAATAATAAATTAAAAAAAGTCAGGAACAAGACAACGATGCCCACTTTCACCACTTTTATTCAACATAGTATTGGAAGTCCTAGCCACAGCAATCAGACAAGAAGAAGAAAGAGCATCCAAATGAGAAATAAAAAAGTAAAACAGTCATTATTTGCAAATGACATGATACTATATAAAGAGAACCCTGAAGATTCCACAAAAAAACTATTAAAACTGATAAATAAATTTAGTAAAGTAGGAAGAAGCAAAATTAATATTAGAAATCAGTTGCATTTTTATACACCAATAACAAATGATCAGAAAGAGAAATCAAGAAAACAATCCCATTTACAATTGCATAAAAAAATGTAAAATACTTAGGAATAAATTTAACCAAGGAAGTAAAAGACTTGTACTCAGAAAATTATAAGACACTAAAGAGAGAAATCAAAGAAGATACAAATAAATGGAAACATATACCATGCTTATGGATAGGAAGAATTAATATAGGTAAAATGTTCACCACACTCAAAGCAATCTATAGATTTAATACAAGCCTTATCAAAATACCAATGGCATTTTTCATAGAACTAGAACAAATAATCCTAAAATTTAGTTGGAACCATAAAAAACCCTGAATAGCCATGACAATCCTGAGAAAAGAAAAAAAAAGCTGGAGGTATCACACTACCTGATATCAAATTATACTACAAGGCCATAGTACTCAAAATGGTATAATACTGGCATAAAAACAGATACATTGTCAATGGAAGAGGATAGAGGCCCTAGAAATAAATCCATGCCTATATGGTCATTTAATCTATGACAATGGAAGCAAGAATTTACATTGGGGTAAAGACATTCTTTTAAATAAATAGTGCTGGGAAAACTGAACAGGTACATGCAAAAATTGAAACCATATATAAAAACAAACTTCTTACACCATATATAAGAACAAACTCAAAATGGATTAAAGACTTGAATGTAGGACTTGAAACCATAAAACTCCTAGAGGAAAATATAGGAAGTAAACTCTCAGGCATTACCCTTAGTAATAGTTTTACTGATATATCTCCTTGGACAAGGGAAACAAATGAAAAAGTAAACAAGTGGGACTACATCAAACTAAAAAGTTTTTTTCACAGCAAAGGAAACCATCAACAAAATGAAAAGACATCCTATTGTGGGAGAAGATATTTGTCAGATACATCTGATAAGGGGCTAATGTCCAGAATTTATAGAAAACTCATAGAACTCAACACCAAAAAAGCAAACAATCCAATTAAAAGATGGGTGGAGGACCTGAATAAATATTTCTCCAAAGAGGACATACAGATGGTTAGCAGACATATGGAAAGATGTTCAACATCACTAATCATCAGGGAAATGGAAATGAAAACCACAATGAGATAATCACCTTACACATGTCAGAATGACCATCCTTAATAAATCAACAAACAACAAGTACTGGTGAGGATGTGGAGAAAAGGGAACTCTCATGTACTGTTTGTTGGTGTTATTGCAAATTGGTGCAGCCACTTTGGTAAACAGTATGGAGATTCCTTAGAAAAATTAAAGATAGAACTACCTTATGACCCAGCAATTCCACTCCTGAGTATTTATCCAAAGAAATCCAAAATACTAATTTTTAAAAAAATATGCATGGGCCGGACGAGTGGCGCTATGGTTAAGAACTCGCTTGGGATGCCAGAGGGCCCCGGTTCGGATCCCACATATGAGGGCCAGTGACACTGCCCTCCACAGCTAAG
>NW_017731425.1:0-12176 GCF_001890085.2 Hipposideros armiger | reverse complement strand
CTGTTCCCATCCCCCCAATTCCCCAATAAAAATCTTTAAAAAAAAATGTGCACTACTGTATTTACTGCAGTGCTATTCACAATAGCCAAGACATGGAAGCAACGATTGGTTAAAGAAATTGTGGTACATTTATACAATGGAGTATTACTCTGCCATAAAAAATGAAATGTTACCATTTGCAACAACATGGATGGACCTCGAGGATATTATGCTAAATGAAATAAGTGAGACAGAGAAAGACAAATACCAAATGATCTCACTTATATGTGGAATCTAAAGAACAGAATAAATGAACAAACAAAATAGAAATAGACTCATAGATACAGAGAACAAACTGATGGTTGCTAGATAGAAGGTGAGAGGAGGGGTGGGCAAGAAAAGTAAGGAGATTTGGAAGTACAAATTGGTAGTCACAAAATAGTCACAGGGATGTGAAATACAGCATGGGGAACATCGTCAATAATGTTGTAAAATATATGTGTGGTGTCAGATGGGTACTAGACTTATTAGGGAATTACTTCATAAATTATATAAATGTCTAACCACTGCACTGTACACCTAAAAGTAATATAAAATGATATTGAATGTCAACTATAATTAAAAATATATACCGGGAGTACCAAAAAATTGTATACAAGTGGATATTTTTGTCAACATTACTCAAGCAGTAGTTTGCCATTATCAGAAGTGTCTGGACACTGATGGTACCCACTTTGAGCACCTCTTGTAATTGCAGAAGTCAAATGTGACCTGTATTCATTTTTTGTTATCGATATATATTGAATATTACAATGTTAATATATGTATATTATATATACATTCATATATATATATATAGAGAGAAAGAAACAAAAAATGTATTAATTTTTGAAGTTTAATTGAATTATGATAGCAGTGTGTAGTATGACATTCACTCAAAAGATGGCACTAATCAAATGAATGCTAGTGTCACCATGCGATAGGTGAAATATATATGTATATATTTCAGCCTTAAAGAGGAAAGAAATCCTGTCACATGCACAACATGGATAAATATTGAGGACTTTAAACTAAGTGATTTAGACCATTTACAAAAAGACAAATAGTACTCATATATGATTCCAGGTATTTTTTTGTAGTCAAATTTATAGAAAAAAAATAGATTAGTGGTTGTCAGGGACTGAGGGTAGAGGGAAATGGAGAATTGTTTTTCAATGAATACAGAGTTTCAGTTTTTCAAGATGAAAAACTGTGCAGGTGTGTTGCAAAACAATGCTAATATACTTAACACTATCAAACTGTACACTTAAAATGGTTAACATAGCAAATGTTGTGCATTTTAACAAAAATTTAAAAATAAGCTGGAGCAGAGATGAAGGGAGCTGCTGAAGCATAGCCATGGAGTGCATAGATGGAAGTCAGGGTGTGTGAACACTGACAAGAGGAAATACCACCTACCTTTTCACTCACCTTTTGCTACACAACAACATGAACATCCCCTCGGAATATTGGCAGCAAACCACAGCTGTGGTGGCACTGGCTGTGACCATGCCACCAATAGAAATCACAGATGTTTTCATAAGGCCTCATGATGGTCCTAGAATCTCCAGATACCATTTAACCACATCCTACTTCAGAATCACTAATTTTAATAGTATAATTACCTTAATAAAGAGGCTCAAATTGGGCTTAAACTATTCAACGGTAAACATAAAAGTAGCAGTACCCAACTGGTCCACAAAATGAGAAACCTCAAATTTATTTGGACTCTTCTTTCCACCCTTCCCAGACATCCAATTGATCACTAACCATGTGGATTCTCTTTCTAAACCTTTTTCAAATTCATTTGATCCTGTTGGCTGTCTATTCTAACATCTTATTTTAAACCTTCATGGCACTTATTGGTTATGACTATGACTGACTTGGCTCCTGATTCACATCTAGCCCCTCCCCTCCCTGACTCCCCAAGGGTCTTTCTGCTCTTCTGGAGTTTTCTGATGATGAAATGTGGTCCTGATCCCAGGAGTCCTCTCTCTTCTTGCTTGAACAGTGGGGCTTCCTTTCAGTGAATGGCTCAGAAACTCACCCCATGTAGTCCCTTCCATTGAATACAGAGCTCTTGCCTCCATTTCTTTTCAAACAGAGCCCATTCTCATTGTGGTATTCCTCACCTCCAGTGACACAAAGGGACTCAAAATACGTGGACCAGAGTAGTGACCCTTGATCCACCTAGAGAGATATGAAGGTTTAAGTGTAGTGTGATCATACGATGGTGTGTGGAAACCCCCTGGACTCATGGCTGGAATTGTGAGGGATGCGAATTTGGGAGGGGTGCAGATTTGAGAGGGCAGGAGACCTGAGCACCAGCACCTGGCCAAGGTCGACATGTGTTCTGCATCCATCAGGAGGTGCTGTGGCCTAAGCACTTGCTTGACACACTCCAGTTTCTCACCCGCTTTTCCCATCCCCTTGTAGGTGATCCTGTGTGCTCACATATGTAAATGATGTCCCCCCTCTTACAGTCTCTCTTTTTCTCAGGTGGTGTCAAGATGGGGTTTGTACAGCCTCTAGAAAGGGGAAGATTTGCATGGAGACCTCCCTCTCTCAGGATCAGGGTGACATATAAGAAAGAAGGTTGAAGGCTCAGACCTGGCTGTGGGGCTCAGGAAACGGAGCCTGGGGGCATCTCCACCATGGCCTGGGCTGCACTCCTCCTCACCTTCCTCACTTACTGCACAGGTGCTGCCTGCAGGGAAATTTTGGAGGGCACCTATTTGTCACCAGGGATGATGACCTCCCTGGGAATGGGGTCTGTCCTGTCCTCACTGATCTGTGTCCCTCCTTCCTTTCAGGGTCTTAGACTGAGTTTGTGCTGATTCAGCCCCACTCTGGGTCTCTTGGACAGCAGGTCACACACCATCTCCTGTACCCTCAGTAGTGGCAAATTGGGAACAGATATGTGTACTGGTACCAGCAGTACACAGGGAGTGCCCCCACCCTTGTGGATCTATAAGGACAACAAAAGACCATTCAGGGTTCCTGGTCGTTTCTCGGGCTTCATCCGCAGATCCTCCAATGCTGCTTACCTGACCATCTCTAGGCTGCAGCCTGAGGATGAGGACAACTACTACTGTCAGCCTTCTGACAGCAGCCACAAGCACAGTAATTCAGGCCCATGGGGAAGTGCAACCAAAACTCCCCAGAGTGTCCCTGTCCTGTGTCTGCCCTCCCCCATCCCCACCAAGGAGGGGTGCACTTTCTTGTCTTCTGCTTGACTGCTAGAGTTGGAATTATCTTGAGTTCCTGTATTTTCTTTCCAAAATGCCAATTTCCCCTCCACATCTTGATGGATGATCGCCTGTCCCCTTTGCAATCATTTCATGGTGATGATTTAGTTCAGAGCAGTGTTTCTGAACCTTGGCACTACTGACAGTGGGGGAGGAGGGTCATTCCTTATGGAGGGGGTGCTGTTCTGTGCCTGCATGATGTCAGAATATTTTGGGGGCTGCACACATTAGACGTCAATAGAACTTTACTCTCTAACTCATGACACAAAAAACGCTCCAGACGTTTCCAAATCTGCCCTAGGAGGTGGGGAGCAAAAGCACCTGTTTCAGAACTACAGGTTTAAAAGACCATGGTTTTAGCTGTTAGAAAGGTTTTGGCTTTGAGCCCTGTTTATGCTATTCAGCTGGACAGAAGGCTAGATGTATCAACTCTCTGTGCTTCTGTGTTATGTATGTTAGACAAAACAGTTGCACAGGCCTCAAATGATTGCCCTGATGGATGAATAACATTCTAAACTCCAGAGGTCAGGAAACTTGTTACCCAGTCATTTGGAGAGTGGAGTACAATTTTCACCAGACTAGGTGTGTAATTAATCTTTATATGAAGCACATAAAAATATAATAGTTCTCTCTTCATTGATTCCTTCAGGGAGTACTTTTTAAGCATCAGATACAAACTGTACTCTCACAGTTTACATTTTAAGATGGGCATGAGAAACAGACAAGAACAGCAGCATAAATGAGTATATACTAAAGTCCTTTCTTTCACCAGAGTGTCAGGTTCAAATTTTGGCTCTGCCTTTACTTGGCTCTGTTCAAATTTCTGTCCTTGTACCCCAACTGTCCAGCATAGTCTCCACTAGCAGAATGTGTATATTTACGTGTTAATTTAAATTAAGTTAATTTAAATAAGTAAAATTAAAAATTCTATTTCTCACTCATACTGGCACCCTTCATTAACTAATGGCTTCATGTGCCTTGTGGCTACCATACTTGAGAGGACAGAGGGCAACATTTCCACAATGGCAGGAAATTCTACTGGACAGTGCTGACTTGGACAATTCACTCAATATTTCCCTAACTCTGTTTCCTCACCTGTAAAATGCAAACAACCCAAATACTAAAAACTCTAACACTCTTCACAATCTCTAGCACATCTCTCTGTGGGAGTACTATGTTGTACCTTTTTATCATACTGAACTCAGTTTGGTCATGTGACTAGCTTTGGCCAATGAAATGAGCAGAAGTGACAAGTTTAATTTCTGAGCAGGAGATGTATGAACTATCACATGCTTTGGCAAGTTCTCTGGCCTCTCTGCTATGAGATCAGCAGTGTTTCAGTAGAATCTTCTCACTCAGCTGTATAAAGCTGGATGCAGATAAAGTGGATCAGAGCTACAACCAGTCAGGGCTGGAAATGATGTATAAGTGAGAAATAAACTTTAGTTTTTTATTTCACTGAGATTTGTTGTAAATTGTTACAATGGTATAACTTAGCATATCCTGACTGCTATAGAAATTAGACTCAGAAATGGGTGCTGCAATAACAAAAATAATGAAATAGATAGCATTGCCTTTTGTGCCGAACAATGGACTTTGAGTAGACTTGTGGAGGTTGCAAATATGGTTTTCCATTTTATTCATTGGCAAATACTTTATTAAGTTATTACCTGTGAAACATGGGAGAGGAGTTTTAAATAACTTCAATGAGCTGATGGCTATGGGTTAAAATGTTGGAAAACTAATTAAAAGCATGGGTTAATTCCCATTGGGGACATTTTATAGCTTAGTGCTTTTAAGAAATGTGCTTAGAACAGAGCTGTCTTTTTCTGAAACAGAAGTAAAAAGCAAGAGATTCCAGAAATACAAAGAATTACACAATTGTGAGAGCAAATTATTCTCAACCCATTTCACTTAAAGTTAAAATTGGAAATGCTTTGAGTTAAACACTTCACTGTCTAAAGGAAGGCAAATGGATATGCCTGAGTTTGCCAGGGAAAAGAGGTGTATGCCCCTGTGTTCCCTGGTGTCCACTTTCTCGGCACTTTGTCCACCTGTGCACTCTTAATTTCTTACTTCCCGAACCCAGGGTTCCACTCCAGGCAGTGTCTACTAAACCTTTCATATTCATCCTTTCCTATGAGTTTCCATCTAACTCCTTTCTTCCAGCCTTCTTCTCCCATGTTGGCCAGGGCTCTCCCTTCCTGGCCACTCCTCCTCTGTATCATTCTCTCACAGGCTGTCATCCTGGGATCCTATTGTGCCTTTCCTGCTCTGAAATTGGCTCCTTCTTTCTCTTCTTAATATGCCCCTCCTTCTCTTTCCCCCCTGGGGAAATCCACTCCTAACTTCCCTCAAGAGCGCAATGGGAAGGATGTTCCTTCTAAAGCATTTTTCCTAAAGACCCAAATAATTAGAGTTTCTAAGGCTATTCTTCTGCTTTATGGTACTTTTTATAGTCACTGTGCTATTGACCTCCTGTAAGATTTACCTTTGAATCACAGTCTCCTCAAAAACATGGACAATCAATTAGTATTTGCCATAGTGAGCTGAGCCCAGTGCTTAGCCCACAATGTCTCAATCAATATGTGTAGAATCCAAGTTAAAAGGTGAATGACAGAAGCTCAGGACCCGTGGAAGAGATTGCAATTTTGCTTATGGTCATGAGGGGGACAGTCTCTGGAGGCTCCATAAAGTGTATTCACAGATGAAGAAATTCCCAGTCTGGGTGGGGTGGCAGAGGGAATTGGACCTTGAGCTCACTGATGCAGACCCAGCAGCTGTAGCCTCTCTGTGTGGACCCAGCACCCATCCCAACTGCAGGTTATTGTTTACATAAAATCTGTTCTTCTTTTTGGTTTTGAATATATAAAAAGGATCAAGCTGATATTGTGCA
This sequence comes from Hipposideros armiger, assembly GCF_001890085.2. Lineage (NCBI taxonomy): Eukaryota > Metazoa > Chordata > Mammalia > Chiroptera > Hipposideridae > Hipposideros > Hipposideros armiger. Next base: position 6,014 of record NW_017731425.1, on the reverse strand, counting down.
GAAATTATGATTCTAAAATGTTATAGATTTCTTCTGCACTTCACTAGTGGAAATTGTAGTAGTTGAACTTCTAGTGTCTGTTATTTCAATTTCACAACTTAGAGGAAATGAAAGTTTTTTTTAACTGTATCATCATTGTTGTTGGAATCCTAGTGAACAAGATATGTGTCAAATAAACATTTTTTTGCTCAGTTATTTGTCGGGATGTCATTCTCATTGTTGACGTGACTGTCATTCACAGTTGATGTGACTGTGTGTGACCTCCCATGATAGGTCATAAGACTTCCATTGTGCTTTCTCAGATAACTTGCTCTAGGGGAAGGTAGTTGTCATGTTGTGAAGACCCTCAAAGAGCCCTATGGAGAGGTTCATGTCTCAAGGACTTGGGGCCTACTGCCACAGCCTTGTGACTCAATCTTATTAGAAGTTGATCCACCAGCCCCTGTCAAGCCTTTGTATGCTGTTGCCCTGGTCAAAATCTTAACTGTAACCTCATGAACAATCCTGAGCCAGAAACACACTTCCAGGCTGTTTCTAATCCTCTGGCTCCAAGAAACTGTGGAATCCTACATGTTGTTGTTTTAAACTTCTCAGTTTTGGAGAAATTTGATGTGAAGAAATAGATGATGAATTCATCAAGAGAGGGAAGTGGCAATACAGAGAGGGTATAGGCATTGGTGGGTTAGGTCTTGATATCTATCTTTAGCAAAATATGATGAGACCACACAGAACTCCCCACCGTACATGATTTCTGTGGATTGCCTAATGGCCTAGGAGTTTTCCTTATAATCCATGGCTTCATTATAAATGTCTCACAGAGGGCCGGCCGAGTGGCGCAATGGTTAAGAACTCGTTTGGGATGCCAGAGGGCCCCGGTTCGGATCCCACATATGAGGGCCAGTGACACTGCCCTCCACAGCTAAGATGCTGAACAACAGCTCAACCTGGAGCTGGGCTGCCGTGAGTTGCCGGCGACGGCGTAGGCTGCAGTCCCTGTGGCAGTGGGTTGCCATGGGCTACCGTGTGTAGCCAGCAGCCAGCGTGAGCGGCCAGCAGCCACAGTGAGCGGCCGTCCAGAAGCCAGCGACTGATCTGCCTCGCCAGGGAAGAGTGCAATGATGGTGCCAACTTGGGCCAGTGAAGCAGCGTCCTCCACAACTAGATTGAAGACCAAAACGACAGTAACTTGTCTGTTCCCCTTCCCCCAATTCCCCAGCACTGTTCCCATCCCCCCAATTACCCAATAAAAATCTTTAAAAAAAAATAAATAAATGTCTCATAGAAATTACGCACATTAGTTTTACCTTGTTGAGCTCCCTTGGGTAAATCTTTGACTGTAAATTGACCAAAGGACACGGGTCTCTTCCAAGCCTTGATGATATTCAATATGGAATTCCTCAAAACAAGGTACCTGACCCTCCTTATTATTGTTACCGAGCCTAAGGAGTTCATTTTGCCTGCATGCATCAAAGCCAATATAGAAATGAACAGGAGTTTGCTGAAAAGAAAGTAGATGTTTATTTAAGAAAATGGCACCACACCTGGAAATACAGGTGAGGTAGCTACAGACATATTGGCAAATTCACAAGACACTGTGGATTAGGGATTCGGGGTCATGTTGGGAACTGATTGATTGCAGGTGAGGTAAGGGTAATGAATCATTTCTTCAGGTCTTGAGGACAGTTCTGAGGTCTTTTCCAGAGTTCCTCCATCCGGACTTATGGAAAAGTAGCCAGGGAGTTGTGTCACCTTAGGGTTCAGAAACTGAAATATAACTTAGGTCAAGATGTTGTCTTTAGCCTGCCAGAGGTTTGGACCATGTGACCATTAGTCAGGTCCGGGCTACTGTCTTCTGCTACCTTGGGGTTTCCTGATTATCTGGGGGAAAAGCTAGGTCTCTGAAGGGTATATATAGAAAGGGTGATTTAAAACTAAATTTAGTCAGTCATAAGGATCTTTGGTTTCATTACTGTTCACCCAACACATCTTTATCAGTCACCTTCTATATTCCTTTGACTAATAAACAGCAACAGTGTACAATTCTGCCCCTTAACTAAGAAATAGAGATGTTGCTTTAACAAGAGTTATACCTAATAAAAATAAGATGAAAAAATTGTATAACAGGTCTTAATTTAGTAAAGCTGGAGAGGAAAGTGAACTTCCCATACTGCATTTTAAAAGAGAAATTATATTTTGGTTTACCTAATGAGGAGAGAATCAATTCTTGCACTTTGATAGAAAATGCCTATAATAAAGGCCAGCCGAGTGGTGCGTTGGTTAAGAGCTGGCTTGGGACACCAGCTCTGAGCATCAAGGCCCCAGTTCGGATCCCACATGCTAAGATGGTGAACAACAGCTTGACCTGGAGCTGGGTTGCCATGAATCACTGTCGACGGCGTAGGCTGCAGCCCCTGCTGCAGTGGGCTGCAATAAGCTACCGTGTGTGGCCGACAGCCAGCGTGAGCAGCTGGCAGCCGGTGTGAGCTGCCAAGAGCCTCTGTGAGCGGCCGTCCAGAGGCCGGCGACTGATCTGCCTCATCTGGGAAGAGCGCAATGATGATAACAACATGGGCCAGTGAAGATACGTCCTCCACAACTAGACTGAAGAACAAAAGGACAGCAATTTGTCTGTTCCCCTCCCCCAATTCCCCAATAAAATCTTAAAAAAAAAAAAGAAAATGCCTATAATGGGAGGAATACATTAACTTTTTAAAGCTCTTCAGTGAATATTGAAGACCCTCTTCAAACTGGGGCTGCAAAGGAAGGGGAAGGAAGAGAGGGCCTGGCATTTTGAAAGTCTTACCACAATTGTTAATTTCCACCTTGTGAAAATCCAGGGACTGATAAACTTCTGTATCCTCAAAAACAAAGCCTGATATTGGCCCTGGGGACATCTCCACCCCTCTGTTTTCTCTGCCTCCAGCCTCAGCTACAGTAGCCTTTTATGTTTTCACTTTTCATATGCCTCTGTCATCTGGCTTGTCTTATTCTTTTCATAAATATTTCTGAAGTGATGGAAGTATTTTGTTAAGTACTTTGGGAAGTAGCTATTATGCTGAGTTTTTAGGGTCCTGCCTGTGTTTGCTGATGGGGACTGAGCAGCTGTGTAATCTCTGGGCTTGGCAGAGACTCCTGCTCACAGGTCTGTGTAAGGTCCCAGCAGCCACTTCTTTCCTGGACCCTCCCATGGGGCAAACTCAGGCACACCCATCAGCTCTCTCTGTCCAAAAAACTAAGTGCAGACCTTAGCTCATCCTCAGGGTGGAGCAAAAATCACCACTATGGAAAACATATTTACATAAATTTTGTAAATTTGCTTCTCTGAGGCCACTGAAGAAGATAAGAGATGCCTGGAGCAACCCAGCTTTAGCTCAGGAGTCTCAGGAGGGCTGTGTGCACCATGGCCTGGACTCCTCTCCTCCTCATGCTCCTCTCTCACTGCATAGGTGGGGACTGGACTTAGAGACACAGAGCAACCCTGCAATCTGTGTTGGTCTCTGGCTCTCAATCTTAAACCTTTCAACTCTTGTCCCTGCCCAACAACCATGAGTGTCTGTGTATGCAGGTTCTCTCTTCCAGTCTGTGTTGACTCTGCCACCTTCCCTCTCTGCATCTCTGAGAGCATCTGTAAGACTCACCTGCACCCTGAGCAGTGGCTTTAGTGTTGGTGACTTCTGGATACATTGGTATCAGCACAATCCAGGGAGTCCTCCCAGGTATCTTCTTACATTCCACTCAGACTCAGACAAGCACCAGGGCCCTGGGGTCCCCAGCAACTTCTCTGGATCCAATGATCCATCAACCAATGCTGGGATTTTGCTCATCTCTGGACTCCAGCCTGAGGATGATGCTGATTATTACTGTGAAACTTACTATGACAACTCAAAAGCTTTCACAGTGCTTCAGGGCCATGGGGAAGTGAGACAAAAACTTCACCAACACATTTCTCTTCTCACAAAAGAAGCCTGGAAAGTCCCTCTACCTCCCTCAGCACTGGGTGGCTCTCAGACTTACACAGACAGAGCCTCATAGACATTCCTCAGTCCTGGGCCAGAGATCCCCAGGACACAGCCATGTCCAGGTCAGAAGAGATGCTGGCCCACAGACCCCATTCCCTTGATGCCTCTGGTTCACTTCCCAGCTCCAATAAGAATTTAATCTTTGAGTCTTCACCTGCAAAAAAGGAGAGCAGGACATTGTCTACTTCATAGGGTTGTGAGAGAATTAAGTTCTCATTAATTTAAGAACTCATTAAAGTATGTGGCCCACACCAACCTATGTAATCATTTTCACCACTAATTCAGCTATTCTATGACCAAATGCTCTAGGAATGTTCTCTTCCTATTCCTATACTGACTCCTGCTCATCTTCCTCCCCCCATTCCCTCACCTATCAAGGGAGGAAATTTAAAGATAAATTGTTTTTTATTTGGAAAAATCTATATTGGAAACCTGGACCTTTCAGATACTAGATAGTGTTGTGGGTCAACTGAGTAGCCCTCCACACACACACACTGAAAAACTTTTAAATTTTCTTTCCTATAGAAATGTTAAGTCTCCTCCTTAGTTCCTTAGTTTCTTAGCTCCAGGCTTTGCTTACTCTTCTAATTAGTTTCTGAATCTTAAACAATAGATTGTTCATAGAAATCTCCTACCCTACTTCAGGTAACTACTTAAAAGCCTGTGACTTCCCAATATCCTCCAAGCCATCCCAGAGACTAAATAGGTCTTAACATTCCCCCAGGCCAGTAAGCCTTAATGATTCTTTCCAAACACGTTCTGGGCCCAGACAATTGACGCCACCTGAGTGATGGGCTGAATGGCCACAGGCTTCATAAGAGCTAACAAGTTTATTAATTAAAATCTATTTTTTATCATTCAGGGGCCTTGGGGATACAGATGATACCCCAACAAGATTGCCAGTCACAACCGAAAAAGCCAACATGGTCTTCCAGGCAGATCTTGAGACCCCTTTCTCTCATCTGAGATCAGCTAAAGTGAGAGTACCATGAATTCCCCAATAGGCAGGGACAGCTGTACGCCCTTGCCCAGCAGGAAGCAGATACAGAAAAAGAGACCTCCTATCCCTCAACTTCCCATAGAGATTCTATGGGGAACACATCTCTCAAGGGGAAAACTAGGCAGGCAGTTAGAGGCAGACATTGGGTCTCTGCATTCCTACACATCCCACAGAATGTGACCACCCAGGAGAACTCCCCTCTCCACCCAAAACTCCCCCTTTGTATTGTAATTACCTACTCCTGCGGGAAAACAAATGGGCACAAAACACCAAACCAGACCAGACCAGTCACTCGCACCTGCTGCTGTGCCTCCTGTCACTCACAAATGCCAATTAAGTGGTCCCATGCCCGGAGGGGAACAGCCCATTCTAGAGAAAAAGGGATGAAAACTCCAAGTCTGGGCTTCTTTTTGGACCCCTTCCTTCCTTTTTTGGACCACCTTCCTTCCTTTTTGAGCCTTTTGAGTCTCACCTTTGCACGTGGCCCACTCCAAACTCTTTGGAATATAATTTCTCTTCTAATAATGGGCCCTTGAGCCATTCTCTACTGTTCAGGCCTACTTCTATTTCTTTGAAATGTACTATCTCTTCTAATAAACTGCTTTTTCACTACTTTGCCTTGGTATCTCATTCAATTCTTTGCTTAATAAACCAAGAACCTGGGAACCATGCCGGGAAGGGCCCACTCTCTGATAATAATATGAATCATAGACATGCTTCTGAATTTCTCTGTGTGTCAGTGTCATTGTCTGTAGCATGGACATACAGTACTCACCTCATCAACTTGATGAGTGGAGATCATGGGATGAGGGATACAGGTCATTGAGTGTATATCTGGGCATAGGGTAGCGAAAGAACCGGCAGTGCTGTCCCACTTCATGGCCCCAAATGTCCACTAGACTCTTTTTTAAATTATTTTTTATTGTGAAATACACATTTTTTAGAATTAGTTTCAGCTGTACAACACAGTGCAATAGTTATACTTTTTACCCCTC
>NW_017738411.1:0-1018 GCF_001890085.2 Hipposideros armiger | reverse complement strand
TTTGAAAAGTCTGATCTGGGCAACCATCTAGTAGCGACTTACTCGCAGCCTTGTTTAATTCCCCCTTGTAGACCCAGGCAAGGCTTTTTTCCTGGGTCTCTCCCTACTTAAATTCTGACTACTCCCAAGGAACAAATGCAGGCTTCAGCATTGCCCCATGGAGTACTGTGCACTAGACTTTGTGATTCCTTTTCTGTTTGTTGGTTCATTCACTCATTTATTCAGCAGTTGGAGAGGCTACTACTGTCCCATAAGCAGTCCTATTGACCCTGGAGACAGTGACAGACAGACAAGGTCCCTGCCCTATTGGGCCTGTATCTATCCAGGAAACAGTTATTGAACACATAATTATACAAAGTTTAGGCCACTTCCTGCATTTTTTATTTTTTACAGTGAAAACAATATTTAAATTTAGAATTAGCTGGACTCAGTTTAGATGATCCCAATTTTGTTGGCAACACCCAAAGCATCCCAGTCAGGAGCCATTTGAACATATGCCGTCTTCTCTCCATCGGGCCTGATCAGGGTGTTGACCTTGGCCATGTCAATGTCATAGAGCTTCTTCACAGTCTGTTGGATCTGGTGCTTGTTGGCCTTGACATCCACAATTGAACACACGTGTATTGTTGTCTTCATGGCTGACTCTGTAATTAGGGGGAATTTGATGATGGCACAGTGGTCAAGCTTGTTTCTCCTAGGGATGCCCTTCTGAAGATACTTGGGCTGCCTTCAGAGCTGCAGGGTCTTAGGCCTTTGGAAGGTGGGTGACATGCGTATCTTTTTTTGTGTGTGGCTGTGGATGCCTTTTACCACTGGTTGCTTTCTTTCTTTCTTTCTTTGTTTTTAATTTTATTGGGGAATTGGGGGAGGGTACAGTGTTGGGGAATTGGGGAAGGGGACCAGCCAAGTTGTTCTTCAATCTTAGTTGTGGAGGGCGCCAGTTGCCACCTGATTTCCTGTCTACAGCTTGTGGCCTCTAAGCTCAAGGTGCTGTGTTCAATCTTAGTTGCGGGTGGGC
>NW_017738410.1:0-1045 GCF_001890085.2 Hipposideros armiger | reverse complement strand
GTATAAAGAGATATTGTAGATCAAACAGACTGAAGTATTTGCAGATGCAATCCCTGGGTTTTTCTCCAAAATAGTCCAGGGTGGCAGGGAAGAACAATTAAAGAAGCTTGGGCATGTGTCAGTAATTGTCCGGGCTGGGCCATGGGTACGTACTTACATATGTCTTGTTAAAACTTACAATTATGGAAATTCTCAATCAACATATGAATTGATATGTCAGTTCAAAGTGTGAGTATATATACGCGCCTGTGTTTGTATACAGTATACGAGTATATGTACGTATACACACATATATTCTAAAGTGTTTAGTAAAAGTGAACTCAGCCTTCATGAATGAAGGTGGTTTAATAATATAAATATACAAAGAGAAGGAAATATGAAAGCCATGGATCCAGGTACATCAAGTGTCTCAAGGTCCTGGACTGGGAGTCTATATCACCCTGGTTATTTTAATGCTACAGATAAAATTAACCGCTGGTTTTAGCATACTTATTCTTTAACTCCATGAACAGTCTCCATATCTTCTCAAGAAGTGGCCCTCAACCCCTAAGTTGAGCACCTAAGTGTACCCCACAGAAGGATTTTTAACAAATAAATGGAAGGAGTAGAGAAGGAGATAGCCCCCACTGGTGCACTCTGCCCCGGAGCTGCTGCTCTCGCAACCCTGTGCAATTTTTTTTTTTTCTGTTGGCTGGATCTGTGTTTCCCACCACAGAGGCAAGAAGGGCCAAGATCTCCAAGCCAACCCTTCACATCTGCTCTCATCACCACTTTAGCGTGGCAGGTCATCACTACTTAGCTTCCTGAGATTTCCTGATGATCTTTTCTTTGGAACATAAGGCACTACTATTCCTGGAATTAGTGTCTGCTGGGTATTTTGCTTGGCCCCCTTTTTGTTTCTTCAAAAGAAAATGCTCTCTGAATTCCTTCTTACCTTTTTAAATGGAAACTATTATTATTCCATATCTGTAGAAACTGGATAAACTGGATACCCATTTATAGTAACATACCATAGAGTTATAGATGTTAAATACCTCAGGGCTTT
>NW_017738409.1:0-1063 GCF_001890085.2 Hipposideros armiger | reverse complement strand
TGTTTGTGAATTCTCGGATCGACCGCGAGGAGCTGTGCGGGCGGAGCCTGGAGTGCAGCATCCACCTGGAGGTGATCGTGGAGAGGCCGCTGCAGGTTTTCCATGTGGATGTGGAGGTGAAGGACATTAATGACAACCCGCCAAGGTTCTTCCGACAAGAACAAAGATTATTTATTTTAGAGTCAAGAATAGCTGATTCCCGATTTCCGCTAGAGGGCGCATCTGATATGGATATCGGAGCAAATGCAGAATTGAGATACAAGTTAAATTCTAATGAATATTTTGATTTGGATGTTAAAACAAATGAAGAAGAAACAAACTTTTTAGAGCTAGTATTGAAGAAGCCAGTAGATAGAGAAGAAACCCAAGAACATCGTTTATTATTGATTGCAGTTGATGGAGGAAAACCTGAACTAACAGGTACAGTTCAGTTATTCATCAATGTATTGGATGCAAATGATAATGCCCCGGAATTTGATAAATCAATTTACAATGTTAAATTACTGGAAAATACACCGAATGGGACGTTAGTTATTAAATTGAACGCTTCAGATGCAGATGAGGGCATTAATAAGGAAATAGTGTACCTCTTCAGTAATCTTGTTCTTGACAACGTAAAATCTAAATTTACAATCAATCCGAATAGTGGGGAAATAACAGTTAAGGGAGAACTGGATTACGAAGAGTGTAATTTATATGAAATTAATGTTGATGCTGTAGATAAAAGTGCATTCCCATTAAATGGACACTGCAAAGTAATTGTGAAACTCTTGGATGAGAATGATAATACTCCAGAGATGGCCATAACCTCTCTATCTCTGCCTGTCCAAGAGGATGCTCAAGTGGGTACTGTCATTGCCCTGATCAGTCTGTCTGACCGCGATTCTGGTGCCAACGGGCAGGTGACCTGTACCCTGTCACCCCACGTTCCCTTCAAGCTGGTGTCCACTTTCAAGAATTACTATTCGCTGGTGCTGGACAGCTCCCTGGATCGCGAGAGCGTGTCGCACTATTCTGTAGTAGTGACCGCGCGGGACGGGGGCTCGCCTTCACTATCGGCCAC
>NW_017738408.1:0-1063 GCF_001890085.2 Hipposideros armiger | reverse complement strand
TTCCTGTGTGTGAGGGCAGAAACCACGGGCGGGCTCAGGGCTGAGAAATGGCATGAACTGACTTTTACAGTAAAACCTTGGATTGTGAATAACGTGGTTTACAAGTGTTCCACAAGAAAAGCAAACATTTCTAATGCCCTTTCTTAATTTATTTGATTTTTTTTAGCTGAGCCATCCTGCCACCTGTTGGCAGCTCAGCGGCAGCTCAGCTCCGGCCAGTCATTGAACTGCTGGTTGCTCAGAGCTCGCACTCTTGAGCGAGCTCTTAACTAACTGAGCCACTCGGCCGGCCCACTAATACATTTTAACATGGTCAACGAGCATAGCTACGTGGCCTCGCTAAGCCTAAACATCCCTATTTATAAAATTAGGATGATTGGGGGCCGGCCGAGTGGCTCAGTTGGTTAAGAGCTCACACAAGAATGCGAGCTCTGAGCAACAGCGGTTCGAGTCCCGAACCGAGCTAAGCTGCCAATAGGTAGCAGGATGGCTCAGCTAAAAAAAAATTTTTTTAATTAAAAAAATAAAAAATAAATAAATAAATAAAATTAGGATGACTAAAATGACTTCATGAGCCAACTAACATATGTAAAGTGCAGTGTCTGGCACCCAATACTTACACAATAAATGAAAGCAGATACGATTAGCATCATTACCATCAACAGCGCTGCCCCCATCTTTCACTGTGTTCATGATCAAGCTGGTGACTCACCAAGCTTTCTTATTTTGGTAATGTGCCCTCAGTTTAGGATACCCCTGGTGCATCACTCAATCTACCAAATTCCTCCTCATCTTTGAAGATATTATACCAGCTGTTGGGACCTCCGTTTCCTCATCTATAAAAAAAAGGGTAAAAATCAGTATGTTGATTTACAGGGTTGTTAGAGTAACTGAGAAGATTCATGTAAAGGGCATATAGAACCTGGTGTCCTGTAAGCAGTAGATATGTATCAGCAATCACTACTAATATTATTATTATAAGAAGTTTATAGTATCATAAGGCTCTAAATTCCAGGCCTTGAGCATCTTAAATATTCTCAGAAGTCAGGCATCAGGGTCCTTC
>NW_017738407.1:0-1063 GCF_001890085.2 Hipposideros armiger | reverse complement strand
TTCATAAAAATTAACTTAGAATGGATTATAGACCTAAACGTAAACTACAAAACTCCTAGAAGATAATACAGGAGAAAATCTAGATGACCTTGGGTATGGAGATATATTTTTAGATATAACACCAAAGACACAACCCATGAAATAAATAAGCTGGGCTTAAGAACTATAAAAGGTGTTCTATAAAAGATGCTATCAAGGGCTGGTCAGATGGCTCAGTTGGTTAGAGCACGAGCCCTGAGCAACAGGGCCACTGGTTCGATTCCCACATGGGCCAGTGAGCTGTACCTGAGCTGAGCTGCTGCTGAGCTGCCAACGGGCAACCAGATGGCTCAGCTGGTGAGAGTCCATGCTCCTAACAACAAGGTTGCTGGTTCGACTACCACATGGGATGGTGGACTGCGCCCCCCCGCCTCTGCAACTAGATTGAAAGTGGTGACTGGACTTGGAACTTAGCTTGTGCCCTCCACAACTAAGATTGAAGGACGACATTTGATTTGGAGCTGAAGGGTCCTGGAAAAAACACATTATTCCCCAAAAAAGTTTGAAGGGAAAAAAAAAGGTGCTAGCAATCAAGAGAGGGAAAACATAAGGCACAGACTGAGAGAAAATATCTGCACAAGACCTACCTGAAACAGAACTGTTATCCAAAAAATACAAAGAACCACATGATCAATAAGAAAATGAACAACCGAAAATAAAAGCTGTGCCAAAGACCTAACAGACACCTCACCAAAGCAGACACAGAGAGGGCAAATGGGCATGTGAAGAGATGGTCCACATCACATGTCACTAGGGAACTGAAAATTAAAATGAGACACCATCAAACACTGATCAGAACGGCCAAAATCTAGAACACTGACACCACCAAACGCTGGTGAGGATGTGGGGCAACAGGAACTCTCATTCACTGTTGGTGGAAAAGCCAAATGGTACAGCCACTTTGGAAGATGGTTTGGCCGATTTTTACAAAACTAATCGTGATAACGGTTGGTAACTACCTGCATACAACCTCATGAACACATCCCACAGAAATTCATGAAAGAAGTCAGATACAGTAGAGTAA
>NW_017738406.1:0-1063 GCF_001890085.2 Hipposideros armiger | reverse complement strand
GAGGGCAGTGTCACTGGCCCTCATATGTGGGATCCAAACCGGGGCCCTCTGGCATCCCAAGCCAGTTCTTAACCAACGCACCACTTGGCCGGCCCTTATTTATTTATTTTTATAGTAGCCATCCTAATGGGTGTGAAGGGATAATATATATATACCTGTATTAAAGGTGTCTTATGTAGAATAATAGAATTTCAGGACCAGAAATGATATTAAGATTTCTAATTCAATTTGCAGTGGACAGCAAAGCGTGTCCTCTGCCTCAGCATTTGCACTCTTTCTAAACTGAAGAAAGGCATTTTGGGCAGGTGTGTCTACAATGGATCTTAGGCTCAGAAGGAGCTCTGTCTGTGCTAGGAGGGTACGTGGAATGAAGCGATCTGCCCATGACCCTCTGTCTTACACTCCTTTGCAGTCTCCAGCTGGGTCTTCTGGGTTATGTAATCCCTCCAGCTGCTTTAAGGAATGAGATAATTGTATTCAAATAAACATTTATTTTAAAAAACTAGATACTTTAGAAATTAATGAGCCCATGATCAGTATAAACTGCCTAGCTGATTAAAAAGACAATATTCAATATCAGTTTGAAGGGAACCTAAATATTATTCCTGAATGTTAATTCTAGTTTCTTACTATGTAAAACAAATCACCCCTTCTTGATCATTTTTTTTTTCACTTTGGAAAAGATAAATTAAGCAGTACATAGAATATATTTTCTATTTAAGAGAAAATTATAGCTTCTGGATTAATTTGGGTTTGACTCACTTTTTTAAGTTAAGGAAAACCATTAGTTTAATGTATATTATGAAAATCTTTAGGACTATAGCGAAGTTGAAAGAATAGTATAATCAACACCCAGTTGTTAGCATTTTGCCATAATCTGCCTTGTCTCTCTTTTTCTGTCTAAATAGAGAGGTAGAGTTTTGGTTTTTTTTTTTTCTGAGCCAACTGAAGGTAAGACGTGGCAGACAGACATCTTGGATGGAACTTCATCCTCATGTGTCTCCTAAGAAGGAGGACATTTTTCTTCATAAACGTAATAGCATTCTTACACCTTAGAAAATAA
>NW_017738405.1:0-1023 GCF_001890085.2 Hipposideros armiger | reverse complement strand
TCTACTTGTCTGTGTCACTCAGGCTGCTATAACAAATACCGTAGACAGGCTATTTAAACAACAAACACTTATTTTAGATAGATAGATAGATAGATAGATAGATAGATAGATAGATAGATGATATAGATCACGCCCTTGTACTTCCAAAACAAATTGAAAATATGCAAGCACTTCAGAATAACAGAAGAATGAAAGAGTGCAGATACAGCCAGTTATTTAATAAGACAGTAATGAAGGACATGGAAACGCTGTAAAAGCCGTTTGTACAAGATATAGCTTCAATGTGGCCCCACCCCCTGGCATCGGAGAGAAGCAAACTTAAAATCCTTTCCTGGAAGAAGATAACATTATCTTTTTTTTTTTTTTTTCATGTGGGAGTCAAAGGGGCAATCTTGCTGTTAAGAGCTCACGCTCTATCCGCTGAGCCATCCGGGCAGCAGCTCAGCTCAAGGTGCCGAGTTTATTTCCAGCCGCGGGTGGTCATAGCCCACCATTGAGCTCAGCGGCAGCTCAGCTCGGGTGCAGCTCATTGGCCCATGTGGGAATCGAATCAGTGACCCTGTTGCTCAGAGCTTGTGCTCTTAAGCAAACTCTTAACCAACTGAGCCACTCTGCCGGCCTGAAGATAACATTATCTTATGCCTCACCTTATTTCTACAAGTAAACTTTCAAATACAGTGTCTAGCTCACCTTAAAAGATAAAAAGACACATGCACTCAAAAAATATAACTAAAATCAAGAACTTGATGGACAAATTTAATAATAGATTAGGCAGAGATGAAGAGAAAATTAATGAACTGAAAGGTAGTTCAGTAGGAAATATCCAGCACAAAGGTGAGAGGGATAAAAATACAGAAGAGTGAGTCAGAGACATGAAGGAATCAGTGAGAAGTTCTAACCTATATATAAATGAACTAACAAAAGAAGAGAAAAAAAAAGAGGCAGAATTAATATTTGAAAAGATCATGCCTGGCCAGCCGAGTGGCTCAGTTGGTTAAGAGCTTGCTCAAGAGTGTGAGCTCT
>NW_017738403.1:0-1064 GCF_001890085.2 Hipposideros armiger | reverse complement strand
TCTGAGTCTATTTCTGTTTTGTTTACTCATTTATTCTGTTCTTTAGATTCCACATATAAGTGAGATCATGTGGTATTTGTCTTTCTCAGTCTGACTTATTTCACTTAGCATAATATTCTCTAGGTCCATCCATGTTGTTGCAAATGGTAAGATTTTATTCTTTTTTATGGCAGTGTAATATTTCATTTTATAAATGTACCACAATTTATTTATCCAATTGTCTTTTGATGTGCATTTTGGTTGTTTCCATATCTTAGCTATTGTGACAAGTGCCGCAATACACATTGGGGTGCACATATTTTTTCAAATTAGTGTTCTGGATTTCTTTGAATAAATACCCAGGAGTGCAATTGTTTGCTCAGAAAGTAGTTCTATTTTTAATTTTTTAGGAACCTCTATACTGTTTTCCATTGTGGCTGCACCAATTTGCAATCCCACCAACAGTGCACAAGGGTTCCCTTTTCTCCACATCTTTGCCAACATTTGTTATTGTTTGTTGATTTATTGGTGATAGGCATTCTGACAGGAATGAGGTAGTATCTCATTGTGGTTTTTATTTGCATTTCTCTGATGATCAGTGAGGTTGAGTATCTTTTTATATGTCTATTGGCCATCTGTATGTCCTCTTTAGAGAAATGTCTCTTCATGTCCTCTGCTCATTTTTTAACTGGATTGTTTGGTTTTTTTGGTGTTGAGTTGCATGAGCTTTTAAATAAATTTTGGACATTAACCTCTTATCAGATGTATAATATCATTGGCAAATATCTTCTCCCATTCAGTAGGATGTCTTTTTGTTTTGTTGATGGTTTCCTTTGTTGTGAAAAAACTTTTTAGTTTGATGTAGTCCCATTTATTTATTTTTTCTTTTGCTTCCCTTGCCCAAGGGAATATATCAGTAAAAATATTACTAAGAGTAATGTCTGTGAATTTACTTAATTTATTTTCTTTTAGGAGTTTTATGGTTTCAGGTCTTACATTTAAGTCTTTAATCCATTTTGAGTTTATTCTTGTATATGGCATAAGAAGGTGGTCCAGTTTCATTGTTTTGGTATGTATCTGTCCAA
>NW_017732099.1:868399-869375 GCF_001890085.2 Hipposideros armiger | reverse complement strand
AGTGCAGAGAAAAGGATACATCATCTCTTTCCTCTAAGACTTACAGTACTGTGGAAAAGATATGAGTATAGACATATGAACATTACCAGGTAGTACAGTTCAGTGCTAAGTAGTTGGAACAGAAAATATATACAGCAATTGGGAGTTCTGTGAGTTGATGTTATTTGGGTAAAAACTAGATGGTAGAGGGACATTTGAACTTCTTTGAGAAATGTATAAAACTTGATCAGAAAGAAAAAAAGTATCGTCTACTTGGTTAGAAGAACAAAAACAGAGAAATTAATGTAGCACAAAGGCATGTTTAAGTCACAATGATAGGCTGTTGAAAATATTGGGAAAACTTTGTATAGGAGTATAAGGAAGTCCTGTATAACAGAGAGTAGTTTCACTAATGTTTAGAGAATTGAGAAATTATACGATCAAAATTTATTTCATCAAAGCTACCTGATAACACTGTGCAGGGTGATTTGCGGAGCTGAGAAGTTGGTGATGGGAAACATAAGAGTGTGGTGACAATTTCCCATATTAATTTTAGAAGAGTAGAAATAGGACAAGGGTTGGGATGTGAAAAGATAAAAAAGCAGTGTCGATGATGGATTTGGTATGGAGGGCAAGTGCAGAATAAAAGGAAGCTTGTAGGTCTAGAGTCTATATGTGTTGGAGAGCACATGGAAAGTCTGTCTTCATTATTGGGAGGAACAGTGGAGGTACTTCCAAATACCCATGTAAAATCAGAAATTAGCAGTGTGCTGAGCTGAAAGGAGCAGTGTTCAAGATGCCTGAGAGTTGGGAAGACTGGGTTCTTGCATGGATTTTGATGAGATACCCATTGTAATTCTTATCCTGTTCCTTTATATGTAAGATGGTCCACACTCTACCCTATAATCTTGTGACCTTGTTAAACTTGCTTATTAGTTCTAGTAGCTTTTTTATGGATTCATTTGGATTTTATACAAAAAATGATCATTTTAACCTG
>NW_017732099.1:862812-864529 GCF_001890085.2 Hipposideros armiger | reverse complement strand
TTCTTCATTTGGGACACATTTCTTTGCTTCCTCATTTTGGCTGCCAGAACTTGGTTTGTCTTGTTAGTTACTCTGTTTATAAGTACCTTACTAAAAACCTGAGCCATGATTGTTTTCAATAAATGTTTGTTGAATACAAGATTGAATTATTACACATTGTGATGATTGTTATGAAAGAAGCATAGGGGTCTATGAGAGGGAATGGGGGATGTTCTTCAGATTATTTTCCCAAAGGAATCTCTTGGATGAAATGACATTTAATGTGAAGGAGCTAATCTAGCAAATAATGGAAGGCTGGCTCTTCTAGACAGAGCTATTCATAATAGGAAACATAAATGCCCTGAGGTAAGAAAAATCTTGAGGAGCTTGAGAGAATTTAATAAAATCTTTGTAGTTGGAGCATAAGAAATAAGGGAGAGTGGAATGAAGTGAGATTAGATAGGAAAGTATAAAAAAATATTATTCAGCTCTTGCCAGCCACTTTGAGAGTATTAATGTTATCTTAAGTACTTGAGAGGTCCATGGAAAGATTTTGAAAGTAGACTAATTAGAAGTCTGTCACCTTAGAGACTAAGAAATGTGTTGCAAAAGCAGCATCTGGGAGCCACATTGGTGGTCTTGGACTTGTTCTTTTTTTGCCTTTTCCTCATGACTAATCATATGTTTGAAATGATTAGTGATGCTTGACACTGGATAACTATGTGAGCCTGATTTGACAATCCAATCATTGGTATTATCTGAAAGTTCTTGAAAAAGACAAAAATTAAACATTTAGCAATGGAATAGAGGAATTCAACCTTGGGGTGGGGTGGGATGTCTGACAAAAAATAGCCAGATAATCTACAGAAAAATTATGAAGTGTTAGGAAGCCAAGGAAACAAGATTTTTTTTAATGCACTTTTTATTTTGGAGTATGTTTAGATTTACAGAGATCTTGCTAAGATAGTACAGAGAATTTCCACATGCTCTGCACTCAGTTTCAGTTTCCCCTAATGTTATCATCATACATTACCCTGATACATCTGTCAAGACTAAGAAATCAATATTACTATTAAAAACACTCCAGACTCTGTTCCGATTTCACTAATTTTTCCATCAGTGACCTTTTTTTGATACAGGATACCTCATTGTATTTAAACCTCATGTTTGCTTAGTCTCCTCTGGTCTGTTACGGTTTCTCCAAATTTCCTTATTGCTCATGATTTTGACAGTTTTGAGGAGTTGTGGTCAGGGGTGTTTTATAGAATGTCCCTCAGTTTATGTTTGCTTGATGTTTTATATCATGAAGATATTTGGGTGACAAGGTTTTAGAATGAATACCACAGAAATAAAATGCCCTTCTAATCACATCATAGAAAGTTATACATGAGTCCACATGACTTCTTACAGGTGATATTAACTGTGATCACTTGGTTAAGGTGGCATTTGCCAGACTTCTCTACTGTAAAATTACTATTGTTCCCTTTCCATACTTTATTCTTCAGAAATGAGTCACTAATTTCAGCCCAGACTCAAAAGGGAGAGGACTAATTTCTACCTCTTCGAGTATTTACATATGCTATTTTGAATTCTTCTTTATGGAGGATTTGTCTAAGAGAAGAGAGGTTTTAAAATGGAAGATGTGGTCATATTCTACTGTACAATTTATGCAGATGAGGAATGAAAAGTCTTCATTGATTTTTGGCAAAATGAAGGTTGGGATTACCTTAGGAAGAAA
>NW_017732099.1:859270-861112 GCF_001890085.2 Hipposideros armiger | reverse complement strand
ATGTGCCAAACACACTGTGGCTGAAGTCAACATGCAAAATTTTGAGTAGGTGAAGTCCTCTTTCTTTAATATCTACTTCCCCTAGAAACTTTAATTTACATATTAAATTCTTCAGGAGCATATGCCTCATGTGTTCTCAGTTGCATATTGTAAGGTTGCTGAAAGCACAGAGCAACTGTAATAATATTCTCTTATTCTCACCCACACTTACCAGAGATTTTTCATACAAAGCAACTTGAATACATGTTTAGGATTGTTATTTTGTATAATCTTTGAAAAAAATCTTCCACTCCATCTTTAAGAGCCCCAAGCATGAAGCAAATAACACCAGAAGGGACAGGCAATGTTTTCAAAGTTTATGGATCTCCTCTGCATCAGCAAATCAGAACATCACAGGCCAACTTTCCTCAAAGAGTTAGGAAAAAAGTGCTTTGAAGCCCAGAAACATTTTAATATATATTTGAATCCTTGAAAGTAATATTTATGTTTGGATGGCTTGAAATGTAGTATCTACATGCTACTAAAAGGGAGTTAAACTATTCTTGGATAGCTCCTTTAAGAGGGAAAGAAAGAAGCTGAGATTTTAATAGTAAGCAAGGGTCTTCGAAACCATTTGTTTCAATCTTCTACTGAATATAGTCACCCCTCTTCATAATTTTATTAAATTACAGTATCAAAAATACAAATAACAATGGCAGTTCTGTTTTTAAGACAGGGGAGTTATTTACTATGTTCAATGTGGGCTTGCCTATTTCTNATGAGTCAATTGTTCATAATAATTTTCATAATACATCCCAACTAAACAAAATACCAACTCTTTGTACCTCAATTCATAACAACACTAAAAATGAGATACAATATGACATTAATTTTATTCCTTTTTGCTAAAATAGTTTTGAGGTGTCTGTGAGCTAATAATACTATATGCAGATTTGATAGGCATTTTAAAAACACATAAAAGTTACTAGCAAACAAAAGTGCAAGCAGTTATTCAATAGAACTTGATGATTCTAACTATATTATGAGGAAAATGAGGAATTTAGTATGATGAACTCATTGGCATATAAGGAATAGTATACAGCATGCCAGTCCACACTGGGTATATATTTTTATATTTGTACATATTTACTTTTTAAAACATCACTTTTGCTATAATGGAATTAACTTTGATGAAAAGAAAATTAATATTTAATTACAATACATTATTTCCACAAAAATATTTTCATATGTGCCAATATGTAATGGGTTCAACATAGTCACAAATATGCATTGTTGGTAGATGTTTCTTTTGGTTACATATGGTATAACAGGCATCTGTTACCCATAATACATAGTTACTGAATGGTGTAAATTTTTTGCTTATACACATTCTGTTGAGTAATTCTTTTGTTGTCTTTTGCATGAAGTTGGTTACATTCAGTTTTCTGAATTTTTAAAAAGAAATGTCAGGTTATTTTATTATACTGCAAGTTAATGACTTCAAACTTACTGCATAGTCCGTTGACACAGTGATTAGGGCATTTGGCACAAGGTGTTCCTTTCAGGTAGGGGGTATTTTTTCTGTCACTTACATTACCACTGAAATTTGAAACACAACATGTCAAACATTTTTTCATTTTTCGGTTTAGTTTATACTTCAAGAATAGCTAGCATCCATCACCATATGTACCTGAATATTTATTCAATGTTTTTAATTATTTCAACTGAAAAACTAACATTCCCAATGTATACTCAGATAACAATGCCAAGGAAGATAATAATTCACACATACTCTCACTTCCTTGACTATAATCTCACAGTCTGAGCAACTGAAATGGGATAAATAGGGTCTAAAGTTTTCAG
>NW_017732099.1:857050-858575 GCF_001890085.2 Hipposideros armiger | reverse complement strand
TTCTCCTAGGGCTCTTCAGTTCTTTCAACTAAACCCTAATAGGTGTCTGCAGGAAGGTCACACTTCTCAAACAAGAACCTGACCTCACCTGGGTTATCTACAGTCTCAAAATAAATAATGCAGGAAGCTTGATTTGGGGGGAAACTCTCCCTCTGGTGGCAAGGAATTTCAAACATTAAAAATAATCTATGTGTTGTGAATATATCTTCAATGTATCCATAGGAATTTTTATGGCTAATTCAGGCATATTGCTTGTGGAAAGGGCATAATTCCTGCTGTAAATAAAGATCTTAATGGATGGTTTCTTCAGAGATTTTTGTGTGAAATTCTGAGAAGCAAAGACTTAAGATACTACCTTTCTTTGACAATTTGAAATATATCAAGGATTTCTTGAAAAACCTTTGAAGCCCAATATTTAATCAATTCTTAATGGTGTACTATAGGTATTTTTAGCAGGAGTCGGAACATATGAGGACAAAGGACTGGAATCACTAAAATGTCATTCCCATCTGCTACCTCACCCTTAACCTTAGCCTTACCATCAAGCTTTCACATTCTACAAGGTGAACTTAATAAAATTTGACAGTACCACATCTAGAGAGCTGCACACTGTGGATACCCATGGAGTCATCCTAAACCTCGGGAAAGGCAAGGGAGAGGGAAGACAAATCATGTTAGTCATGAGGAAAGGCAGCTTCAGAATATTATACTTGAAACTGAGAAGTTGGTATTCATGTGAGAAGTTGGTTGTGTGTCAAACCTTTCTAAGTATCTCTCCCCTTCACTGAACTATGCTTTTGTGGTCTGGTTTGTCTCTTACATGATAATTTAAAAATATCAAATTGCTGATGACATTATTGAAAGCAAATTTGAAAGTATATACTTACGCAGGACAATATTGGCAAACATAGTAGTACTGTAGATCATTTTGATTGGGACAATGGGCAATTCCACATCCAACACGGAAAGATGAGTACCAAGTAACCTACATGCCCATAAGTGAAGATACAAGAGTACATTAGAGAAGACAGAAATATCAAAAAACAAACAGTAGGAAATAAAAAACTGAAAAGAATGCTACTGATGTATAAGTCGTTCTGGAAACAAACTACTTGTATTGCAAGACATCGCTCGTTTGCCACATTAAAATGTATTAGAAATGTTTGCTCGTCTTGCAAAACACACGCAAACCAAGTTACTCGCAATTCAAGGTTTTACTGTATTATGTTTGCATATACCTTGTGGGTATATTTAATTAAATTATTACATTAAAATAAAAATCTTTTAAATATTATATTTTCATGTACACTCACTAACTACTTCATCCATTTAGACTGTTCAAAAAAGACACAGAGTATGTTTCCTTACCAAGAGCCTACAGGCTTTTGACAAATGACAGCTCACAGCTGAAATACCCACAAAATGCAAAGACTATTCTTCACCTGCTTGAAGCCTTGCCCCGAATTCAACATTGGAGTCAGTAAAAATCTGGAGCAGCTTTCTTTTTAGGGTGTTTATGGCAAAG
>NW_017732099.1:850814-852647 GCF_001890085.2 Hipposideros armiger | reverse complement strand
TGGTAGATTACTGAACATGTTTGACAAAATGAGGAAAAACTAACACAGTATTAACAATTAAGTCCATCCTTTTTGTTGTCCTTAAAATATAAAATAAAACTCCTAAGATTTTGAGAGCTCAAATAATATTTTCTTTGGATGTCCATCTTGAGTTGAAAACATACATCACTATGATAACCATTATTTATGAAACTTTGTTGAAATAATGGAGAACTCTGTTGGCATTGCAATAAAGTGTTTTTGTCCATTTAATAACTAGGATGGAAAGGGAAGGAGTTGGAATGGGAGTCACAAAATTGATGGCATGTTCCTATAAGTGTTCTATAATGAATACAAATTATACAGGTGTTTCTACAATGTTTTGGAAATTTAAGCTGTCCAATGCAATTAAAATTTCACTTGTAGCAATAGGAAAATATTGATTTTGTTTATATGGTAGTTTTTAGGTGGAACAAAGGAAGAGGTAGGAAAATAGAATGAAAATTTGAAGACAGAAAAGGAAAAACATAGAAAGAAAAATAAACTTACTTCTTTATAAAGCAAATACATAAGTTTAATGTCAAAGAGCCATTTTTATTTCTGAGCTATATGGTCCCCTATTGAGCAAACGTAAACTTTGGCACCTGTATCATGATGAAGAGAGCAATGTTTAAGTGTTAAGAAGACTGGGTTTTTGTTGTTGTTGCTGCTTTTTTACCCAGCTCATGTTTAACTATATGAAATTGAAAATCTTCACTTGTAAATTAAAATATGGTGACATAGGGTCACCTCATAGGGTTTTTGTGAAATTTGANACATTCTATTGCCACTATCTACTTATGCATCCATTTCTCCCACCTAAGGACGGAGACCAAGAGTGAATGTCATCATACCCACAGATCCAGCACTTTCCCGGCTACTGATTTCTAAGTTAGCAAGGGTACATGTGTGAAATAGTAGCAATGGCCCATTACTGCATTACAGAAAAGCATAAAATAACATCCATCCTTGGCTATGTGCCATTAACCCTCAAACCCCTGCTTAAAATATTTTCATTTAAAAGCACCTCAAAATTTGGTTCCAGAAAAAGGAAAAGCAATTATTTCCTGCTTCTTATACCATTTTCCTTTGTAGATAAAAATTCTACTGATGAAGACATTACTTTGTTGTTGTCTTTAAAATATGTATCAGTAAAGTTTTTATGAGGTGACAGGTGAAAAATTTTGAATATGTAAAGTGTGGAGAATAAAATGGATAAACATGGTATCTGTCTATCCTTAAAGAGTTTATATTAGATAAGCAATATGACATAAATAATTATATTACTACATGATACATAAAATGATAGACAGGATGTACTACAATAGATATAGAGGAAGGAGGAGTCAATTCTTCCTGATTGGGGTTAGAAAAGGTCTAACAAAAGATGGTCTGGACTGGGGTTTTGAGAGATGAATAGTGTTTTCTAGACATCTTGAGAAAGAAGGCACAGAAAACCACATGGGCAGAGGGGATGTAAAGCATCTGATCAGCAAACATTTAGTGGTGCAAGAGGCAAATTATATCTTTTTTTTTTTTTTTTTTTAGCTGAGCGCCACCTGTTGGCATTGGCAGCTCAGAGGCTGCTCAGTTTGGGCCGGGACTCGAACCTCTGTTGCTCAGAGCTCAAACTCTTGAGCGAGCTCTTAACCAACTGAGCCACTCAGCCGGCCCAAGTGATATCTTTTTAAAAAAATAATTTTATAAATGAAAACCAGGAGGTGAACTAGAGAGGTAATGGTATTGGAAAGGGCTACGTAAATAAATGTTTAGGAAAGAAATTGGGAAGGCAGCAAACTTCTTGAACGAAGCCTT
>NW_017732099.1:842790-844905 GCF_001890085.2 Hipposideros armiger | reverse complement strand
GTGTGTGTGTAGTAAAAGTGTTGCATTCTGGGGCAGTGGCTGGCCTGATCATGTAGTAATGACTTAGTTCCTGCTTTTGCCTCAAGATAATCATTGCTTCCTCTTTAATGAAGACTTCTGCAGCAATTGAAAGAACTACCTGTTCTGGTGCTATATGTGTACAAGATAGCATCAGGGAAACATAAGGACTTTCATCAGGTGTGAAGAAAGAATAAAAATAAAGATATGTGGATTACTCTACATTGCTATTACTCTACATTGTCATACCTTTACTCCTTCCTGCCCTAGAGTTATGTGAATATACATTTGTGTGACTACTTCCTCCCAAAGCTCTTTCTTCCTAAAGTGTAACCTAAGGAGTGGCAGTGGATGTAAATGATTCAGGGATTGATTTCTGAAACAGATGAGGATAACAGCACGTAATATATAGGTCCATGTCATACACGAAATGCAAAAATCTTAACAAATACTAACTCACCAATTTCACAAATGCTTTCAAAATATCATGATCAAGTAAAGTTTATACTTTATACAGGACTGCAAGAATACTTCAAAATTAGAAAATTTACTGGCCAAATTCATCACACAAACTGACTAAAAACAATTATGTGGCAAAAAATATTTCACTAAATTCAACCCCTAGTTATTGCTAATAAAAGCACACAGGAGAATAGAGGAGATCATTAATCTGACAATGGCAATATACTAATTATCTATAGCACATATTATAGTTACTGAAGAAACTAGGTGCATTCCATTAAATATTGAGAACAAGAAAAAAATGATTACTATCACTGCTACTGTTCAATATTGTATTGGAGAGGTCCTGATCAAAGCCATAAGAAAAGAAAAAAATATATATATTTGTAAGTCTTGTAAGGGAAGGGGTAATATTGTTATTGTTATCAGATTATATGGATATCTTTCTAGATCCATATGATTATGATTATGAATATACCATGATTAACAAGTTTGCTAAATGTACTATCAACCTACAAAAAATTGTCAGATACTAGCAACATTCAACTAAAAAATAAGATTTAAAAAAAAAGATACCATGGTAACAAAAACTGTAAAGTATTAATGAAACAAACAAGAATTAAAAAAAATTATTTTTGGAGAAAACTTTAAAATCCTAGTAAAAGACATAAAAGAAGAACTGCATAAATTGAGAGATTTCTTTTTTTTTTTTAAAGATTTTTATTGGGGAATTAGGGGGATGGGAACAGTGCTGGGGAATTGGGGGAAGGAGAACAGACAAGTTGCTGTCNACCCTACCTGTCCATTTGCAGGAAAGAATGGAAGCAACACAGGAGCCAGAAACAGCAACACTGGGAACACCGCCATTGCTGGGAAAACAAAGGGAACAAAGGCCCGCATTGGCATGCTGAGTAAGTGAGCTTCTGAGGAACACAGGGCAAAAACAAAATGAAACAATGTAATGATCACAGATATACCACATTCATTAGTGTCCTAACAAGAGAAGATCTGGCACCTGGTGCCAGTAGAATGATAATGGATTTAGCCCCAGAAGCAAGCCTCCATTGGAGATGATAAAGAACAAACAGAAGCACTTGACTGAAGCTCTTGAATTAGTACACCTATAAATGTTAAGGTTATACACGTCCAGCCTACTTCCACAGTCGTGTCTATGTAGCTACTCTTTTCAAGTTCTAAGAATGGCTTCTTCACCTTGCCCATTTAGGAGTAGTAATGCAATAGCTCCCGACTGTTGCTGTTACTGGGGTACTGCTGTATTCTTCGCTGGTTTCCTTATACCCTGCTTACCTTTATAAACATCCCTTATTAACATCTCTTCAGTTAACCAGTTAGCATGTACCATTTATTTTCTGGCCAGGCCTCTGGCTCATGTACTTGCCATTCCTAGAACTAAGTAAATCTACTAAGAAGTGTTTTCTTTTTTTTTTTTAAATAAACACTTTCAGCCACTCTCCTTAGCTCATCCCCATGCAGCCAGGGTAGTCTTTATTTCCACTCAAAGCTTTTTCTTTATTATTATACAATGTTTCAAATTTCAAAAAGGTAATACTCGCTTTTGGATCTAAAAACAGAAAATCACTTTGAAGGGATTACCAACCCAATCTGTATTAATAC
>NW_017732099.1:840760-841540 GCF_001890085.2 Hipposideros armiger | reverse complement strand
TGTTATGGATGAAAGTTTGTGCCCTCCCAACATTCATATGTTGAAGCCTAACCCCAGTGTGGCTGTATTTGTATTCGGTCCTCTACGCAAGTAATTAAGGTTAAACAAGATCATAAAGATGGGCCCTGATCCGATAGGTTAGTGTTTAGATAGGGAGAGACATGAGTGTCTCCCCACTTCTTCCTGCACACACGGAGAAGAGGCCATGTCAGAAGACACTGAGAAGGTGGCTGTCTGCAAGCCAGGGAGAGACGTCTCAGCAGAAACTGACCACAGTGGCACCTTGGTCTCGCTTGATTTCTAACCTCCAGCCCTGTGAGAAACCAAATTTCTGTTGTTAAGCTACCAAGTCATTGTTATGGCAGCCTAAGCAGACTCATACACATTCTCATGTGTACTATTTGAGGGTTAGGTTATTTTCAGGTGTGTTTCAAGGCCCATAACATGTAGCAATTTGAAATTTTCTGGAGCTACAGCTCTGCCTGCCAGTGCGCATGTATGAAAAAGGCACTGAGCTAACAGGCTATCTCCCACGACCATCCAGCATCCATATCTCAATGCTGCTTTGCTTTTCTCGTGGGTACGTGACAAAAACTCTATGACATAGGTATTTGGAACCAATTTTAAGATAAGGTAAGAGGGAAAAATATTATTACATAGTGGAATTGATGATCTTGATGGGTAGGGAGATTCTGATTCTCCTGGAGGACAGTAATAGAAACAGGTCCTCATCTCCTTCTCTCACAAAAGTAATGCTCAGACCAAAAAAAAAAAAAAAAA
>NW_017732099.1:837216-839467 GCF_001890085.2 Hipposideros armiger | reverse complement strand
AAAAAATGCAAGCCATTCAATTCCCATGTCTTCAGTTAATCCCTAAAATGTATTTTACCCCATGACATGTAATGTGGGAGCACTCAATAAGTTGAATCAGTGACTACGACAAAATCACCTTGGAATCACCATCCATGCAGCCGTTTTTCTATGGAAGGATGTGTTTCATGAGTAAAGCCAGACTCAGAAGCGTTCAGAGCCCATCCTACTCTCTGCTTAATGGTGTGGAATAGTGTTAAAAGCATGGAATCCATGGTCTAATGGGCACAAATTAAATTTCTTTACCAAATGTATTGGAAAATTATTTTTCTGTCCATGAGTTTTCACATCTACACATGGGAATAATATTATTTTATTTAATTGATAAAATGAGGTAGTAGGTGTAAGTTGCCTGGCATGTAGTAAGAATTTCTGAGGTGTAATTTCCCTCCCACTTTATGTGCTTCTTTTCCTTTGTGTATGGACAAATCTGCCCCTAACACATGTAAGCTATGAGATTGCACTTGAATTTTAAGAGAGATGGGATAACTGACTAGATAGTTCAATGAGAAATTACCATAGAAGTAGATAGAAAACTGTATAAAAAGGGAAAATATATTTTTGACTTATTATTAACACTTAGTAAATTTTCTCTCATTTTATATCCATAGTTATGATGAAATGATCATTATGTATATTGTGATATATAAGATACTTTGCTTGTCAAATATTAGCAGGCCTATTGTTAAATTAAACAAATATATATTGGGTTGTTGGAAAAGTCGTGATGTAGTTTTTCTAGGTTTCTCATCGCAAAAATGCGTCATGAGTTTTCTGACAACCCAATTAAGAAAAAAAGATGTGGCCCTTTAGGGTTCCAAAATACCATACATATGTTAGACTGACAGACTGACTTTAATCTTCTAAAATGGTGTTTGCAACCACCTTTGTTCCCTCACCTTCCATGATTTGTCTTTTTCTGTATATATATATTAAACATGGTTACTGTTAGCCCTTCATTACCCATCCCTTCCAATTTTATCAATAAGTATCTTCCAGCTTATTTTTAATTTGTATACCCAAAGTTTATGTCAAAAAGGCAAATCATGTGCTCNTAGTGGAACAGGTTATCTAGCATATAGTCTTAGGAAAATCAGCTGACTACATGGAGAAAAATAAAACCAGGTCCCATAAAGGTGAGTGTAGAGGGATTAAATTTATAAACAGATGAAATGATTTACATGCAACTTTTCAGGCCCCTACCCTAAGTGAGCCAAGCATAACAATGCCATTATGCTGTGTTTTGTGTGAAGCACTATATATATATCACTTCTGGTCTGTTTAAAACTCATAACAATCCAGGCAGTAAATGGTGTTCAATACCCCAGTTTATGGCGGGGCTGTTGCAGGATCCGAGATTTAATAATGAAATGCCATAAACTTGTAAGCACAAGAACTAGGGGATAAGCCCAGGCACTTTGGCCTCAAAACCCTCACTCCTGAAAGGGGGGAATGGAAATGTTTCAAGCAGTGTCTGATTTAAACACTACTTGAGAGTTCTCATAATCTTCCTCCAATTTACCCCTCCCTCTTAGAAATCTGAGCTCAATTCAGAAGCCCCAGATGACCTTACAACACATTGTAGAGTAACTCCTGAGCTTGAAACGTGTCATCGGTTTAATTTCTTTGATTCTCCTCCAGAGAGTTAGTCATATAGGCAGATGTTAGTTTGGTTTTAACTAGGGAAAGAGTCAACACCAGATATTCTCTGGCAATAAATAATATGTTTTCCCTCAGCTCCCTGGCTGACAGTCTGCCATAGAGGAGAAAAGCATTAATAACATATTTTGACAATTAAATGTTTCCTCTACAAGGTAAATAACTCCTTACATGTTGTCATTAGATAAGCATTATGGTCTTTTAATATCTGTTTATCCAGAATCACTTCTTATTTGCCAAGGAATATAAAGCTCTATGTAGAAATTGCTTCCTTATATAAAATATACACAACAGATATTATGTTTAAATTATTTATGTAAATGTAGATGCCTGAGTAGATTAATTTTTGATTGGAAACTTTCTAAAAGTCTCTCTTCTCTCTCTCTCTCTCTCTCTCTCTCTCTCTCTCTCTCTCTCTCTCTCTCTTGATTTGAGTGCATTTCATGGGGGAAATTATAATTTATATTCATAATCTTTAATAGAATATTTTTTAATCTCAAGGTCAGTACTCTAACTTTGTTTTGATAGATTCAAAACTATTAGCAATAGTTTC
>NW_017732099.1:836086-836870 GCF_001890085.2 Hipposideros armiger | reverse complement strand
ATAGAGCTGTATGTTAGTTACTTTCTTGGCTTAATAAGAGTATAATAACTTTAAGGTCATTACAGGCAATATGAGTTATCAATAGAGCCCTGAAAATTACAGATTCATTCACTCTGTATCATTTTACCACTGACAAGGCATAAATATATTGGCATAATAAAATGTTCAATATTCACTTTAAAATAAAGGAGTTACCACTTACTGTTGGTTCTCAGAGCAAGGTCAAATATCCACTTAGGTGTAGGAAGAAGGAACGTGGAGTGGGAAGGATAGAGAGGTATATATACATTGCACCTATTTCCTGTCTTTGGCAAATACTGTTTGTGCAAGGAACTCTAAGTCAACAAGTTCTGAAACAGGATTTCATACCAACAGTCTCACATTTCATTGCTGGTTGTCTAACTGCAGTTTTGGTTGTATCTTACGATTCTCCTCATGGCTTTTAAAAAAAATTGCTTGTACATTTATTCTTTGGAGCTCATATTTTGTTACAATTTGTTCACAATTTTGCCCATCAATACTTTGACAATTCTAAATCAAATTATTCTCATTACAACATTAGAGTTTTCAAGATCACTTCTGTATGAGTAAAGCTAAGTTTATAATTTTGTGAACTATAGAGAATAAAATGTTTTCTTTCTTTCTTTTTTGTTTCCTTACAGTAATCTAAAATATTCGTTAGTAATCTGTTGGATCTTAGTGTTTTTGAGAATGATTTAATATTTTATTTTTGTAAATGCAAGGTCACAGTGCCTTTTAAAACATAATGGCAAAAGACCCCATG
>NW_017732099.1:832622-833666 GCF_001890085.2 Hipposideros armiger | reverse complement strand
TGATCATCTTTGGTCCTCTGAGTCCTCACTAAGATATTGAGGATCATAGACCTACATGCATTTTTGAATTAGCATTAATTTCACCATCCCCTCATAAATAAATAGCATGCTTATAAATGAGTTTCTTATTGAATTATTCTTTAATATAATAATTTAATTTGGAGACATTAATTTCCAGGAAAAGAATAGTTTATGTGCCAATTTGTATTGTTCTCTCATTTCCTCATTCCCTATAATTAATTCCCCAATTACTTCTTTGTTTAATTCAAATATGTTTGACATATAACATTATGTAAATTTAAGGTGTACAACATATTAATTTGATACATTTATATATTGTAATGTGATTGCCATTGTAGTGATAATTACATAATTATACTTTCTTTTTAGTGGTTGGAATAATTAAGTTCTAGTCTCTAAGCAAGTTTGATGATATAATACAATATTGTTGCCTACTTTTACTGTTCTGTACATTAGATCTCTAGGACTTATTTACTACTTGTTGTAAGTTTGTACCCTTAAACAACATTTGTTCTATCCCCACTGCCCATCCCAGGGTGATCACCATTTTACCCTGTTTTTACCAATTTGGCTTTTTTAGGTTCCACATATAAGTAATATCATGCATACTTGTCTTTCTCTGTCTGACTTACTTCACATAACATGCTCAAGTATGTTGTTGCAAATAGCAGGATATCTTTTCTCAGGCCTGAATAATATTTCACTGTATAAATATACCACATCTTCTCCAATTCATTCTTATCATTCCTACACTTAACTACGGGAGCAAAATATCTGAATTGTAAATTATTTATGTGTTCTTTTCTTCAGTGTACAAGCCATTTACATATACACATACGTACTTGTCTCTTAGGACCGGTTCCTTAGAAACAGAACCTGAGGCACAAATTAGATTGCCTGTGGTTCATTGAGGAAGTACCCTTCCAGCAAAAGTTGTAATGGAGAGAGTGAAGTAGGCCTGGAAGGGCAAAGATCTAAGGGAAAATGTAGTCTTGGATAAAGTCTAGCCTTTCCTGATTATGG
>NW_017732099.1:821082-826817 GCF_001890085.2 Hipposideros armiger | reverse complement strand
AGCTGTGGAGGGCAGTGTCACTGGCCCTCATATGTGGGATCCGAACTGGGGCCCTCTGGTGTCCCAAGCCAGCTCTTAACCATCGCGCCACTGGCCGGCCCCAAATAAGACCATTTTTAATCCCATAGACAAATGCCAATGAAAGCAAATGACACTGGCTTTGTTTATACCAATGTAGCTAAGATTGTAGAGTTTTAGAGCAAAGAACTGACTTAAATTCTGTAGGGAAAAGATATTTGGATCAGAAGCCTGGGGAAGCTCAGAAGGGTAGCAGCGCTGCCCTGGAGCTGGGCCTTCCGTCCATCAAGTGGCCAAACTGGCTGGGGCTCTTTTTGTTTTCCTAATTTCTTTGGGGTATGTTGGTGGAGAAAAATTTATCTTTTATGCTAGCAAAAACTAGTATGCTTTTTGTTAAAAGTAATATGCTTACTATCCTTTAAGGATCAAGGAATGGAAAAGTTTGTTATTTTTAGTTAATAAAATCAAGGGACGCAAATGTTAGTTGTATTCTTTAGTTATTGGAAAATCCATGAGAAAAGTGTTCCATACGTACTGAAGAGTCCCATATATCCTGAAGGATTTGACACATGTTGCACTATCGCCAAATTTCTCATTAGGTTTTCACTGAAACAGAATTCCAAAAGACTATGCTCACAGGAAAACATGGAAATAGCTTACTAGATTTAAGTATATCTTTAAAGACAAGATTCTTAGTCTAAAAGTGCTGGGTATAAAACTTCAGATTCTGTTTCTCCACAAAAAAATAGTACATAAATATGCTTTAAAAAAGTGGGAAGAATTGCCATGACATATTTTTTACCTCTTTCCTCTTTTTTTTTCAGGGTGTATATAGTTTGTATATTTGATTTTGGTAGGTTGTTTAGAGCTTAAGGTTGGTTTTCAGTGGGAGGGGTGTAGAATGTGAGATGGAATGAACAGTAAGTGCTACTTTGTTCACAAAAGCATTGAAAATTCTGTCATGTGACTAATATGCAATATCAGTTACAGAAAAATTAGTAGGAACAGAGTAACATGGTTGCTACAGTGAATTATTTGTAAAGATTTTTTTCTATTTTATCAACCAGACACTATTGGTATAAGAAAAAAAAATTGCCACAGGAAAACGTATATGCCCTAATTTTGTTGTCATGAGAGTTGTACCTGTAAATTAGAATATTTGATAAAATATTTGATGTATGTCATTTCACACATCCTAATTACTCATGACTACTTCCTCTAAAAAATCAAACATCAAATGAAAATAGTATTATACTGAAAATGTTGAGCACACTCTTTAGCTATTACATATCATTGCAAAAAATTTTAACTAATCATAGTTCTTTTTTTTTTTTAAGATTTTTATTGTGGAATTGGGGGAAGGGGAACAGACAAGTTGCTGTCGTTTTGTTCTTCAGTCTAGTTGTGGAGGACGTTGCTTCACTGGCCNACAATGCACCAGCTCACACGGCACTGTCTGTGAGGGAGATTTTAGCCAGTAAACCAATCACTGTATTGGAACACCCTCCCTACTCACCTGATCTGGTCCCCAATGAGTTCTTTCTTTACCTGAAGATAAAGGAAATATTGAAAGGAAGACATTCTGATGACATTCAGGACATCCAGGGTAATACAACGACAGCTCTGATGGCCATTTCAGAAAAGGAGTTCCAAAATTGTTTTGAAGGGTGGACTAGGCACTGGCGTCTGTGCATAGCTTCTCAAGAGGAGAACTTTGAAGGTGACTGTAGTGATATTTAGCAATGAGGTATGTAGCACTTTTTCTAGGATGAGTTCTTGAACTTAATTGGCAGACCTTTAAACATCTGTGATACCATCACCACAATCAAGGTAAGACACATATCCCAGCAACAACTTAGATTTTATATCTTAATTTCCCCTGGAGAGATGTGTCTTTATTACTAAGAAAACTTACTCTTTGTTTTCAGCTTCTTCATGGGTATGTGCATACTTGGAAGAGACTCAGTCTCTGGAGCATGGCCTGGAGGCTTATACTAGATATTTGTTAAATGTCAGATCAGTTGAGATGAAAAAATATGACATTGCCTACATTGTTTACTTAATTTAATTCAGGTACTTTAATTAATTTCAATGTGCCTTAAGCTAATAGAAATACCATGTATCTTAGCTTATTCTCAGAATTAAATAATTCAGTGTATATGTTTACTTGGTATAATCAATCAGTCTGTGAAAATTTCAATCTTAAATAAAATATTTATTTTAGTTGAAAATTACCTTGATGTAACTTATAAAGGACTAAGAATGACAATATCATTTCATACATTTTAAAATTGGAGCTATGTGTATGCTCAATGCTCTAGATCAAATGTTTTAAATCTGACCACAAAAACCGGTAAAAATAGTGGACTCTTAGGAAGCAGGGCATCTGAAGGGCAATACTCAGCTGAAGTCCTAAATTCTGACAAATGAAAATTAATTTGATCATTCCTCTATTAATTTTGACATGTGTGATGGGACTGTGCCCAAAATCTGGGTATGAATATAGGTATCACTAGAATTAGTTTTGCAACAAATGGTTAGATATGCACAAATTAATACCACCCACTCTGTTATCTTTAAACATCTAGGATAATTATATTAGTTTACACAAATTATGGGTAGAGATTAAAATCTTCATTGTTGTTGAAAACTATGAGGAATGAAGGTAAGTCTTTTGTTACTTAAGGAGAAAGGTTACAAGTTGAGAATCCTGTGAGCAGTGAAAAGATGAATGGTATAATTTGTAACGATGATGTATTTTACCTTTGTCAAATAAACAGAGCAGTGTTTATCATGAAGAAAGCAAGAAAAATATCAGAAATTAAAGGCAAATAATTTGCAAATTTTTGGTGGTGTTAGCCTATAAATCTTGGCACTGTTTTTCAATAAACATGACTGTATCTACACAGCCAACTTGTACAGGTGTTTGTATTAATGCAATTCTCTTTAAGGCAATGTTTAATGTTACCTAACAAAAAATGCTGAGTATGCTTGGTCATTAAAAAGTATTATATAAGTGATGAAATATTTTACAATTAAAAAGGGTTACTTTCTGTTCTTATTCATTTTTCCTTTGTCATTCAACATTTCAAGATACATTTATCAAAAAAGTTTAATTTTCACTTTTAACTTGTATTTGTAGCATGAGTTTAACTCCTACCTAGTTGATTTTTATAAATTAAAATTTTTGTGGTTAGCAGCAGTATCTTTTATGTGTGGTTTCTCATGTGCTCCATCTTTAATGATACTCAAAGTACTTGTTCTATCCATTCAAATAGTGATAACTTTTTCTTTGCACTACCTACCATATTAATAACAAAAGTTGGTATGGTGAATAATCTCTTTTACTTTCACTAAAAGTCACACTATTATTTGCTTCCATATTTTTTAAAAGGAGGAAAAACTAAAATTTAAATTGATACACATTATTAATTCACTTCATTTTGCAATTTCTGTCAGAAGAATTAATAAACCATAAACAGTCTTTTAGAATATATTTAAATATGAGCTTCTGAATCAGCTTTTTCCTGGTAGGGAGGGGAAACTGTTGTGTTGTTTATTGAAATCATATTAGAAGTAAATTAACTTTGGAAGCATTGACAATTTTATGCCATTAAGTTTTCTTATACAAAATCATGTTATATCTTTCCAGGTATTTACTTCTACTGAAGTGTTTGGATCCACTAGAAGTATTTAAAATTTTTCCTCAAAGAGCTTTGAGTGTTTTTGGCTTAATTAATTCCCATGTTTTGTCTTTTTAGTTGTTGTTATAAATGGTACCCTTTCTTTCCATCTGCCATTCTAAAAACTTACAATGGCAGGCACATCTACTCTGTCTTTGTAACCGAGGAAATGAACTGTGTTGCAAGCAAATGAGACAGTCAAGAAATGTCTCTATCGGGCTAGCCAAGTGGTGCATTCGTTAAGAGTTGGCTTGGGATGCCAGCTCTGAGCAGCAGGGCCCCAGTTTGGATCCCACATGAGGGCCAGTGACGCTGCACCCTCTACAGCTAAGATGGTAAACAACAGCTCGACCTGGAGCCAGGCTGTCGTGAGTCACCGATGAAGATGTAGGCTGCAGTGGGGCTGGCCAGCAGCGGGCATGAGCTTTCGTGAGCTGCCATGAGCCGCCATGAGTGGCCATCCAATGGCTGGTGAGCGACTGCCTCAGCCGGGAAGAGCGCAGTTGTAACACCGACATGGGCCAGTGAAGCGACGTCCTCCACAACTAGACTGAAGAACAAAAGGACAGCAACTTGTCTGTTCCCCTTCTCCAATTCCCCAACACTGTTCCTCTCCCCCAATTCCCCAATAACATCTTAAAGAAAAAAACAGAACTGTCTCTACCAAAATTACAGAATATGAATGAATTTCCCTCTAAAAACCATCTATGATTTGTCTTGCTTTTCTGCTTGTGACTCCAAACTATAGAACAATGATAGTTGTGTTAGATTCCCTTGACTGCTGTAGTACATTACCATAGATTTTTTGGATAAAAGCAACAAAAATTTATTCTGTCACAATTCTGGAGGCCAGAAGTTCATAATCAGTATCACTGGACTGACACTGAGGTGCCAGCAGTGCTG
This sequence comes from Hipposideros armiger, assembly GCF_001890085.2. Classification (NCBI taxonomy): domain Eukaryota; kingdom Metazoa; phylum Chordata; class Mammalia; order Chiroptera; family Hipposideridae; genus Hipposideros; species Hipposideros armiger. The sequence continues at coordinate 822,213 of NW_017732099.1, read as the reverse complement.
CACTTTTTCCAGAGGCTCCAGAGAAGAATCTGTTCCTTGATTCTTACAGCTTTTTGTGGCTGCCAACATTCATTGATTTGTGGCAGCATCACTTCCAATCTCTGCCTCCTTGGGAATACACAAGAGATGCATTTCCTCCTCTCCTTCTATCTGTAACCTCCCTCTCTCTCTCATAAGGACATTTGTGATAATGATTAGGACCCAACCAGATAACCTAGGGTAATTTCCACATCTCAAGATTAACTTATTCACATCTACAAAGACCCTTGCTTTTTCAAATATGATAACATGTACAGGTTGCTGGGATTATAACACGGATATCCTTTGGGGGTGGTGGTGGTGGTTATTTTTAGCCTATATAGTAGTCAATACCAGATTTCTCATTTTCTTATTAATGTCCAGGTGCCTTCTGACTTCATCCTTTCTACCACCTGAGCAGTTGAGGGAAGAATTGATTATAGGCTTGTTGTGACAGTTTAATACATTGCCTGGGGGAATTTTCAGGATCATATCTTCAGTTGCTCTGATATTATATATTTGATCTGAACAAAGTCGCTGGGGTCCTGAACTATAGATCAGTATATATCACCCCACTCTCTCAGCAATCACTAGGAACTAGTAAAACAGAAGGCACAATCTGAACTAAATTTGAACCAACTTATAATTTGTATAGTCAGGTAATGTAAATATATTGGAAAACATTTGTTCTAGGAGAGTAGCAAAATATAATAAATTTTAATAACTCCATAGAGGTAGTCAGACTAGTTAAGATGTTAAAAACTGGTATAGAAAAATGATAAAGTCCAAGGTATAGCAATGAAAGAAAAATAAATGAAATTCAATAGCAATGATGACCTTAGGTTTATAAATGTCAGGAAAATAAAACCAAATTATTATAAAGTTTTTTATGTTCATCATTAATATGTAAAACAATATTTTTCTCTTCTGGGTGAGTGGAAAAAATTATATCCAAAGACTAAAATCTTAATGCCACATTGGAATCCAGATGCTTGTTTAATCCCTCGCATAAATTATATTAGATACTGAATTGTTATAATCCTCAAACAAATAAGACCATTTTTTTATTTTTATTTTTTTTTATTGGGGAATTGGGAGATGGGAACAGCGCTG
>NW_017732099.1:811259-819327 GCF_001890085.2 Hipposideros armiger | reverse complement strand
CTGCCACAGGGGCTGCAGCCTACACTGTCGCCGGCAACTCACAGCAACCCAGCTCCAGGATGAGATGTTGTTCAGCATCTTAGATGTAGAGGGCAGAGTCACTGGTCCTCATATGTGGGATCCAAACCAGGGCCCTCTGGCATCCCAAGCCAGTTCTTAACCAACACTCCACTCGGCCGGCCCTAATCACAGTTCTTAAGTATTAGGTGTTGGTGTAATGTGAATGAGGATAGGTAATTTTTTAGACAGTAAACCTTGATGATTGATAGAAGCTGATGTGTTTCTGTATTGAAAACAATTGTGAAAGGCTAAATTATTTCCTTAGATAAGGAGTTGATATATCTCAGCCAAGACTATTTTCTTTAAATCTCATTTAATTTCTTTTAATTCTTTGTCTCCATTTCTTTTTGCTTCTTAAGCCTGAAATCATACTTCTATTTGCCCAGCTATATTGTTCTTAGTTCACCTCTCTAATGCTTTCATTTTGAAGCTTGATTGGGACCAATATGAGCATGATTAATGATGAAAAAGAACACTGATTATTTATCTATGTATAGATACACACACATGTATGTTACCAGAACATTTGCTTTTGAAAATAGCAAACTTTGTTCCATGAATTGATATGATCATAATAGTGTTATCAAGGTAGACATCAGTAGAAATCCGGTGACATAATTACTGCTATTAATTTTCTGGGCTTCAAGCTACTATAATTTCTCTAGATCTAATTAGGAAAATGCTCTTAATATTTCACAAATAAAGACATTTTCAAATAGGAACCAGATAATTATCTATTTCTAACATGGTGACTCTTTTGTTTATCTTAGAAGATGTTGAGGAAGACAGAGATAAACAAAATAAATATATAAGGGGGGTTAGTTGTGGACAGGAAAAGGAAGACAGTGAAGAGGGAGAGAAAAATAGCTTGTTCATCCTCTGCTCTCTTCACTAGTATATGTGGGCTCCTTATAGGTGAGTGCATACTTCTGTTAATAAATATTCATATGTTATACTAATCAAACACTTTATAAAGACTTTCATGATTATATATTTCTAATTTCATAGTAAACTTTTCTTATAATGAGATTTCGGTAGTACTCTGAAAAGCAAAGTGGGCCTCTACAGCACCTGATACATTAACTTATTGATGCTTGACATTCTGTGTATTTTTTTTTTAATTGGGAAATTGGGGGAGAACAGACAAGTTGCTGTCCTTTTGTTCTTCAGTCTAGTTGTGGAGGACTGTTACTTCACTGGCCCATGTTGGCACCATCATTGCACTCTTCCCAGGTAAGGCAATCGGTCACTGACCACTGGACAGCTGCTCACAGCAGCTCACAAAAGCTCATGCCAGCTGCCGGCCAGCCCCACTGCCGCCTACATTGTCACCTGCCACAGCAGCCCAGCTCCAGGTCGAGCTGTAGTTCACCATCTTAGCTGTAGAGGGCGCCGTGTCACTGACCCTCATGTGGGATCCTAACCATGGCCCCAGGGCTGGGGCTCCCAAGCCAACTCTTTATCAATGTGCCACGTGGCTGGCCCAATGTTTGACATTCTTTATGTTTGAAATTCTCTTAAGAGAGAGCAAAGCTGTTCATCATGCTACTGGGAGTAGACTAGTGTAGCATGGATGGCAAAGATTCGTTGAGGGGTGTGCGTCAAACTTTTGGATTAAATCTATGCTTGCCCCTTGATTTTGACTAGTTGAGTCACTTATCTATGAATTTGTATCACTAATTTCAGAGGTTGTTATCAGATGAAGAGAAAAGATGCTTGAAAACATGCATAAAAATATAATTTCAAATCAGAAAATGTAGACACCTCTGGAAAGAAATTATCTGTAATTTTTACTCCAATGGAATAGTTCCTTGCTGTATAAACTAAAAGGAGAAAAGAAGCATCAAAGGGAAACCCTAACGAAGAGTAATCTTTTGTCTAGAGGTGATTTCGTTTTTTATATTAAAATAATGTAGACTCCAGACATGAGAGCGTTTGCTCTTTCTGTTCCTTCTGCCTGAAGGGCCCCACACGTATCTCCATCTAATCCTTCTTAATAGAATGAAATCCTAGTCATTTTAATTCAGATCCTGGGTTAGGATAGAGAGCTTTAGACTGCAGTAAGAGTTCTCAGGGGCCTCTCTGATGTTACTTAAAACTCTCAGGCTGCCTCCCCCGTAATCTCTGTCAAGGACACTCTATGTTCCTTTATTCCCTGTTCTTCCAATGGTCTCAGTCCATTTAGTCATTGCACATAGTGCTTATTCATGCAGAACAATGAACACTTATATAACCATGGGGATTTCTATAACAACAATTACATGAAAATAATTTTCAATAATATTCCAAGGAGAACTTCCTTTTCTAGCTGATTTCTTCAAGTCAACTTAAAAAAATGTGCATAAGGGATTGCCTGCAAATCACACATTGCCCATTAAACCTCCTCATCTCCTAGACTTTCCTCCATTCCATCATGTCACTGTTTCTATTGTCCATTATCTTCCTAGGCTGTAAAAAGAGAATGACTGCAATGTCTTTGAGGTTTTCTGTGTAGAGTTAGATGGTTGGTTAAGTCATAGCAGTTTTCCCAGGCACACTCCAGGGTATTTGCTCAACTCTAGGTCATTTTTTCTCAACACACACACACACACACACACACACACACACACAAGCAATAAAAGCAATATATAACTTAGTGAGCACCTGCTGTATGTGTAATTTATTCTCTTTTATAAAGAGAAGGTATATAATTCATTTGGGTATATTAATATAGTTGCTCCTAATAATATAATCCAAACCAACAAAGGTGCTTGATTTTAATTAAGTATGTGGATTTTTGTTTTGTTTTATGTTGTTTTGTTTTGTTTCTTCTTAAACATACCAAATTAGAATCTCTGGAAGTGGAGCTCAGATTTCTGCAGTTTCAATAAGCTCCCCAAATGACTCTTACATTTTAGGGACTCTTTTAAAAGCCATACATGTGTGGAGTCATTTGAAAAGTTTTCTAAAACTGTTTAGAAATACCATCTAATTTTTGATACTTTGAAAGTGAAAGAAGACACTATTTCAAAAATTATTGCTAGGACAACCTATGCATATCAGGGACCTCCCAAAAAAACCAAAAGAGTATTGTTATTTTAATAAGAGCTGAATACTGGGACACATGTTTTGAATATAAAATCCAGGACAGGCTAAAAGTTTTAGGATGTATCCTAGACTGTTGGCTCCATATTATCCCTACTCATATCCAATTAAAACTGCAGATTACCCCTCCAAGTTATTGCTAACGCCAGCTCATCTTTTATAATTCCAACACCACTGTTCGGAACCAAGCTCTCATCATTTACCTTTCAGATTATAGATCTGGCCTTATATTGCTCTTGCTCTCTCCATTTGTTTTTCTTTCTCCCACTATTTCTTCCCAACTGATACCAGAGTAACGATGCATACATTATCGTTCTCTTATGCTTGAAACTTATGAATGTTTCTACATGATTTTAACTATAATAATGAACAGAATGCACAATAGAATAAATGCATACCATAATAACATTGATATGAATAATAAATGCTACAATGATACAAAGAACAGAGCCCTTATTTAGCCAGGATGCGCTGGTAGTTAAAAATTGCCTGTTGGCAAATTGAACCCGCTCTTACCCTTTCAAGTGCTCCTTGCCCCACTGCAGAACCACCCTGACCCCTGAATGGACAGTCCTACAATCTGGCAACAAACAAGGCTGAGCCCGCCGTGGCAGCATCCTCCTGGACCCGGATCCAGGGCAATGGCTTGAAAATGTTCTAATAAGTCAATGCCTGTGTGAGAAATATTTTTAATATCCACCCTTAGAGTAAATAATTTCCTTTTCATGGTATACAAGATTCCTCGTGATTTGGCTTTTTTTATATCTCATCTGCTCCATGGTTCAACTCCTTCCACTCTATGCTTCACTGCCCTGAAAAATAACATCTCTCAGTTCTTCATGCTTTTGCAACTGCTTCCTGAACCACTCTCTTTCCCCACTTTCCTTCCTCCTAAACTCTTACTTATTGTTTGTATCTAAGCTTAATTGATATATTTTTTTCATAATGGTTTTCCTTGGCTCCTGTAGGCCGATTTGGGTATGTAGTCTGTGCCCACATTTTGTTCTGGGCATTTCTCTAACAGGAATTTTAAATGTGGCTTTTTGAATAAGTGTCCATATCTCTTCTAAACAGTAACATTTTTAATCCTGGAATTTCATGTATACTTACCCACAGTCCTTAGCACTTTCTCTGCATGTATGTATGTCAATATATATTGACTGATATATGACACATAAAGAATAAAGAACAAATAAATAATGTTTATTTAAAAGAGTACATAAATGCAAAAAATAAGCTGGTTAAGATTAGTCAGAGAGGGGTTTCATGAATGTGACACATTTTGAGTTGAGCTTTGGAGTAGCCAAGCACGGAGAGATGGTGACCAAGGCAATTCACCTTCCCAACGAGGCCAACAAAGCAAAGCCCAGGAAGAGAAGCGAGAACATAGGTGAGTGGAGAATGGCAATATTGTGCTACTAAGTGAATAACATAGCAAGAAGAGAAGTATTCTAACACATTTTATGCCAGTTTGAGGAGTTTACGACTACACCAGTGGAACCAGTAAATTCAAAAAGCTTTATCTCCTCACAAAAGCCCCGGGTTTATAACGATTGGCACTTTTTCTTCCCTGGGGCTTGGTTCCAACTCTACACAATGTCACCATCTGTGTCCAAGAAAGATGCAAATCTGCGTTAAGCATTAACCAATCTTCCTGTGCTTGTACTTCCAGAGCTCATCCTGTTCTTCTCTCTCAAAGGTCAGCTGATGGCTGCTTGGGCCGGTTGGCTCATTGTCCCTTAGGCATGTGGCTTTGTCAAGTGTTAATCCCTGTTATATTAAGGCCTAAGGAATAAAGAAATCCATTATTTAGTGATTTCTGTGGATATTGCTACACTTGGCACTGGTTTCTTGCTCTTTGGCATGTGACCTTTTCATGTTTGTTTTCAACGTTCACTACTGTTTAAAGGTCATCTATGACTCGATAGAAGGCAATCTTTTTAGCAGTAAAGCTGTATTTCTTCCCTCTCATTCAGGAAAATACACCTCATCTCATTTTAATATGAAACTTGTAGATTAACTGCAGCTGTCTATTAGTATTTTTAACTTTCTAAGGGTAATAATAATTATCCCTAGATTACTCATCGCCAAAGTGAAAGCAATCTAGCTTTCATCAAGTTAAATAAATTCCTAGCCTGGGTTTTTGTTATTTCTTCCAAGTTACACAAAACAGAAAGTGACTTATGTTCACTTCATTGTATCTTAAACAAAAGCAAATGTTTTTACAACATTAGGATCCCTGTCTGGGAATGGAAAACAAATTATAATTACAGATTTGTGCATATTTATAACTAGTACTGATCCGTTTGTGTGGTGTCAGATCATGTTATTTACTCAAGTAATATTGTCCTTGGCAAATTTCTTGCTTATATGAGGTAAAGAAACTTTTCTTCTGCTTGCTGGAAATTTTTTTAGATATAATTACCATATGCTATCCTCCAGTTTTCAAATTTTCCCTTTGTCTTGAGTTGGGTCTTCAGCGATTCTTTGTTATTTATCCATGTGTTTCTATTGCCTGAAGGGGACACCCTTCCTAGGGAAACATTTGAAGGTAGGATACTCCATTATTTTTTTTTTTGGCCATCAGTCAAAGCTGCCACAAGGGGACCTGTGTCCTGGTAGGTCAGGAACACTATCTGCTTTTTATTTATTTTATTGTTGTTGTATATATATTTTTTATTTTTCAATTACAGATGACATACAATATTATATTAGTTTCAGGTGTACAGCATAGTTAGACATTTATATACCTTATGAAGTGATCACCCCTATAAGTCTAGTACCCATGTGGCACCATACATAGTTATTACAACATTATTGACTATATTCCCTATACTGTACTTTATAAGAAGGATGTTACTTTTCTATGCATGGTTCTCAAGATCAGTCCTGAGCCAGTTTTCAACTCATCCATTGCTCCTCTTCACTTTATTGCCTAATCTCTTTTTTTAGACTTCTCTCTACCAGCTCCAGACTCAGAAAGAAGGGTTTTCTTCTAAAAGCACCTTGTGTCTCCCATGAACATCACACTCCTCTGATGACGCTCCAGCCACATGGGACTTTCTGACACTTCTCATTGAAACCTCATTCCCACTGTAGGGACTTCATACTTTCTGGATTCTCTGCCTGCATTTCTCTATTCTTACTCCACCTGCCTACCTTCCTCATAACTTTCAGAATTCAGCTTAAATATTACTGTTTTAGAAACACCTTTCCCGACTCCCCTAGACTGTGCTGCACATATAGGCTTAATACAAATTTGTTGAATCAATGACTGGATGAAACTAATATTATTACACATATGTCATATTTGAGGAAAAGAAAAGATGCTCGAAGTACTCGAAATGTAAGGTTGTGACGAGAGGGCCAGAAATAGATATTGGTTTTCCTTATTCGTTTAGCAGTTTACAGTTCACAAAGCAACTTCCCATACATCATTTGAATTTTTGAACTCTGTTATGGAAAATCATTACTATCTCCATTTCACAAGAATGGAGGCTTATAATAGTTAAATAGTATTTTAAGATCATGTAGCTAATAAATTGGAGAGGCTGGAATTTAAACTATATTCTTATCGACAAATTTAATGTTTTGTCTTTCATAACCCATTGTTGAGGAGTCCCCTACTTAAATTTGAGATTTGCTAGATTAGAGGCCCTAGGTGAAATATCAGCAATACTAAGTGAATGACAGTTATCAGAGGTTGAACACTTATGGATATTCAAATACCTTTCTTGCTGCAGAAAAAACTTATGTGCAGTCCTGTTGCTGGCTCTGGCTTAGCCTCTTCCTAGTTGCATGACTAACTGCTAACTCTGTGCTTTAGTTTTCTCTTCTATACATGGGGATAATTATAGAATATATTCCATAGGGTGGTTGTGAGAATTGAAGTAGTTTTTATATGTAAAGCTAGAATATTGACCGTCACAGAGTAATACTTAATACATGAAAACTATCGTTATGATAGTTGTCATTGTTGTTATTAGTATTATTTTACATGTTTACTAAAGAACTTCTCCCCTCTGAAGAGAACACAAAAAGCATGAAATATGTGATTGTTATATTGGTAATTTTTTTTCTTTTTTAGGATCTTCATCATTAATTGCATAGAAGGAGGGCCCTTCTTTGTTTTTAATCTTTAGGACTTTGGCTGAATGTGTTTGATTCTTGACACTTTTCTTCTGAGGTTCTAGCCAGCCTTAAAAATGACTTCCTAGAATGAATATATTTAATTGATCCTGGATTTCATCTGCAACTGTAAGTTGCTAAACACATCAGAACTGAAGTAGCACCACAATATTTCAATATTTGAAAAGACATTAAATATTGTCTGATTTTTAACCCAGTCCCTTAGCATGGGGAAAACAGTTTTTCATGTCCTTCACAGTAAACATAAGACTTTAGAAAATTCCTGTACTTGGAATTATCTGATACATTATGGGTTTTGTAGCTCTTCATAATTTATTTCAGTGGGGGTATGTTTGCTCTTTTCACATCGCTCCAAACTAAATCTTGCTCATGGATTTTACTAATATGCAAATTATATTTTGAATACAGAGGTCCTCTCCAGTGGATTCGAGTCTACTGGCAGATGTCAAAGCTCTACCTAGTAGAGAGAGTACTTGGTCCATTTCCATGACTCAGCTCCATTTACAAAGGAATTGTTAGGATTTCCAGTATTGTTAGGATTTCCAGAAGGGAAGAGCAGTTATTATGTTCTCCTTAGAGCTTTACACTCAGAAACTTCTTCCTCACTCTTTGACCTCTCCTGAAATCTTTAATAAGATGGTAGAAACAAGAAACAATGCCTCCAGGGCTGGCTGAGTGGTGCGTTGGTTAGGAATTGGCTTGGGATGCCAGCTCTGAGCAGCAGGGCCCCAGTTTGGATCCCAAATGAGAGCCAGTGACACTGCACCCTCTACAG
>NW_017732099.1:807188-809119 GCF_001890085.2 Hipposideros armiger | reverse complement strand
AAAAGAGAAATGAAGATTTTTTCTTTGTCTTCAGAATATGATGACCCTCATGATATAGATTATTCTACTTATTGGATAATTATTATTTCTAGTTATTGAAAATTCTGTGGAAAAATAAATGAAATAAAGGGTAGTTTGTATATGTTAAGCTGAAGATCTAGAGTCTAGATTCTAGACAAATGATTTCCTGATTTGCTTTTCTACTTAAGACAAATGTGGCCATAGTCTCATTCTTGTCCCACTTGCTGAGGGTGTCCTTCAGCCTAGAAGCCTTGTGATTCTGTGGCTCACAATAATTAATTATTGACCATGTATAACAGTTTGTCATATTCTTACAAAAAATTCAATTTAATAAATCCTTCTGTTTTTTCTTTTTCTTCATGTATTAGTGAATCTGGAGGAATTTTACATGTGTCCAAGTTGAATATGTCCCCACTAAATAACTACTGGCATGACTTCTGTAGATTATTTGGTTTCTGTTGAGATAGAAATAGGGATGACACAAACATCTATAATTGTCAGAAAGCTGCATTTCTGCAGATAGAAATGTTGGTTCAAACTACGGCATTGACCTTACACCACCTAGTTCATTCCAGCTTTGGGTATATAAGGCAAATCATACAGAAAGAAGGAAAGGAGATGTAAATGGCATTTTCATGTTTAGCGAACCATGTTTGCAGATTTGGGTAATAGTGTGGTCCTGCAAAATCACTGTGCAAGTACTTAAACAATGTAGTTGATTTAGGAAGGAACACGGGATTTTCTTTAGTTGGTTCTACTTGGATTCTAGTGATGAAATGCATATTACCTCCATACATAAGAAATGGGATGAAATAACACTAGCATTAATGACTTTATGTATATGTGGTGCTGTCACTATAGTGTAATAGATGTATGTCTCAAGAGTTTGGGATAAAAACTAAGGAGCAATTGCTTATGTTATTATAAGTTACTGCAATAATAGGTTCTGAAACCCCACTGGGTGCTTCTAACATGTTCACAACCCAAACATTGAAAAGTTAGGAGTAAATGCTCTGACTTTACTGTTATCCATATCATTTGGGTTTCCCAGATATTTGTGTGCTGTTCCCACTGGCATCTTTGCTCTATCTGCAGTATATCTAATGACGTTTGAGTCACCTTTTCAGCATGACCATTCTCCCTCAGTGAGTAAGGGGTAAGTATGGATTCTTGTTCAGAATATTTTATGCAAATCAAGAATTCTAGATCATATTCCATCAAGCAATATCTGTCTTGTCAGCAAGGTTTTCTGCTAAGACTAACTTTCAGATTTGAATTTCTCAGTCCCCTTAAACCTCTCTAATCAGGACTCTATTAGCACTAGTGTTCTTCCCTACCCAGGAAACCACAATCATTATAAAGTTCTCATAGAAAAGTACTTTTAGGGGAAACTCATTATTTACATTGTGCATGTAGCACTCTCCAAAAAAATTAAGTAGCACTAGTTTATGTCGGTTTTAGGGATTAATTCTGATTTCTCAGGAGACCTTCACCCTCTCCTCTGAGAAGAATTATGCTCTTTCTCTGATTACTACTTTTAGGGCAGCGCTACTAAAAGTACTTTCTCCAACTCTTTCTTTGCTTTATTGTAAATATAATTTGAGGGAGGAACACAATGTTGTCTTTGGTTAGTTTCTTTTGAAAGTGCTCTATAGATTTGCAGAAGCACTAAGTTTAAAACTATTCTCTTTACTAAATAGTTTTTTTCTCTATCATCTAACAGTCATTTCCACATCTAAATCCTTATAGCTAATTAAGTGGTTTGGTAACATTCACTGATACCCATGTTGAGTATATTCACATGTACAAATTGTGTCATTGAAAGTGGTGTTTCCTCACCTCAGGAAATGTAACCAGGCTACATGAGCAGTTCTGAGGGAAATGTGAGCCCAAGCAGATTAATGGGAATC
>NW_017732099.1:802394-805288 GCF_001890085.2 Hipposideros armiger | reverse complement strand
ACATTTTTCACAGATATTGGAAGCTTCCAGCCCCAGAAATTATAATGTACAGCAATCTCCAAATGGTAGCTTTTCCCTCCCAGAATAAAAAACAAAACCTCTCTTTCAATGGAGTCACACAAACAAAAATGATTCTTACCCAAACTAGTGGCAAAGTATTGGAAAACCAAAGTATGCATATCTAAAAATGAAATCTATTACTAACCCTTGTGAAAAAGAAGAGCAGTTATAATTTGTCATTAGTTAATTCATTTGGTAAAAATTTGTTGAGCTCCTATAATGTGCCAGAATAATTTTTTACGTGCTGAAGGTACCAAAACAAATAAGACACACTCCTCATTTTCACACGTTTAGTGTGGAATATATGTAAAACCAGTGAAAAAAGGTAGTGCACTGCAAGATTTGTGTACTAAGCAGATATGCACTGGAAAAGAGTTGTTCTTGCTCTTCCCATGGCTACAAAATTATGAAAGTTGTACTATACTTTCCAAATAACATGTACAAGACAAAAAAAAGAATATATGTGTCAAAACTTCAGTAGGAATGTGTTGGCCTGTTTTATCGCTAAGAAACAGGATGCATTAAATTTTAATAGTCCAAGCAGGCTCTAAACACAGAGAAAATGACTAGAGCTCAAGGAGAGTATGTTTCAGTGTATTTCAGAACACATACAACCCAAACATTGCTAAGGACATTGAAAGACAACAGGTATACAAATGGCTTGATGCATTTGCTGACACTTGCCTGAATCTGTTTCATATATATGGTTTCTGGTGAATACTTCCTTTTTTCCAAGGGAACTCTAATCCTGTGAAGATGTTATTAATCCTAAGAGTGGTAGTGCAGACAAACCGTTATACTACTATTAATAATGTAAATGCTTACATATTTAGAAGTTTCTGCTAAACACTGTGGTGAACACTTTAGAAAGATTGTCTCCTGTGGTCTTCACACACACACACACACACACGCACACACACAAACTAATATATCTTAATAGGATTTCCATTTTGTAGACAAGAAATTAATAAATGTCTTCTGTCTAGTAAAGTATGCACAATATTTATTATCAACTTCTTGTGACTTTCAGTAATGATGTCCCACTGGTTATATAGGAATTCAACTTTCTGTTTTTCTTTAATAATTGACGATCCTGTATCCTGGCCGCCTTACTTTCTTTCCTGGAGCATACTATGTCAAATGGGGTAGTCTGTTTCTCTAGCAACTTCCTGATTGTGAGAATTCACTTCCTGTTATGCAGCACACCATGCACATCGTTGCATTGCTGGTCTCACCGTGCAGCTTACGAAAAGAAGCTTCTTGATTGTGAGAATGAAGTTCCTGTTATGTAGCCCCAGGGACACTGTCACATTTCTGCTCTCATTGTGCAGCTTGTAGTTTACCATTTATCGTTGAATATCATGCACCGTATACTTTTAATTTCTAAAACACGGCATCATCAATAGAAACCTCTTATGTGCTAAATACTGTGTGAGGCCCTGTGGTAGAGAGTATTGAAGAAGAGGCAGTCTCTGACCTTCAAGAACTGGGAGAGATAGATGTGCAAACAAAATAATTTCAAAAACGTGAAAGCATAAAACAAGAGGTTTGCATAAAGAACAAAACCCCCCAAAGGTGTGATTCACCCATCTGGATATGTGGGTTGGGCAAAGGGACATTGAGGTAAGGCTTCCTAAAGGGGGAATATCTAGGTTTAAGTCCATTTTCTTCTCAATTGTGGATAATTTTTCCTGATTGAAAAGATGATAGGTGCACCAATTGAAACTGTGTGAGAAAGTATGCAGTGAAAAGTAAGCTATTTCTCTATTTTTTTCTATCTGCACAAGCAACCAAATCACAGCTTTAAACAACCAGCCAGGGGTGGCTGGGTTGCGCAGTTGGTTACAGCGCAGTGCTCACAACACCAAGGTTGCTGGTTCGATCCCCACGCTCTCCACAACTAGATTGAAACAACTACTTGACTTAGAGCTGATGGGTCCTGGAAAAACACACTGTTCCCCAATAAAACAAAACAAAACAAAACAACCAACCAAAATCAAATAAGCAAACAAAAACAACCAAATCCTTAAATGTACAGGTATTTTCTGAAATGTCGATTTTCTTGAGACATGAAATTTGGACTCACCTTATTTTTACCTAAATAACTCTAATCAGGTAAAGAGTAATAGAACCCATTTCACTATATTTTATTCTATTTATATTTATTTAATTTCTCAGACTTTATTTATTAAATTCTCTCATTTGGGGGAACATTGATTTCAAATATAAGAATTGAGTCAAGTTGCAAAAATAATTTATAGTTGGGGAGTTAAAGTTCTGATGTTTTCTTCTTTATTTCTCTAACATTTAAACCATTCTACCATGTGTCTATTGGTTCCTGGGCTATTTTTTTCTTATTTTTCAAGAATAGATGAAAATTGCAGCCAATAATCTCAAGTATACCAATGAGGGTTTTTGAGCCATATAATTTAGGCTCAAAAAGGAACCTCAGATAACATATAGATAATATATCATTTTTCAAATAAAGGAGGTCAGAGAAGTGAAATCTTTTGCCTCAGTTGAAAGAACTAGATAGTGACACGACTGTCGCTAAAACTAATTCCCGTTTACTTTTGAAGTGCTCTTTATTGTATACCAGTGGTTATCAAGTCTAGCTGAAATAGAAACACTGGCGAGATTGTTAAAACATAGGTTGCTGGATTCTACATCCAGAATCTGTGATTCAATAGGTCTCATGCATGGCCCAATAATCTGCATTTCTAACAAGTTTCTAGGTGCTGCTGGCTTGGGAAGAACACACTGAGAAACTTGTTCTATGGCCTCATCTTGAGATCTCTAGTCTGTTTGGTGTAAATATTCTTAATCCCAAGCTT
>NW_017732099.1:798844-800369 GCF_001890085.2 Hipposideros armiger | reverse complement strand
CATAATGAAATAAAAGCATTTGCTTATATTCCCTCTTACTCATAGGTCTGTGAGCTCCTGTGAGAACTGACTACCTTATTATAACATCAGGGACTAGCAACTAACTGTGTTTGCTACAGATTGGTTACTCAAGAAGGGTCTGTGGAACAAATATTTGAATGCTGCTACGAACCTAAAAAACTACTCTAAAAAATAAAATTTATTAAAAACAAACAAACAAAAAACCCCAAAACGAAAACCAAGTGACTCTGCTCCAAAGAACAAAACAGTATTTTCTTTAACAATGTCATTAAAGAGAAGGCAAATTAAAAAACAAATAAATATAGCCAGAGCTCAGCCAGAGCTTAAAAAGAGTAGCAGTGTAAAAGTTTGAAAATAAATTATTTGAACCTCCACTTATGAATAAGATGAAATTACAGGGACTAGAATATGTGTATATATATATATATATCACACATACATACACATATTCTAGTCCCTGTAATTTATATATGTATCTTTTACTTTCTAAGTCTGCCTTGAATTCTGAATGTTTCCCCCCAATCTTCTAATTCAAGTCACTGATTCTTTGCACTTTCAGTTCTTTCACTTATTTGTTCTAACCCTATTTAATATTTCATACTAGCAATATTTGAATTTGTAATATATTTTTATACCTTTGCTAACTTACTTTAATCTCATATTGTTGTGTTCTTAACTCATTTTCACTGTTTACATAATTATTTTCCCCATGAAGTATATTTATTCTTCTTTATCTTAGGGTAATCATGTATAAAAGCATAATCTTGGGTTTTCTAGTGTAGTATACAATTTTTAATAGGTTCCTCTTTTTGATGTTGTCTTAAACTCACCTTTTATTATTCTTCCTTTTAGTCATAGTTTTTTTTTGTTGTTTTTTCTTTAGCTGAGCCATCCTGCCATCAGCGGCAACTCAGCTCGGGCCAGGCATCAAACTGCTGTTGCTCAGAGCTCACACTTTTGCGTGAGCTCTTAACCAACTGAGCTACTTGGCTGGCCCTTTTTAATCATAGTTTTAATGGGGCCCATGATCCCCCAGCCAGAGAGTACATTGCCTTTGTTTCCTATTAGCTAGACGGGATCACATTACTAAGTTCAGGCCAAAGAGATGTAAGCAAAGTTGATATGTATGACTTACAGTTCTCTTCCTTAAAGCTAGGATGCTTGCTCAAATTCCTCTTTCCCTATCCAACTGGCTGGAAAATGTCAACAAATGATCTTCTTGCTCCTAGAGATGGAAGCAACCTACAGATAATGGCAGGGTCATTTTGCTAGCCTGAGTCTTTGCATGAGATCAGGAAGTATCTACTTACTCATAACCACCTGAGAATGTCACATGAGAATGAAATAAATTTTTATGATGACATTTTGGGCTGGACTGTCCTGTGTTATCATAGGATGTTTAGTAACATCCTTGATGGCAAATACTAGGTGCCTACAGCACCTCCCCTCTATCCCAGTTGTGACAAACAAAAGTGTGTCTATATTACCTGGCAAACATCCCCCA
>NW_017732099.1:791595-796819 GCF_001890085.2 Hipposideros armiger | reverse complement strand
GGTATGAGAAAAATAAATGACTGAGCTTTTTAGTTTGCCAGATTGGGTATCTTGGGGTGATATACAGTCTTTTCTATGTGATCAGGGGGACAGTCTATCAGAAACCATTAATTTTTTCCCGGTATTTATTCCCTCTTACTTCCTTTTA
Source organism: Hipposideros armiger (assembly GCF_001890085.2). Classification (NCBI taxonomy): domain Eukaryota; kingdom Metazoa; phylum Chordata; class Mammalia; order Chiroptera; family Hipposideridae; genus Hipposideros; species Hipposideros armiger. The sequence continues at coordinate 796,671 of NW_017732099.1, read as the reverse complement.
GTAATAGAATCTATTAATTTCAGTCAAGTACAAGGTATTCAACTAGACAGACTACATTTCCCAAGCCTCCCTTGCAAAATAGGCTTTATCACACAGCTAATAGCCAACAGAATAAGTGACAACAAAAATCCTGAACTTTATGGGTCATGTATTTTTAAAATATGCATTGCCCTTCATTAACTCCCACCTTTGAGCTGGCTGTCAAGTAGTAAAAGCTCAGGCAGACGTCTTAGACTCAGAGGTGGAACCCACTTATTGAGAGTAACAGATTTGTTTCACTAGTTGGTTCTACAGATGACTTCATGGAGAAGAGCCCACCTGTGTGCACTAGGCTTTCATGCAAAAGAGTAATATGTTATAATCTTGTTTCAACTACTGTAATTTTGATTATCTTTTAAACTTGTTTTTAAGTCTCTACCTTACCTCCTATATCTTCTCTGGGATTACCATGACATTATTAATATTGTCTTTAGAAATACGCTGAAGTTTCAGGTATATTGAGATTATATTTTAAGTTCAATTATTTAGGATGCTGAATTTAAGGAACTGATCTGGGGCTATGGAACATAGTCCATTACAACTGGGATAAGTTACTCTGCATTTTTACTCTTAATTTGATACTAACATTGCCCTGAACCAGCTCTGTCTACAGAACTAGGCAAAATATTCTCCAAAAGGTATTTTTATTTCTTCTGTATTTTTTTAGTATTATCTTATTCTATTTTCTAATATGGAAGATTTTTAATATCTCCATTTTTCTCATGGCTAAATTATTTATATACATAATTTTTATTTACCTCAAAAACCCAGATTTTAGATTTAGCACTTATATCTTCTATTTATTAAATAATGCCTGCTTTAAAAAGAAAACAATTACTTCTTTATTTGAAACCTGGATTTGATTTTTAGCTCCCATTCTAACAGACATATGTGTGTACTCTTGTGTATCCATACTCACAGACAAATTTCCTTCCTTGGGTTTAATGTCTTTTTGTTTAACTTCTTGCATTTAATAAGAATGTTTAATTTATCTTCTTTCTTATTTAGTAAGAAATTTCCTCTCAGCAGAGGTTTAATGGCACCCATGGCTTCTTAAACATAATTATCTTTCTCAGTTTATTTGCACACTTTTATTGTTTAATAGTTTGTCAACCTCTACTCCACTCTTCCTCAGCAACTTGGGTTTTGCTCTTATTTCCATATTTCAAGTGGTGACACAATAACAAAGCTCAACTAAAATAAAAAGGAGAGATTCAGCTTATTTAACTCACTTTAATAGGCAACTCACTTCCTATAAATCACAGTGGTGAAGTTCAAATGAGATCTTGAAGAGAGTGGGTAAATGCATGGCAGAACTAATGTGAACTGCATTGTTCTGGTGATGTTAAAAGAGTTCCTGATGGCCCATTGCTTGGTCATTGCCTAGGTCTTGATACAAGGGTACGTTCAAACAAAAGTCAAGTGGAAATGTAAAAGCACTAAGTTGATTTAAAGGCAGTGGGAAGTAGGAAGGAACAGGTTGTCAACTACAGGTTGCTGAGGGCATCCACTCCAGGAAGGACTTTACCTTCCAGAAGCTCTAGACTGGCACCTCCTCCAGTGCTCAGGTGGCTCACTTTATCTTCAGTATTCCACTTGGCACAGCAAGTAGCAGTGTCTCCACCTCCTATAATGGTGATACAGCCCCTAGAAGTGGCTTTCACAATTTCATCCATAAGGGCTTTGGTTCCCTTAGCAAAGGCTTCCAATTCAAATACCCCGACCGGTCCATTCCACACTATTAGATTGGCTTTGGCTACAACTTGAGCATACTTTTTGTTGGTCTCAGGACCACAGTCCAAAGCCATCCAGCCAGCAGGTATGCCTGATGCAACAGTGGCTTGGCCAACCTTAGCATTCTCCTCAAGCTTGTCAGCAATGACGAAGTCAACAGGAAAGGTAATGTTAACTCCATTTTTATTGGCTTTGGCCATGATATCTTTGACAATCGTGGCTCCCTCTTCATCAAACAGGGAAGTACCAATCTCCATGTTGTTGAGTACCTTGAGGAAGGTATAAGCCATCCCACCACCAATAATCATCTCATTGACCTTGTCAAGCATATTTTTGATGAGTTGGATCTTGTCTGCCACTTTAGCTCCACCAAGTATAGCCAGAAAGGGTCTCTCTGGGTTTTCCAGGGCTTTGGCAAAGAAATCCAGCTCCTTCTTCATCAGGAATCCAGAGGCCTTCTGAGGCAGATTCACTCCCACCATGGAGCTGTGGGCCCGGTGAGCAGTGCCAAATGCATCGTTGACATAGACGTCCCCTAGCTTGGAGAGTGACTCTCGGAAGGCTTCTATTTTATATGGCTCAGCTTTAATCTTATTTCCAGAAGGATCTTGGCCCTTCCCTTCTTCCTCTACATGAAAGCGGAGGTTCTCCAGCAAGATCACTGAACCAGCAGGTGGGTTGGCACAGGTTTTCTCTACTTCTGGGCCCACACAGTCCTTCAGGAACAGAACATCCTTACCCAGCAAGGATTTGAGCTCAGCAGCAACAGGCTCCAAGGAGTATTTATCAGGCATGGGAACACCGTCAGGTCGACCTAGATGACTCATAAGAACAACTGACCTGGCTTTATTATCCAGGCAGTACTTGATGCTTGGGATGGAAGCCTTGATTCTCTGGTTGTTTGTAATCTGGTTCTCCTTCATGGGAACATTGAAGTCTACTCTCATAACAACTCGTTTTCCTTCAACATCCAGTTTATCCAAAGTTAGCTTCCTAGAGAGAGACATTTTGAGAATACAAATGCGAATAAAATGCTGAAGAACCACTTCAGTGCTGCTGGAAGGCTGGGTGGGTGGTGTTTCTAACGCCCATCTCCTTGGCCCAGCCCCTTCTCAGCACTAAGTCTCCCAAACGGCAGCCATGATTGGACTGGGGAAAGGAAACCTGGCTCTGTGATTGGTCAATGGTCCTGTCCATCTGGATTTGGAGTGTGTTGCGTGGCGCAGATTCAAACCAAACGGTCGGGCCTGAAAGTGAAAGCGGAGTAGTGGTATCTGGCTTGGGTGACAGTTGAGGAGGTGAAGAAACTTGGAATAAGAAAGGTCCTGAAGTCTAAGTCTCCTGCTGGTGGTTTTATTCCATGTCCGTTTTGACAGTTGGTCTTATAAAAAAACAAACAAAATCCTCACCCATGTGAAATACTAATTATATACAAGTGTAAAAACTTCTGCAGAACCCAAATAAAGGGAAAATTTGAAATAATGGATCTATGAAACCTTGTTTATTCAATGCAACATAGTATGATCCTATTTTTTTTTTCCTTGTCTTCAAAAATACGTCTTTCTGTTAAGAGCAAATCTTGGTGTTAGCCTTTGGCTTTAGGTATTCTAAGGTGGGGTAGAAATGACGTTTTCATTATCTTCTTCCATTCTCAGACAACCATGAGAGATTACGTGGTGGCTGCCTCAGGAGAATCCCATAATATCAGAGAAAAGAAGAGTATCAATAAAGCACTGAAGGCGATGGTGACATTTATTTCAGGCTACAAAGTTATGAGGCTCCTTACTTTTTCTCTTCTTTCTCTTTATTTCACTACTTGAATAACTTAGAAATTGAACTGAAAAGAGGTATGGTTTTCATGAGGATGAGAATGTCTATTTGGATTGAAAATGAGTGAGAGATTTTATTTTTGGAAAAAGTATATATGGCTGATTGGCCTAGTAATGAAAACTGGCTTGGCAATTAGTCGATATGGCAATTTCCTTAAGTTGAATGAACTAAATGTGTAGCCTGAAGGCTTTGACAAAACTATATTTGACCCATCACCCACTAGAATGGCTATAATAAAAAAAAGACAATAGCAAGTTTTGACAAGGATGTGGAGAAAGTGGAACATTTGTGTATTGCTGGTAGGAATGTAAAATGGTTCAGCACCTTTAGAATGCAGTTTGAAATTTCCTCAAAATATTACATATGGAGTTACCATATGACCCAGCAGCTCTACACCTAGATCTGTACTACAGTGATGTCACTACACTCTTATAACAGCTAACATCCAAAAATATGACAATAGNGTGTGTCCTCTCATGTACACATAGGAGGGTAGGAAGATGTATGGGTTCACAATCCCTTATTCCAAACCCTTGTATCCAGACATGTTTTGTAATCCCTAACTCTTTTATATTTCTGTATGGCATTTTGCTTTATATGTCACATATTACCCATCCCCAAAGAGACTTGTACCTCAAAATTAAATGTTACTATTTCATTAGTAAAAATGTTAACACTAACACTAAGTGAAATAAATGAAGATTTAAAAGAACTTTCAAAGATAAGTACAGCCAGGAAATATTGGACAATCTGCTTGAAACCTAAATTGGCTAATAGGCCAGGAAAGTGAGTTTATCTCAGAGGTGAAAAATCTGTCTCAATACCACAAACAGCAAGAAAAAGACTGTCACTCAGTTTTCTCAAAAGCCTTCCATTTGGACTTTTTAGCCCAAAATATGAGGAAGCCACAGGCAAAGATCAGATTATAGCTGTTGCCTTCCCACCCTTGCTTACTTTTCTAGAGGGCCACAAGTTAACCATTCTTAAGATGAGAAGAGGAAAGTGGGCCCCACAAATAGGCCAATTAATTAAAAGGAAAAATTACAGGATTAACAACTATAACTAGAAGAAATTTGGGGGTGAGTTTCTTTCCCATGTAATTATATAGACCAGAAATTTCAATTCTTGAGAAAGTTGAAAAATCACAGGTCTGGCCTTAACTGGCTTTTAATTGTGATACAATAAGAAACCCTTGGTTTCTTAAAACTGTACTACAAGGAGGAAGCTAGAAAAGCTGTGCAGTATGGCCGAATGTGGCCCAACTCACCAACATCTGCTCAGATGAGATGAAAGATTAGGAAATAAGGAAAATTTCAGATGACCAAATTTGGGGCCAAAAAGGACAATAAATAATAATAATAAAAATTCCTCCCTGAGAATAAAACCAGTCTAACCAAGGAAATTCTTCCATTGTCAGGTTGGGAAGTCTTGAAATTTCAATCCAGCATGATTTATTTATAATTGTAATGAACC
>NW_017732099.1:784541-785606 GCF_001890085.2 Hipposideros armiger | reverse complement strand
TTTAAATATTGGAAGCAAGAAAAAAAATGTTAATTTTCTATGAAAGGAAACCAGATTCCCTATAAGGGAAAAGATTAAGAAATGAGTCTAGCGTTTCAATAAACACAGGGAGTTAAAGAAAGTGGGTACATATCTTCAAAGTGATAAAGGGAAATACTTTTTTTTTAACAAAAAATTTTTGTCTTGCTAACCTTTAATTTAAATGAGAAAATGAAGAAATAATCACAAAAATGTCAGAACATGTATCTGAATGTTTATCTCTTTGAATAACAAATTCTGGAGAGATTTATTCTACTAGGAGTAACTGTCATTTAGGAACATATCAAGTTATGGAAACTAAAAGCTAAAATTTTAGGAAAATGCATTGTATAAATAAGTATCAATTACTGTTTTAGATTTTTTATTGTAGTTTTAAATAGTAACTTATTTTTATAGTATTTTCATAGTAGCCATTACCTATATATTGGAACACTGTTTGTTTGGAGAGGCTGGTTTTTTTAATCTGGCTTCCTTGTTGAATGAACTTTCTAATGAGTTTAAATAGAAAACTCAATAGAAGAAACATATGAATAACTTAACTGATCATTTACCTGCAAAATAATTATATCAGTTTCATTTTCTTTTCAACATTCACACTTTTCTCATTTCTTTATTAAACTGTTTTGATAAGTACTTTCAGCAATATTTTTGCACACTTACATTAATATCAGGTAAGTTGAATGTTTTCCTTATACATAATCAGATATTTTGCAAAGATGAGCCTTTTATTTAATCAAACTTAATTTGACACAACAGATTTCTATGAGATCCACTTTATTATATTAAAAAAAATGTGGTATATGGAAGACATTGTTTTTCACTGTGACGATGTGATCAGTGATGAGTTCCTGGAGGAGAACGGTTCAGAGCACATATCTCACCTGTGTCTGGGGCACAGAGCTCAGGGAGGTATAAAGACAGTGGTTATAAATGCTAATTAATAATACCAGCTAATACTCATATGTATTGATCATGTTTTAAGCACCAATTTCCAATGTGAAAGACATGGTAAATAAAATAAAAGTT
>NW_017732099.1:779560-782046 GCF_001890085.2 Hipposideros armiger | reverse complement strand
CACCTGTTGGCAGCTCAGCAGCAGCTCAGCTGGGGGGCGAGGGGAATCCAACTGGTGACCCTGTTGCTCAGAGCTCACACTCTGGAGCGAGCTCTTAACCAACTGAACCACTTGACCAGCCCAAGTGTAAACCGTTGAGCTATCTATTGGGTCGTTGGGAAAGTCGTGATGTATTTTTGCATTGAAAAACAGAAAAATACGTCATGACTTTCCCAGCGACCCAATAGCTGCCCATCTAGTCATCCTTGAATTACTCTTCAAATCTGTAATTTTGAGAAATTTATTATTTTTTCCTAATGATCAGAATCTGGAATCTGACATTTGGAATATCTAAATTAAAAAAAAAAAAAGGACATAGCCCTGTGTTAAGTCAAATTCATTGTCAGTATGGTTACAGTGAGAATACAGACTGGATGACTTAACTTACCTTTGCCAGGTCCCTTAACAATTCCTGAGGATCTCTGAACACAAAGGTGAATCATACAGACATACACCTACTTGTAATTTGCCACTCCTCTGTGAGTTCACATTACTTTAACAACATTCTGGCATTTTGTGCAGCATCTTCAATTCTACAGTGAACGAGTAATGGTTTTAACAGTCCCATGATAAATGTTAGTTTATTTTGCTAAAACTCCAGTGCTAGCAATATCCTCAATTGTGTAAGATGAAAATTAAAATAATGAGGTTATTCTTAAATATTCTGGTTTAGAAGAGGAAGTAAAACATTTCACAAAATCAAAATTTGGTAATTGTGTTAAGATGTAGCTTCTCTTTCAGGTGTAGTAAAAAGTTGAAGGAAATGCTTCCAGTAAATTTAAGAATAGGATTCGTAATACATTCCAGTCATTTAAGAGCAGTTTTCTCTGGGACATGTTATTTAATCTTGTATCTTAGTTTCTGCATTTACAAATGTGACCCATTATTCATATCCAAAGTTTGTTCCAAAGATTTAATGAAACACCCCATGCAGTATAATTGGGAAATTTTCTATCTTGTGTTATGTGCACAATTAACAAATGGCAGCTCTTATTACAAGCAAGTATAGTTTCAAGCATCTCAATAAAAAAATTGTGAATAATTAAAATGAATATCTAACACAACATATGCCAGGATCTGTTACAAATTCTGTATGTTTCACTTACTTTGTTCTCATAGCAACTCTGCAAGGGCGGCACTATTATTATCCCCATTTTCAAATAAGGAAACTGAGGCACAGGTATGTAATCGGGTCAATGTCAGCAGCAGCTGTTCTGCAAGTAATGTGAAGAGCAGAACCTCTTTATCAAGCAGGTGTGTGACAAGTCATCTCCCAGGCACCTTTCACCCTCTCATTGTGTACATCCACTTGAAGAACTGCCACTCTAACTGTGTGGAATGCTTTGCCAACAAAAAGTGAAATTGGAATTTTAGATAGGATTTTATGGAGAATCATTTACCTACTCTTTAGAATAATTTCTGGAATATAAACTCGCTTAGATTTTCAGTATTTTCTCTGACAGCAAAAGAAATTTAACATCATAGGTATATGCTGCCATCGTTTGGTTGTTTCTTAGAATTACCCTTCATGCCAATAAATGAACTAAAGCAGGAGATGAATGGAGTAACTCATTAGCCTGGCACACAGTATGAACATGGTTTGCGGGTTTTAGTTTATTCATGTGAGAAAAGACATGATTTTGTCATGGCTTCACCTGACTGGATGAATAGATGTTACAGAACACGTTGCGTCAGGGAGTAAGATCTCCCAGCTATGGGAATATTATTGTGCTTGTTAGAAAATAAACCTTGCCTAGTGCGACCAGGTTACCAAGTGATTCGAACTGCAACTTAATTGCCTGACTCACAGACAATTGCTTGCAGTGAATGCTATGATGCAATACCTGTCCCTTTCTGCACTGAGAGACTTCTTCCCCCAGCAGCTGGGAGTCCTCCCTGTGGGCAGCTCTACTGTCAGCCCTCTCTAAAAATCGCCCTGATCCATGGACATACTCCTTTCTCTGGGGCAGCCCACCTGCAAGAAGTGGTAGATATAGGAACTGTAAATGCCAGGCCACCTCGCTCCACCTCGAGACCACTTAGAAGAACCATTCCAGTTGTACAGCTTCCATGGGATCAGCTGAGGCCTGTTGTGACGACATTACAACTCACCTTCTGCTTGTGTTCAATCCTGTTCTCTCCCTATCTCCTCAGGTAGGGGACACCTATCAATAATCATCCTCTATGCGAATCTTGTCTCCTTAACTGCTTATCTACCTGCAATGCACATTATATACAGTTCACAGTTCATATCTCTTTGAGGAAGCATTCCAGGGCATCACCTCTGGTAATGTTGATGAGATATTCCTTCTTTTGTGGTACATCGCTGATAAAAATGCGAAGTGAGTAATCATGGCTTTTTGCACCAAAGCTATAAATTCTGGCTTGAACAAATGATTCTATTTCATCAGATCCTAACCCTATATACTGACTAACTTTTTTTTTTT
>NW_017732099.1:769757-773430 GCF_001890085.2 Hipposideros armiger | reverse complement strand
ATCATAAGCTGTACAGTGATAAAAGTTTTGTTCATTCATTATAGTCTGTTTCTATGATGCTCTATCTTTTAATAGTTAAGGCATTGCTTTGGATTTATATATATATATATATATATATATATATATATATATATATGACAGAGTTTATTTCTGGGCTCTCTATTTGATTCCATTGGCACGTCTATCTTTACACCAGTACCACACTGTTTTGATTACTATAGCTTTGTTATAAGTTTTGAAATCAGAAAGTGTGAGTCATCTAGAATTGTTCTTTTTAACGAATAAAATTAATATACAGCCAAAGTAAAAATTACATAAAATCCATATGTAGGATAGAAAAATAGTTCAAATAATCTATTTACCCAGAGATTATCTTAAGTAACAATCCAGTGGGCACTAGCCTATCAACAGGCTCATATGTACATTAATATTTCTTTAAATAAGTTATCCATCATTATCCCACTGTCTTCTGCTATGGAGTATTTTGGAGAAATGTGATGTGTGATGAATTTTTTCTCTACATCCTCACTAACACTTGTTATCTTTTGTCTTTTTGATACTAGCCATTCTACCAGGTGGGAGGTAATAATTTACTGTGGTTTGGATTTGCATTTCCCTGATGATTAAAGATGTTGAGCAATTTTTCATGTGTCCGCTGGCCATATCAATATCCTCTATGGAAAAAATATGTTTATTTAGTTCCTGTGCCCTTATTTAAATTGGAGTGTTTGGGTTTTTGGCTATTGAGTTGTATTAATTATTTATATATTAATATCTTGGATGTTAACCCCTTATTGGATACATGATTTGCAAATATTTTTTCCCATTTTGTAGGTGTCATTTTCATTTTGTTGATGGCTTCCTTTTTTTGTGCACAAGCTTTGTAGTTTAATGTAGTCCCACTTGTTTATTTTTGCTTTTTTAGTCTTCATTTTTGGTATCAAATCCAAAAAGTAATTGCCAATACTGACATCAAGGAGAATGCCTTATGCTTTCTTCTAGGAGTTTTATGGTTTCAGAGTTTACATTCAAGTTTTTTATCTCTTTTTTAAAGACTTTTATTAAAATAAGCTAACATTCAATATTCTATTAGTTTCAGGTATGCACCATAATTTTCAACATTTATATATCTAAAGAAGTGATTACCATAATAAGTCAGGCAACTACCTGACTATATCTCCTATGCTGTATAGCACAATCCCAAGATTTGTTTTATATTTGGAAATTTGAAACTCTTATTCTCTTTTAAGTTTTCCCTATCTCTTTTAATTTTTCAATTACAGTTGACATTCAGTATTATTTTATATTAATTTCAGGTGTACAGCATAGTGGTTAGGCATTCATATAATTTAAGAAGTGTTGCCCCTGACTAGTCTAGTACCTACCTGGCACTATAAATAGTTATTATCATATTTTTTTTACCATTCTCTATGCTGTACTTTACATCCTCATGACTATTTTATAACTACCAACTTGTATGAGGTCTGATAATTAAGTTCGCAAACTTTTTGCAATGATGCTCCTAACCTTTTTGATATCAGAGGGATTATTCATTATGAATTTGTACCAACTGGACAAACAGTTAACCAAGTTTACTGTTTGGAAGTGCTGAAAAGGCTGAGTGAAAAAGTTAGNTATATAAATATAATGTATTTGTAATTAATGGAATGTAAGCCATCACAAAACCTAAAATTGGAGAATATAGACAAAGTTATTTCTTCATTACTTTCTTATTTGAATTCCTCTCTTAGAAAACAGAATTATCTTTGCTTCCCTAAACCAATCACATTCCTTATACCCTGAATTCTATTCATTACGTTTTCCCTATTTCTCCAAACAAGCAGTTTTATGCTCCTCTGGCACTCTGTGACCTGAGTTGGCCACTAATGCTGTTTAATGAATTAAGGGCAAGAGATGAACACGTTTTGCTGTGTTTTCCCAAGCTGCATCAATTTCCTTGGTGAGGAGAGCTCAGATAAGAGGTGAAGTGCTTTTGAGGGGAGAGATACAAAAGCACTTTATGGAGAAAGGCAAGAACAACTGTTGGGTGGACTCCCAGATTTGATTTCACATACTTTGGTCCACTCTGAACTGGAAATTCTGGCCTCTCTACTGTAAGACCCTGAGATGCAGGGGGGAGGGAGGTTAAAGTTAAAGGGATGGATTGAATATGGGGCTACACCATTGTAGCCTGGGACACAGGGTGACGACTAGGGGCAGTGAATTAGCAGCGTGAATCTTCCTTGTCCCAGAGACAGGCAGATTGCTCTGGGATACCATGCTCGATCAAGAACCCACACCACGAGTGAAAGGCTGAATGAGAAAGTATAAATCGTTCATAGAGTTGCCTCTCTTGGCAGGTAATGTCTTCAGTAATCTAGGTCATGCGGATTTCTGCCTCACATCAGGGGAAATGAACTTACAAAATTCAACAGCCTGAGATGAGTAAATTCTGTCACAAGGGATTGTGGAAAGAAGACAAGGAAGAACAAGGAAGTGAAAAGTCAGAGGTATTATTTTTCTGCCCTAATCATTCATCCCCTCCCTGGCAACACCCATCCTCAACGGGATGGTGAGCTTTAGAAATATCAGGAAAGGTGTAGTGATGACTAGAAAATTGAAACTACTGATATGCTTTCCTTGGAAAACACCTGAGCGATACCAGAATTTGAAGGATGCCTCAGGTTAGCAGTCTTGCAATGTGACCTTCAAAAGAAACAGATCAAACTGTTGGAGTCCATGTTCTGTGAGTATGTTGGTGGGATCCCTGCAGTTTCCACGTGCCCCAGGAATGGCACACAAAGCTGTCAAGAGTGTGCCAGGAGGAACAAGAGGGAGGCAAAGCCCAAGAGAACAGCACTTCACCCATAGTGTATTTGCAAAAAGGGTCTTGCAAAAATACTGTCTACTACATTTCATTAGACCACCTTTACTGGATTGAATTCAAATTTATTTATTTATTTATTTTTTCGAAATTGTGTTTGTCCCACGACTCAGCAATAATACTAGTGAGGAAGTTCAGATCAACTCAAATAAAATAAATGAGTCAGTGTTTTCTCTATACTTTCAGTGTACTCTTCACAATTTTCTGACCTAAAAAGGTGTGTTACGTTGCTAATGTTATGTCTTGCCATTTCCTGTGAGGAAAAGCTTAATCACTTGCTGCTTATAAAAACAGCACCTAATCTTATTGGCTTCAGTACCCAAAGATGCTTTCTAAAGTACTTTAATTGTCACTTTTTCCTGTTGTGTATTTTTAAGGCAGGAAAATGGGGGCATGGGAAGGTCATGTACGTGTGTATATTTAACTAGTAAATTTGGGAAATTAAAAAATGTACTTGACACATGACAAATGCTAAAACATACAACATGGGGGAATTCTTTTGTGGAAAGAGTTTTGCAAAATACCTAAAACACCTTAATTGTATTCAATTTGGATGCTGAACATTAATCTTCAATAACATTGAGCTAAGATGCCTCAATATCTGTAGCGATGGGAGTTACATTAGTACTTTTAAATTATGGTATAATAAAATTAGTTTTATAAATGTTTTCAATGTTTACTTGTGTGGGAAGTACCAATGGCTTTCCCGGGAACTAGCAGTGAACACCTGATTTATATAGTCAACATATTACCATTGACATGAGCTCATTATTTTATTTTATTTTTTTT
>NW_017732099.1:755554-764202 GCF_001890085.2 Hipposideros armiger | reverse complement strand
GGTTACCTCCAAACTCCATACCTCTAAATCACTAGGTCAAATATTTCTTTCTTTGACTAAGATCTCTGTTTGTCCAGATTGCCAGGGTCACACTCTTTGGCTGTCCTTTAACGTAACCTAGCCCCCAGCTCACTTTGCATTCTCTATTTTTCAGCTCTCTTTTGCTTGTTCTTTTTTCACTAACCATGTTCTGCCACTTAGAAAGGTTTTTTTTGCCAATACTCTAACAAATTTGCCTCACCCTCACCTCCATCTAGAGACATCCATCTAAGGTGGGAAGACCTCAGCTTTACAATGAGACAGTGAGGTGTGCAGAGGTTTTGAGGGGAAAGAATCAAGATCTCTTGTTCCAGCTTACTGTGAGACTTTGCTCACATACAATCAAAGCATGAATGCAAGTTTTCTTGTAGGCCAGAGAAACAGACGTTATATATAGAGTGCTGAATTGGCATTTGAGGCAAACTGACTCAAGTTCAAACTCCATCTCTGTCATTTGTTGGTAAGGTTTTACTTATCAATTTGCTTTATGTCTTGAAATTTCATTTTCTCAACTGTAAAATGTGATACAATAATACTATCCTCTACGTCATAGATGTTTAGTCTGAATTAAATAATGAAATATGTAAGAGGTTGGAAAAGGGAATGTTTTCAATATATGTAATTGTTCCATCTTCTTCTCACCCTTACATAAATCTTGATAGGTTTTTCTCTTACATAGCTGTGTAAAAAAGTTTGTCCAGGTTTCTTTTTATGTTTTTCCTGTTTTTGATCAGAGTAGTTTGTTGTGACACCTTTTGATAAAATGTCTTGACTGCTCCTTACAGAGAAAGATTATCTTTGTTGCCAATCTCTGACTTCACATCATAAGGCTTTTAATGTTCTGCTGCTAACAAATGTAAGCCTTCATCAAAACCACTGCTCTACACAGGTCTGCAAATATTTTATGGGACAGGTTTCTCCTCTCAGTCTTTCTAACAAATGCACATTTCCCATAACAGGCCCTATTGAACTCAATACCTAGCATACGTATGATTAAAAGAAAGCATAGGGGAATGGCTTTGTCACATTGGATTTGGCAATTAATTCTTGAATATGATACCAAAAACACAAATAATACAAGTAAAAAGTAGATAAACTGGACTACATCAAAACTAAAAACTTTTTTGATTTAAAAAAAAAACCCATGGAATGGAAGAAAATATTTTCCAATCATAATAGTGACAAGGAATCAATATCCAGGAGATATATATATATGGCCAAAAAAATGTATACACATTTTAAGAAAGGAAAAAAACTGTATTAAAATTATGCTAACTGTATTAAAATTACACTGATGGTAACCACTTTGAGCACCTCTTGTAATTTCAGAAGTCAAACATGGCTTGTATTCATTCATCCTTTGTTATCGTTATATATTGAGTATCACAATTTTAATATAGTTTTTCTCCTTTCTTTAAATGCGTGTGCATTTTTTGGCACCCTTCGTAAATGTGGGTAAATTGAATCCTTTGTGCACTGTTGATGGAAATATAAAATGGTGCATCCTGTGAGTAAGGCAGTTCCTCAGAAATACAAAATAGAATTACCCTATGATCCAGCAGTTCCACTTTTGGGTTTATACCATAAAGGAATTAAAACAGGGACTCAAAGAGATAGTTGTATAAGCCATGTTCATTAGCAGCATTATACACAAACCAAAAGGTGTAAGCAAACCAAGTGCCCATTGACAGATGAATGGATACAGAAATGCAGTATTATATACAGTGAAATATTATTCAGCCTTAAAAAGGAAGGAAATTCGGACACATGCTACAACATGGGTGAATCTTGAAGCTATTTTGCTAAGTGAAATTAACCAGTTACCAAAAATATATATATTGTATAACTTTACTTATTTGAGGTACCTAGAGTCATCAAATACACAGAGACAGAGTAGAATGGTGGTCACCAGGAATTGGGAGGAAGACCAATTATGCAGTTACTGTTTAGATACTGTATAGATAAGAGTTTCAGGTTTGAAAGATGAAAATACATCTGGAGATGCATGGTGGTGATGATTACCCCAAAATGTGAATGTACTTATTGCCACCGACGATACACTTCATATTTTTAAAATAATTTTTCAAATTTTATTAAATTTTTTTATTTGTAGCTGTAGTGTGAACACCTGACAATTAGCTTTTTTGATTGTAATGTAGGTGCCTGTGTTTAAGCTCTTGATTGCTGAGACATCCACTTCAAAGGCCTTTGTCTGGAATAAACACATTACCAGCTAGCTACTCAGCAAAGGAAACCATGAACAAAATGAAAAGGCAACCTATAGAATGGGAAAGAATATTTGCAAACCCCGTATTCCACTAGGAGTTACTATTCAAAATGTACAAGGAACTCATACAATTAAAAAGAAATAAATGGCAAACAAGCACATAATCTAATTAAAAGTGGACAAAGGACTTAAATGGACATTTTCCCAAAGACATAGAAATGACCAACAGGTACATGAAAAGGTGCTCATCATCACTAATCATTAGGGAAATGCAAATCAAAACCACAACAAAATTATCCCCTCACATCTGCTCTTATAGGATTGCTATTATCTAAAAGACAAGCGATAATAAAAGCTGATGAGGATGTGGAGAAGGAAACCCTTCTACACTGTTGGTAGGAATGTAAATTGGTGCAACCACTATGGAGAACAGTGGGGAGGTTCCTCAGAAATTAAACATAGAGCTACCATAGGAGTCAGCAATTCAACTTCTGGTTATATATCCAAAGGAAATGAAGCCATCATCTTGAAGAGATATCTGGCCTCCCATGTTCACTGCAACATTATTCACATTAGCCAGGGTATTGGAAACAACCTAAGAATCTGTCAGTGGATGAAAAGATCAGGAAAAGTGGTATAAGCAATGGAATATTATGCAGCCCTACAAAAGAAGGAAATCCGGTCATCGAGACAGAAGGGATGAAGCCCGGGAGACATTATACAAAGTGATACAAGCCAGACACAGAGAGAAAACCACTGCGTGGTGTCACTTACATGTGGAATCATTTTTTAACAAAGAAGATGAACTAATAGAAACAAAGAGTAGAAAAATTGTTCCCAGAAGGGGGGGGGGGGGTTAAGAGAAAGTGGTTGGTAAAAACGTACACATTTTCATTTTAAGATAAGTTCTGAGGCTCTAACAAATAGCATGGTGACTATAGCTGATAGCACTGTGGGACATAATTGAAATAAACAATATAATTAAACTACAAACTTGGCATGTGATATATGCTAACATACACAAGGTGAAGACGCTCTATTGTGCAGGCTGGATGACCTAATTCATCGTTGCCAGGATCCTTAGTAATTCCTGGCGATTTTTGAGCCCAAAAGTGGATCATACAGATATACACCTACTTATAATTTGCCACGCCTCTGTGCTGTCCTCCATGGGGTCACATTGCTTTGACAACGTTCTGGCATTTTGTGCAGCGTCTTCACTCCAATTCTATAGTGGAGCAGTAATAACCCAGCACGTGGTCTTATTACAATTTCCACGGTGAAATTCTAGTTTATTTTTTCTCAAACTCCAAGGCTAGAATTATTCTCAATTGTGTTAAGATAAAAAATATTAAATAATCAGATTATTCTTAAATGTTCTGGTTGGAAGAGGAAGAAAAACATTTCAATGTAGCATATCAGCCATTGAATTCACAAAATGAAGATTTGGTAATAACCAAACGTAGCTTTGCTCTTTCAGACATAGCTGCTCTTTCAGATGTAGTAAAGAGTTGAAGGAAAGACGTCCAGTAAATAAGACCAAGGTTAGAAATCCACCTTAGTCGCTTATTAGCAGTTTTACCTGGGACATGCTATTTAATCTCCTTGTTTAATCTCTCAGTTTCCGCATTTATAAATGTGACCCCGTTATTCATACCCAAAGTTTGTTCTAAACTTTAAATGATACCCCATGCAATACAATTGTGAAATAATAAATCTTGTATTGTGTGAACAATGAATAAATGACAGCTTTGATTAGAAGCAAGTATAATGTCAGGTATCTCAATTAAAAATTGTAAACAATAAAAATTAATAGCGAACTCAACATGCCAGGATGTTACTAATTCTGCATGTATTTTTCCTTACTTTATCCTCGTAGCAACTCTACAAGGGAGGTACTCTTATTATCTCCATTTGCAAATGAGGAAACTGAGGCACAGATATGTGCCGTTCTACAATAATACGAAAGGCAGGGCCTCTTTTTTGGTGGGTTTCTTTCCTCTTCTCATTGTATATACCCACTTAAACGATTGCAACATATTGCCAGCAAAGCGTGGAGGTTGTTATTTGTTTTTCACTACAAGATTTTATGTAAATCATTTAGCTACTCTTTATAATAATTTTAGAATATCAATCTAACAGGTTTATTTTCCTTGGCTTCAAAAGAAGTCGATCTTACGTGTGTAATTTATGTATATGTGTATATGCTGCCATCTTGTGGTCATTTTCTAGAATTACACTTCCATGTGAATGAATTTTCTAAACCATGAGATAAATTAGGTAACTCAGCTTGGAACAGAGGGGGAAAAACCATGGGTTTGCAGATTTTAATCGCTTTATACCAAAAAGACATAGTTTTATCAAAACTACAAGTAACTGCAGAAATAGAGTTGACAGAATGCACCCAATTAGGGCATAGATCTCCTGGCGAAGGGAATACTACTGCACTCACTAGTAAAAAAAATCTTGCCTGTTACATCCAGGCTACAGCATGTTTAGAACTGGAATTTATCTGGCTATCTCAAAGACGATTGCACTCATGCGTGCTGTGATGCATCACCTCATCCCTTTCTGCACTGAAAGACTTATTTCCCCAGTAGCTGGAAGTCCTGCCCACAGACACCTCTGCTGTCTGTTCCCTCGAAATATTGCACTGTCCATGGCCATAAGCTCTTCCCTGGGCCACCCCACATCCAAGTACTGGTAGATGTGGGGACTGTAAATTCCAGGCTAGATAAATAGATTTACCCCCCCCCAGTTTGATTGCGACACAATCGACCTACAGCTCTGTGTAAGTTTAAGGTGTACCGCGTAATGACGTGTCATACATATATTGCAGAACGATCACCCTAACAAGTGTAGTTTATCTCAATCCCATCGTATAGTTACAAAACATTTTTTCCTTGTGATGGAAACTTTTAGGACCCACATTCCCAGAAACGTTCAAATATACCACACAGCAGTGTTAACTGTAGTCATCATGTTGTACGTATTTGCCGGCTAAGTTGAAGTTTGCATCTTTTGACCATCTCCATCTAATTCCCTCACATCCCATTCCACACCTCTGATAACCATAGATCTGATCTCTTTTTCCATAGTTTCATTTTTGTTTGTTTGTTTGATGAGTTTCCACACACAAGTGTGACCGTGTTGTATTTGTCTTTCTCTGTCTGCCTTATTTCACGTCGCATGATGTCCTCCGGATCACTCCACCTTGTCAAACACAGCAGGATATCCTTATTTTTTACGGCTAACTAGTATTCCACTGTATAAATATATCACATTTTCTCTACCCATTCATCTGTGAATGAACACAGGTTTTTTTTCTATGTCTTGGCTATTGTACATAATGCTGCAAGGAACACAGGGTGCATATATCTTTTCAAATTAGTTTGTTTGCTTTCCATAGATAAATTCTCAGAAGTGGAGCTGCTGGGTCATATGGTAGGTCTATTTTTAACTTTTTGAGGAACCTCCATACTGTTTTCTATAATGACTGCACCAATATACATTCCTCAATTTATATCCTTATTTGTAATGAGGAAGACAATATGCTCTATACTATATGGATTGTACCTTGTATATGTAATCAGTACCAAATACATATTGTACTAAATTAGGGACACAGGTTTTCTTTCCTACTTTACAAATGTGTATAGATACAGCAATGGAACAGTAAGCCATTTAAATCACTTGCAATTAAGGAGACTGGACTCTTTGTTTGCTTCGTGGATTATTTTAATGATTGATTTAAAGTAGAAGTAAAGTTAAGACTTGAATAATTATTAATTCATGTAAGTTTTGCAGAGAAGACAAACGCCAGGGTGCTTGGAGACACGGGAAAGCAAGGGAAGGAGTTAAACAGAGAAAAACCCTCCTCTAGCACAGGTTATTGTTGAGGGACCCAGTTCTGCCATTAGCTGAATGATGTCAACCTAAGAATCACATGATTTAAATATGAGGCAGGTGGTGAGCCAGACCTTTCACTGTAACAGTAAGAAAGTTTCAAACGATGTTACTTCAGGATGTATCAGGGCTGGAGCAGGTGGCATGGATGTAAATATCTGATGCCCATATAGGATTAGTGAACCTTAGGCTCTCAAGTATAATTAACCAAATGAAATTCATCAGAAGCTACTGATGCAAAGTAAGGTAAAAAATACAATCCAGCAGACATTTTCCCAACAGCACATTATAGCTATAAATAACAGAGGTTATTTTATCTCTGTGTGACAGAGACAAGTAGCTTTGCATAGTAGTTGAACTGATGGGTGTTGGCATCCAAGTACCTTCTTTTGTTTCTTACAGTTAGTGTGTTCATCGTAGTAGACACACGGGTTAGCTGAAAGGAAAAAGCATGTTTACATAATATTAGTCTCAAAAGGTCACAGTCGCTGAGGAAAGATATCAAGATATCAGCTCCTTAAAGACAGAAACATAAAATTTATTAACACTAGCTAATTATTTTTGATTATCATGAGCTAGTCAAATCAGAATGGGAAACAAGTAATGAATTAAATAAGGTCAATTATTTAAAAAAATAAGAAGATGAAAGTCTGGTCTGATTTTTAACAGGTTTCTTTAATCACAAATTTTTTTTGGTAGGACATATGAAAGCAGACTGGAGAGGAATCATCTTTATTGATTATAATGTCATTTTGAAATCATCATCATAAGCTGTACAGTGATAAAAGTTTTGTTCATTCATTATAGTCTGTTTCTATGATGCTCTATCTTTTAATAGTTAAGGCATTGCTTTGGATTATTAAAATTATATATATATATATATATATATATATATATATATATATATATGACAATTTCTGGGCTCTCTATTTGATTCCATTGGCACGTCTATCTTTACACCAGTACCACACTGTTTTGATTACTATAGCTTTGTTATAAGTTTTGAAANTTTTTTTTTTTATGGGGTTGGGGGGAATTCTCTGCCTGGAAGTGGTATTTGTCTCTTCAGTCCTATTCTTATCTCTTAAATGTGTTGCTACTAATTCTATCAGTTCTTTCTGATACATGTCTTATTCACTTTCCTGGAACAGCTCAATTCCCATATTCCCTGTGAAATGTTCCTTAGTTTTACTGGTACACTGACTCTATCGTCTCATTGACCTCAGACGTTAGTACCTTAGCATGTTGCCTTACAGCACCTAGCCTGCTGTCTCACACACAAGGTTTATAGTGAAAAGACAATTTCTCTCTCCTTTTATGGCATGCAGGGAAACTGGGAAATAGACTTGTCAATATTTGTTTACCTGGCAGCATCACCTGGCTGAGAATCACCTGGCTTCACAGATGAGTCTCTTAGCCTCTGGGCTTCCGCTCCATGAAGGCAGCTAGGAAACGCCTCAATAACTTGTTAAACAAAGTTTGCTGTGCTGATGATACTGATTGGGGGACTTGTCATGGTCTCTGTCCCAGATCTCCCAAATCCGGATCTCAGAGCGTGTGGCCCAGCAACCTGTTCTGTACCAAGATCTTCAGGTGATCCTTAAGCACACTCAAGGTTGAGAAGCACCGTCCTAGGGTGCAGTGGATGAAGCCAGGCTGTCTGCATGGGAATTGTTGCTCAGTCATTTACTAACTGTATGATTTGGGGAAATTTACTTACCTCCTCTGGGCCTCTGTTTCTCCTTCTGTTATGCCATAGCTTTGCTTGTGAAGACCAAAGTTTTAGTATATTGAAAATGAATAGAACTTAATGAAGCTCAGGAAACACCATTACTATTATTGTCATCATTATTGCTGCTGTTTAATCTCACCATTTTCAGCATGTTGCTGGCTGATGGAATTATTTCTTTCTTGACAATGTTACATAAGGCCACAATTTCTATTTGGACAGTTGGTGACTCAACGAAAAGTATATTACATGAGACTCTGTCTGATTTTGCCTGTTACCAGAATATTTTTAATTAATCTTACTACATTTAGACAGAATGTATCACATTAAATATAATATTTATGGTTTTTCAGGATATTAATTTCCATTTCTCCTCTTCTAGTTTTGAGGATTTCTGAAATGTCACTCTGACAGTATACAAGTCCACAGAGTGGTACAATGGATGTTCTGAGATTAAGGTTTTTCGAATTGATGCATTGTACTTTGGACCATCGTGAAGCATGTTTCTCGGACAACATGAACTATAATGGGAGGTGGCTTAACAGTGCACCCTCTACTAACTGACTGCCCTTCTTCAGCTCATTTCCTGCACCCTACAAGTGTTTCCTTCATTTTGCAAATAAACTTGTACTCAGTCCTTGTCTAAAGGTTTATGTGTACCAAAATCTATTGCAAGAGATTTACTATGAGTACAAAGCCTCAAATGTCTTTAATTCAGAGTCTATACCTTTATTTTATTTATACAAA
>NW_017732099.1:743984-749189 GCF_001890085.2 Hipposideros armiger | reverse complement strand
TTATTCATTATGAATTTGTACCAACTGGACAAACAGTTAACCAAGTTTACTGTTTGGAAGTGCTGAAAAGGCTGAGTGAAAAAGTTAGATGAAAACGACCTGAACTTTTCACTAACAATTCATGGCTCTTGCATCATGACAATGCACCAACTCACACAGCACTGTCTGTATTTGTTTAGCCAGTACACAAATAACTGCATTGGAACACCCTTTCTACTCACCTGATCTGACCCCCCCAATGACTTCTTTCTTTACCCAAAGATAAAGGAAGTATTAAAAGGAAGACATTTGGATGACATTCAGTACATCCAGGGTAATACGACAACACTCTGATAGCCATTCCAGAAAGAGTTCCAAAATTGCTTTGAAGGGTGGACTAGGTACTAGTGTCAGTGCATAGCTTCCCAAGGGGAGTACTTCGAAGGTGTCTTTCAGCAATGAGATATGTATCACTTTTTCTAGGATGAGTTCGCAAACTTAATTGTCTGACCTCATATGTGTGTGTGTGTGTGTGTGTGTGTGTGTGTGTGTGTGTGTAGTGTGAGAGAGATTGAGATAGAGAATTTTTTTCCTTGTTTTAAAAGCAAACAGAATGCCGTGGTCTGCTGAAGAAAAATAAGCCTTCTGGCATTCCAAGTCTGAAGATAGAGGATATTTTTCCTGGATTTGTTATTTCTCCACAAACTTATTAAATTTATTTTATTTTTAACATTAATCTCAGGGATTGAGAAGTTGTGTTAGCAGAAGACTCCACGAGAAGGAACTTTTGCTAGCTAAGGGGATAAATATGTAATTGAAACTTGTTTAGTTAAGCTTAAGTAAGATTTACTTAAGAAACATAAGAAGGTATTGTTAGGGGCAGTGTGATCATCAGCTCATACCTTCCAACGTGTCAGGGGGAACATGGAAGAATAAGGATCACTCGGTAAGCAAGTACACGGCATAATAAGGTCAAGCAGGTCGGGAAGTTATGGAGCAAGAACCAACCTGAGAACACTGATAACCTGAAAGCAATATGTCTAATTTCAGGGCTGCAATAAGAAAGCTCAGAAACTTTTCATAGAGCAGAGAAAAATGTACACTTATATTAACATTTTATCTAGGATACTTCTATTAGGGTCTTTAAGTGTTAGGGTGGAAATTTGGGATTAGACCTAGTCATTCTAATTTTCATTCCAATGGCTATAATCAATGGCTTTCATGATGGCTCTGGGGAGAAAGAGGGGAAATCAAAGAATGTTGAAGTTTCCTGTGAAATCGAGATGAAAGTTATAGGCAAGTGCAACATTTTTAAATGTTTCATTTAAAGGACACATGCCTTGTAGATCAACAACCAACATTAAGGAAACCAAGATGTAAAACTTACTACAAAGCTTATCTTCACAGTTATATGGACAGTCTCCACATGGACTTCCCTTCTGATAAGGTTCATTTTTTTTGTCAGGTTCATTTCCCCTTAAAAAAATAAAGGAAAAAATGGTCTAATAAAATTGACGTTTGGAAAATGCATATAGAATTTACTCACTATTTACAATCAATTTTAAGAACAACTTTTGAAAACCACTTATACATAACAATGATAATCTTTAAGATGTGTTTAAGATTTTTAGGCTTACAATGTTGATAATTTATCTTTATGATGTACAACAGGCAACTCTGGTGTCCTAAGAATATTTTGAAAGGGTTTGCATATCTTTGGACAGTCAAATCTTAACAAGACTGGGACCTGTGAACAGTCAAGCCCTAAGAAGAGAAGGGCATTAGAGCCATTTATAATAGGAGACTTTTCATTACTTACACACATAAAGACTAGATAAACAATCATGTAAAGGGCGTGGTTCTTAACAATGTTAAGAAACATTTTAAGTGAGTGGAGATGTTTTAATTTCATCTTGCACTATGTCATAAGAAACTCGATACATGTTAGTGTCCTTTATAGAAGTAAATGAAGTACTATGAAAAATAAAAGTACATCAGCAAGGCTAAATCTAAAGTGTTGGAAGACAAAGTGCAAAGATGAGAATTTCCAGTTCTGAGAAACTTGAAATTTCAGAGAAGACAAGCTTACCAGCAGATATCCAAGAAAACAATGTGGATTCTAGCTGATTCTTAACTTAATATCACTTAAAAAATGAAGTAAATGTTCTAGTTGAGAGAACATTCTATATATTTTTTTCTCTTTTATATTTAAATTGCTAAAATTTTACTTTCTAAGAGAAACTTATTACTTAATTTGGTAAAGCATTTTGTCAGATACTTGGTCAAAGTTTTGGCCAAAAGAATTCTCCTATCACAACTTCATATATGCTACTTTTTTTTGTATTGTCAAAAGTTCACCGCAGACCACCAGCCCCTTCAAAGACTTCGTACAATTTGTATGTTATAGATGCAGCAGATCTTACTTTCCTCAGCACTAATTACATAGATAATAAAATTACAACAAATATTAACTACTGAAATCAAGACATGGTAATACCAGAAATAACTCATATAGAGTTATCATATGCGTATGTTGCACATATTGAATCTATAGTGACATTGGAGACTTCATTTAAAGTGTAAAGGTGACAGCATAGTATCAGATAAATCATTTTCATTGGTTCATATTGAACATCATTTATTGTGTGGCACACATGGGAGACAGCAGTTAAACACCATGGGGCAAAGGAGTACCCCTACCCCTCACCGAAACAATCAGATTATTTCTTTTAGGGATTGTTGCATGGTTGATAACATGTAAATTTGATTTCTAAAGAAAAGACATATACCAATAGTTACACTAAAAAGCTAAATACAAGAACACTTGCTTTTTCTGTTCATTCTTGATACTCCTTGCATTTCTGTCCTTGAATTCTAAAAGTATTCTGTTGAAGTAAATATCCTTGTTTCTTTGCTTAAGCTAGCTCAAACTTGTTTCCTTTAACTAATATTACTTGAAGAATCAATAACAACACTAATGGTAATAGTTCTAAGTTCAAACATTCTAGTAATGATATACAGATTTATTTAGAAAAACATGATGTAAAGAAAAGTGTGTGTGTGTGTGTGTGTGTGTGTGTGTGTGTGTGTGTGTGTATAAAATGTTGTAGGTATTGGTAAATGACATTTGATCTCTAAAGTTCTGTTTAACTGAAATAAAATATTTATTTGATTTTTATTTTATAATTTTGAGAAACTAGGTTAAGAGAGAGAGACATATTTCTGAAAGCTATGAAACACCAAGCTGTACAATACGTACTCATGACAATAGTGACAAACATAGAGATATTGAGGTGTTATTCTTTTGCAACATAATGACACTCCACAGCCAATGAGGTAAGAAGTAGCCCAAACAAGCTGTAAAAATAAAGAGATTATTTTATTATTAATTTGATATTTTGCCAAATGACTACAATATGAATACTGTTATTTATGATTGAAAGTACACACCCTTGCTTTTAGGACACTTTGAGCATAGTTTACAAGGAAGTCATAGAAATAGAAATATTCCCATGTTTTTAGATAATACACATACATATGCATGTTCAGTGGCTATCATTGACTCTGGGTATTCTCTTCTTATCATATCTATTTGGAAAATCAGATAACATGATAAAGGCTACTTGGTGATTATATAAAAATCAAAACCTAGAGGAAACTTTACTTAATCATTGGAGAACAAGCATAGTGCAGAGCAATGATTTGCAAAACGGTGGAATGGTAGTACCATGATATCCCATAATATTGTAGTTTTATAGGACAATATCTTTATAATTAGGGAATACATGTTGACACACTGAAAATTAAGTGTCATAATATCTGTAACTTACTTTTAAAGGATTCAGAAAAAAATATATATACTTTTATAGAGAGATAAAAAAAATTTGATGAAATGTTAAGAATTGGTGAATCTAAGTAATGAGTATTTATTATACCTTATTGAAAACTTTTTGTAAGCTTGAAATGCTTTAAAATAAAAATCTGGGGAAAAAAGAATGATGGCCGAAAAGTAATGGATTAGGAAATTCCAAACGCTCATTTTTGCATGGACATATTTAAAAAAAATTAACTAATAGAGACTGGCTAACATAACTTCATATGAGCTGTGGGACTGTCAAAGATTTATAGCAACCAAGTGAGCCCCAAATCAACAAAAAAGGATAATCAAAATGATAGGAAATTTCATGGTGTTTTTACTCTTCCTTGACAAATCACCTCCCTGGCATACCACAGCATGGTTGGGAGGAGATGGTTTAGGCTCCTTTTCCTAACTTTGGCTGGAGAAAGTAGAAAGGACCTTATTTGCAATGTTCTTATCTCCCCATATGCTGCCCCAAAGCATGTTCTCTCTTTTACCTGATTTAGAGCTCAGATGGGGAACTGTGGTACAACTCACATTTCAGGCTAGGAAAACGCCATGGGAAACAGCAGGCCTAGCTTGTGATAGCTGAAGAGGGACTACAAACCCACTGATACTTGGCGCAAGGGGTTATGGGTAAAGGGATACTATAGCACATCTAAAGTGCCAAGAAGAAGCTGGGATAAGATATTGTGGGAAATTAAGACATTCAAAAGCAGCTGTACATTTGGGGGAACTGAAAAAAATTACAGACACAGTCCCAGGCAAAATACATGCTCAGAAAAAATAAAAAACAAGACCTTAAAGTTTTACCCTATACTGATTCCAAGTCTTAAAATATGCCATGCTAATTATTCAAGGTCTTTCTTATTATTCTGCAAAGACTGGGAAAAGTTTCTCTTTTTTGTTAAAACGCCCAATTTTCAATGACAAAAAAAAAAAATCACAAGGTATACAAAGAAACATGAAAACATGGCTCATTAGAAGAAATCACAGAAATCAACCTTCCATATACACAAGTATTAGACTTACTACACAAAGACTTTAAGACAACTGTCTTAAATATGCTCAAAGAGCTGAAAAAAAAGACACAAATGAGAAAACTAAAGAAAATCAGGAAAACAATGTATGAACAGAATGACAATGTCAACAGAGATTAAAATTATTTTTCAAGAGAAGAACTAAACAGAAGTTCTGGAGCTGCCAAACTATAATAACCAAATAAAAAAAAATTCACTAGATATGATAAACATCAGATCTGAACAGTCAGAAAAAAGCATTAACCAACTTGAAAACAGGTAATTTGAAATTATTGTATCTGACTAGCAAAAATAAAAAAAGAATGAGGAATCTGCCTCACCCAGGAA
>NW_017732099.1:740290-742691 GCF_001890085.2 Hipposideros armiger | reverse complement strand
AATTTTAATAGTTTTTTTCTTGCTTAAAATTTGTATATTTTTTTTTGTCTATATATATATATATATATATATATATATATATATATATATATATCAAAAGAAAATAAGAGGGGAATCTATATGTCACCACAAAAAGTCCAATAAACAACAAAAAAGGTGGTAATGGAGAAAATGAGGGACTAAAAAGCTATAGGAAATATTGAAAAAAGTTTCTAAAATGACAAAGATAAGACATATACAGAACACTCCAGCCAACAGCAATGGAATATACTTTTTCTTAAGTACACATGAAAAAAATCTCCAGGATAGACTATATGTTAGGCTATAAAACAAGTCTTAATAAATTTAAAGTTTGAAATATAACAAAACATCTTTTCTTATCACAATGGGAGAAACTAGAAATCAAAAGCTAAAAGAAAATTGGAAAATTTGTAGATATTTAGAAAATACATTCATTAAAAAAATTATAAGAGAAATTAGAAAATATCTTAAGACAAAAAAGTAAAAATGTAGCATGCTAAAATTTAGGGGAAAATCAACAAAAATAGTGCCAAGAGGGAAATTTAGCTGCAAGTGGTTACATTAAAATATTAAACCTCAAATTAATAATCTAAAGTTTTACCTTAAGAAACTAGAAAAAAAAATAATTTAAACCTAAAGCTAGCAAAAATAAGAAAATATCACAGGTTAGAACATAGATAAACAAAATAGAGACTAGATAAACAAAATAAATCAATAAAACCAAGAATTGGTTCTTCAAAAAGATCAGCAAAATTGATAAATTAGCTAGATTAGCTAAGAAAAAAGAGAATAATCAAGTAAATTACATAGTAAATATTAGACTAAATATTAATGAAATAGAGAATAGAAAAACAATAGAGAAAATCAATGTAACTAAGAGGTGGGTCTTCAGAAAAAATCAAGGTGGTTAATCAAAAAGCTTTTGAAAAAGAAAAGCTCTGACTCTGATGGCTTCACTGGTGAATTATACCAAATATTTATGGAATAACTAATACCAATAATTTGTAAAGTCATCTAAAAATTTCAAGATGAGGAAACACTTTTTAACAAATATTATGAAATCAGCATTTTTAAAATATTGGAGGCAGACACACACACTCAAAAAAAAAAAAAAAAGAAAGGAAGGAAGGAAAAAACTACAGACCGATATTCCATATGAACCAGGATGCAAAACTCCTCAACAAAATACTAGAGAACTGAATTAGCATATTAAAAGGATTATAAACCATGATCAAGTGAAATTTATTCTTGCAAAATAAGGATGGTTTCACATATGAAAATCAATCAATGTAGTCTACCACATTAATATAATGATGGGGAAAAAAACAAGATTACATTAATTGAAGCAAAAATAAAACATTTTATAAAATTCAACACCCTTTCAGGCTGGCTGAGTGGCTCAGTTGGTTAAGAGCTCGAGCTGTGAGCAACAGGGTCTCCGACTCGATTCCCACATGGGCCAGTGAGCTGCACCCAAGCTGAGCTGCCACTGAGCTGCTAACAGGTGGCAGGATGACTCAGCTGGTGAGAGCATGTGCTCCTAACAACAAGGTTGCTGGTTGGACTCCCTCAAGGGATGGTGGGCTATGCCCACCCACAACTAAAATTGAACACGACACCTTGAGCTGAGCGGCCGCGAGCTGCCTATGGGCAGCCGATGGCAACTGGACTAGCTGTGCTCTCCACAACTAAGACTAAAGGACAACAACTTGGCTGCTCCCCTTCCCCCAATTCCCCAACACTGTTCCCCTTCCCCAATTCCCCAATAAAATCTTAAAAAAAAAATTTAACACCTTTTCATGGTAAAAATGTTCAACAACTAGTAATAAAAGAAAACTATCACAACAGTAAAAGAAATAGATACAAACCTCTCTGCTAACAATGTATTCAATGGTAAAGATGAAATTATTCCTTTAAGTTCAGCAACAAAACCAGGACACTGGCTTTTGCCATAAAACTCCAGCCAATAGCAATGGAATATGGGAACATGTGTTTCCATAAAACATAGTGCTGGAAATCCTAGCTAGAGCAATTAGTCAAGAAAAAAAAAATGTCATCTAATGTGGAAAGGAAAGAGGAAAATTATCTCTGTTCACTGACAACACAATTTTATATGTAGGAAACCCTGACAATACCACAAAAAACTGTTAGAACTGATAAACAAATTCAACAAATGCAGAGTACAAAATCAACACTCAAAAATCAAATGTACTTCTATACATTTGCAGTGAACAATCTGAAAAGGAAGCTAAGAAAACAATTCTATTGAAAATAGCATAAAAAATTGGGGGGATCACGCTTCCAGACATTAGAACATACTACAAGGCCACAGTAATCAAAACAATATGGTATTGGCATAAAAATAGGCATATAGATCAAT
>NW_017732099.1:732645-738440 GCF_001890085.2 Hipposideros armiger | reverse complement strand
TTTTTTTTTTTCATAAATAGAAAAATTCATCCTAAAATTTGTATGGGACCTCAAGGGACTCCAAATATGCAAACAATGTTGAAGAAAGCAGAACAAAGTTGGCGGTCTTACACTTCCTGATTCCAAACCTTACTACAAAGCTATAGTAATAAAACAGTGTGATTCTGGCATAATGATAGACATATAAACCTACCAAATAAAATGGAGAGCCCAGAAATAAACCCTCACATATATGGTTAAATGATTTTCAACAAGGGTGCCAAAGAGACCATTCAATGGGGGAAAGAATTGTCTTACCACAAATAATTTTTGGGAAATGAATATCCACATGCAAACAAATGAAATTGGACTCTACCTTACACCATATAAAAATTTAACTCAAAATGGATCAAAGACCTAAATGTAAGAGTGAATACTATAACATTCTTAGAAAGTAGTATAAGTGAAAAACTTCATGATATTGAATTTGGCAATAATTTCTTGGTATGACACCGAAAGCACAGGCAAAAAAAATGAAAAATAAAAAAATAAAGACATAAATTGTACTTCACCAAATTTAAAACTTTTGTGCATAAATAGGATGCTATCAGATTAAAAAGGCAATCCATGCAATAGAAATTTATGTTTGCAAATCATGTTTGTTAAAGGATAGATATGTTACAACTCAGCAATAAGAAAACAAACAACCTGTTTAAATAACGAGGAGAGGACTCAAATAGGCATCCCTCTAAAGAAAATATACAAATTGCTGATGAGCAAATGAAAAGGTGCTTAACATTACTAATCATTAGAGAAAGCAAATCAATACCACTTATTGTATTTTGTGTAATATACAAAACAAAAACAACACAAAATATAAGAAGTGTATATGTGCTATCTATTGAATCTTTATGTTCCCCCAAAATTCATATTGTGAAGCTTTAATTTAGCAGTGTGGTTCTATTTGGAGATGGAGTTTCTAAGGAATTAATTTAGGCTAAAATAAGGCATAAAAGCCAGGCCCTGATGTGATAAGATTAGTGTCCTTATAAGAAAAGGCACAAAAGCTCAATCTCTCTCTCCCTTTCTCTCTCTTTCTCCCTCCTTCTTTCCTTTCCTTTCCTCCCTCCATCTCTCTCTCTCCCCAGGCATACAGAGAAAAAAGACCATGTGAGCATATGAGGACATAATGAGAAAATGGCCATCTTTAAGCCAGAAAGAGCTCTCTCACAGAAACTGACTATGCTCCAGATGTTCACAGGCTTGTAGCCTCCAGAACTAAGAGAAAATAAATTTCTCTTGTTTAATCCACCCAGCCTGTGGTATTTTGTGATGGCAGCCCAACTAGACCAATACAGTGTGGATGTGAACAAATGGAAATTGTTACTGCTTTTGGGAATTTAAAATGGTATAGCTGCTGTGGAAGGCAGTGTGCCAGTTCCTCAAATAATTAAACATAGAATTACCATATAATCCAGCAATGCTACTTTTGGATATATACCCAAAATAACTGAAAGCAGAGTTGAACAGAGATATCTGTACACCAGTGTTTATAGCAACATTATTCTCAATAGCCAAAAGGTGGAAACAACCTAGTTATCTATTGATGGGTGAATGAACAGGTAGCACATACATACAATGGAATTTTTTCCAGCCTTAAAAAGGAATAAAATTCTGACACATGCTATAAAGTGGATAAACATGGATTGAGGACATTATGCTAAGTGAAATAAGGGAAACAGAAAAAGATAAGTATTTTATAATTCCAATTATATGCAGTATCCAGAGGAGTCAAATTCATAGGGACAGAAAGTAGAATGGTGATTGCCAGAGGAAACGCAGAGGGGTGGATAGGAAGTTATTGTTTAATGGGTACAGAGTTTTAGTTTGGGAAGATGAAAAGCTCTGGAAATGGATGTGGTGATAGTTGCATAACAATTTGAATGTACTTAATGCCACTGAACATTAATGCTACCTAATTTAAAAATGGTTAAAACGACAATCTTTATTATATGTTATATATAATTTTACCATGATCAAAATAAACTAGAAAGAAAGGGGTTCTCCATATTATAAGAGACTATTATTGTCATTCTTTACAAATATGATTTATAAATGATATTGATATTTTATGATTTTGTTACTTCCCAGGTAATCAAATGTGTGAAGAAGGAAACATCTTCCCTAAGCCATCTATCTATTCAGGGAATCACACTTCCTTGTGTTGCAAATTACAAGAGGAACTCAGTAGGTTGAGTGTAGATTTGCAAAAACGTGGGTAGAATGATTTTCCTTGGTTCTCAGTCACCATTTTTCACACATGCTTATAGTCACTTAACCAATGTGTCTACTTGTCAGTACACAGGTTACCTGAGTGTAATGATCAACTGTTTTGCCTTCATCCTCTGATGGCCATTCCCCATGCTTGAAATATTTAGACTCATTGTACCAGATTTCAATTACATTTGACCATGATATAAGATAAGATGTCAACTGCTTATTTTCTCCACAGAAAGTATCTGAAAAGAGAGAAAAGGGCTGGGTCATACTCTCAAAACTTGGAAACATTTTACAAGGATCCTTCCCCTATTTTTATTTTATAAATGCATCTGTCACTGGTCATCCAAGCAATGTCGTATAAGAGGAGGCCAACTCAGTGGAATTTCTGTTGGCAGGCTTCTTTCTCATTGATGAATGCACTCCTGGTTTGGTGAGAAGGTGACAGTAGATGATATGTCAGCCGGGAAATCAGATCGACCAACATTACAGCCTCTGCCACTTCCTAGCTGATATATAATAACAGGGCCTATGGTTTGAAAACAGCCACACAGAGGTATTCACCATGTAAGGACCTTGAAATAAACACGTGCTCATTTAGCCATCCACATGTTACATGAGCTCTTGATCAAACACGGTATTTTGGAGTGATCTGCCTTTCTCTGAAGAAGGGAAGAGGACTCACATTGCTAACTCACTGTTCAACAATATTGGGCAATGATGCCCAACAAACTATAAATATAGAAGCTTCATTAGTAGTTTAAAAATATTCTGTAATAAACAAGTATCTCATAAATATTATTAATCTCTACTTGTGTAGGAAGTACTATTGGATTTCCTGGAAACTAGCTGTGATCTACCTAATACAGATGCCCTGAATTGGACTCATTTTTGAGCACCTAAAATTGTTCTCTGGGCAGCTCAGTAGAGTTGAATATAATTTACTTTTCAACTGCACTAGTGTTCCAAAATGTAAGATATGTTGAGATTGTGGGTAGCTGAAATAACTACATAGAGCGGAAACTGCCTAGCTATCCAGCTGACTATCCACTCATCATTGTATTGTTCAATTATTCTGTGACACAGAGATCTTTGATTCTTTTCTTCTGATGATCAGAATCTGAAATTTGAAAATTTGAATATCTAAATTAAAAAGTGAATATTAATGAAACAATGCAGTGGGCCACACCCAATTCACTGCCATTTATGGGGCAAATGTAAATATAGACTGGAAGACTTCATTTACCCTTTCTAAGTTATTTAACAATCCCCGAGACTTTTGAGCACAAAGGTGAGTCATAGAGACATATACCTACTTGTAATTCGTCTCTTAAGGGCGTTGCTCTCTACCAAGTCACAATACTGTGACAAATTCCTGGCATTTTGTGCAGCTTCTTCATTCCAATTCTGCAGTGGAAGAGTAAAATACAAACATATGATCTTAACATTTCCAATATAAGATTCTAGTTTATTGTTTCTAAGAATTGAAGGCTAGCAATATCCTCAATTGTATAAGATAATTTAAAGAATAATACTACTCTTAAATGTTCTGGTTGAAAGAGAAAGACAAAACTTTCAGTTCTTTGTTTTAGTCCTTGAATTGACACAATCAAAATTTGGTAATAAACTTCAGATGTACCGTCTCTCTCAGAAGTATTAAAGAGGCTAACTAAATGCTTCCAGTAAAACAAACCAAAGTTAGAAATCCTTCCCATCATTTATCAGTATAGTTTTACCTTTGATACATTATTTAATCTCTTTGAATCTCAGTTTCTTCATTTGTAAAATGTAACCCATAATTTATACCCAATAGTTTGTTCAAAAGTTTTAACATGATAATTCTTGCAATGTAATCGTTATGTGAGAAATCTTATGCTACTTGCTCAATAAATAAATGATGGCTATGATTAGAAGCAAGTTGAGTGTCACATATCTCTACATAAAATTATGAACAATAAAAAATTATAGTAATACTACATGCCAGGATATGTTACCAATGCTATATGTAAATGCTCTCATTTTTACTCACAGCAACTCTACAAGGAAAATGCTATTATTACTCTCATTTGCAAATGAGAAAATTGAGGTACAGAGATGTTGCATGCTTTTTCAATATGACACAACAAATAAGTTGCAAAAAGAGAATTGAAATCCGGGTTATTCTGGCTCCAGGGTGTGTGCTCTTTACTCTCAGTGTGTGTCAGTTATGCTGACATAAAGCATTTTGTTTGGTATATCTCCAAGTAAGATGAAAGACAGAAAGTCTATATCACTAGTTGTGGGACTCTTTGACAAATGTTCTCCCTAACACCGTTTCTTCCACATTGTGTACATCCATTTAAAATTCTATCACAATATCTGTACCCAACACAGTGCCAGCAAAAGTTGTGGAGTTTGTGTTTTACTATAGAATTTTCCATAAATCGTTCAGCTACTCTTTAGAATAATTTTTGGATGACATTTGAACTTAGATTTTCAATGTATTTGCTGGCATAAAAAATGTTTACCTATTATGTATATATACTGTCATCTGTGTTAGTTTCTTAGAGTTATACCTCAGGTTGGTGAACTTAGTAAACTGAGAGGTAATTTAGTTAACTCATTTAGTTAACTCATTAGCTTAGAGTCAAAGTAAAAACACAGTTTTGTGGGGTTTGGTTGTTTCATTCAAGAAAAGATGTATTTGCGTAATGGATACATCTAACTGTTGAAGTAGAGATGACACAACACATCCCATTGGGGCCTAAGATCTCCTGTCAGGGGAATACCATCCTCTATTCACTAGTAAAAAACTCCTACCTATTATGACCAGGTTACCAACTAATTAGGGCAGGAACTGATTTGGCTTACAGCGGACTGCTTGTCGTGCATGCTGTGATGATGCACTTCCAAGGGCCATTTCTGAACTGAAGCACTTATTTCCTCTTCTTTTTTTTTTTAATTAAAGTTTATTGGGGTGACGATTGTTAATAAAGTTACATAGGCTTCAAGTGTACAATTCTGTAATACATCATCTATATATCATATTGTGTGTTCACCACCCAGAGTCAGTTCTTCTTCTATCACTATTTATTTGATCCCTTTCACCCTGATCTACCACCTCCTTTCCCCTCCTACTTACTTCCTCTGAAGCTGAGAGCCCTGCCTACAGACAGCTCTGCTATCTCTCCTCCCTAAAAAATTGTCCTTATCCACTAGCATAATCCCTTCCCTGGGGCGGCCCATATCCAACAGCTAGAAGATGTGAGAACTGTAAATGCCAGGCCACCTCCCTCCAACTCAGGACAACACAGAAGCATTGTTTTAGTCCTGTAGTTTCCCATGGCATCAGCTGAGGCCTCTATTGCAACTACAACACAGCCCAACTTCTCCCTATGCCCAATGCTGCTTCTCTCTCCACCTCCATAGATAGGTGTAAATCTGGAGAGTGTTCCCCAATAAACACCCTGCATGCCATCTCAGTCTGCTTATCGTACCCTGCGAACTATCTGCAACCTTCATTACATATAGTCTGTTGTTCAGACCTCTTTAGGAAGCTC
>NW_017732099.1:729468-731855 GCF_001890085.2 Hipposideros armiger | reverse complement strand
TATACATTATTCATGGAACAACTCAATCCCCATTTTCCCCTTAAAATGTTACTCATTTTACCCAATTTATCATCTTGCTGCTCCCTCATACCTTTGCAACTTAGCACTTGAATATATTCGTTCTTATATTCTAATGTTTCCTTTGTATAAACCTTTAATCCACAATAATAAAGTCTCTGAAATCAGAAGATGTGTATTCCATTTACTCCATGACTTCTTTAGGACATCCTGCCTACACTTATTTGCTCCTCTGGAAACCAAGGAGCCTTGACCCTGTTTGTCCTAAGGGAGGTAAATAAGAGCTTGGAATTGCTCCATTTGCATTTGAATCTCTCCTTATCCAGTACTTATGACTGGATAAGCTACCTAATTTCTCTGTGGTTCAGATTCATCATCTGTAAAATGAAAATGACAGCATCTAGTCACAAAACTATTGAATTCAATAAATTCATGTAAGAAGGTTCTAGAAGAGTGCCTGTCAGTAAGTACACACAATATGCATGTCAGATACAACACACACAATGCGACAATGCCTATTGGTTTTTATTATTTTGTTCAGATAACATTTTGGATTCTTAGAAAACCAAGGGATAAAATTTGAAATCATTTTTTCTATTCACTTGCTTCTTCATCATTTCCATGAGGAAGCTAGCCCTTAGAATCACCCTTTAGAGCCTGCGCTATTTCTAACTTACTACTTTAGGCCAGTCCAGGATTTAAGGAACCAGGATAAGGTTTCCCAAACACCTAAGTGCTCCTTCTGTGAGATAATACATGTGAGGCTAATCATCTGAGACTTCCCTAAATTTGTTTTGTTTTACAGCACTTAACCTGCTCACACATGAGGTTTATAGTGGAAAGACAATTTCTCTCTCCTTTTATGGCATACAGGGGAACTGGAAAACAGGTTTGTCAATATTTGTTTACCTGGCAGCATCACCTGGCTGAGAATCTGGACATCTGGATTCTCAGATGAGTCTTAGCCTCTGGGCTGCTGCTCAATGAAAATAGCTACGAAACGCCTCAATAATGTGTTAAACGAAGTTTGCTGTGCTGATGATACTGATTGGGGACTTGTCATGGTCTCCGTCCCAGACCTCCCAAATCCGGATCTCAGAGCGTGGGGCCCAGCAACCTGTGCTGTACCAAGATCTTCAGGTGATCCTTAAGCACACTCAAGGTTGAGAAGCACCGTCCTAGGGTGCAGTGGATGAAGCCAGGCTGTCTGCGTGGGAATTGTTGCTCAGTCATTTACTAACTGCATGATTTGGGGAAATTTACTTACCTCCTCTGGGCCTCCATTTCTTCTTCTGCTGTGCCATAGCTTTGCTTGTGAAGACCAGGCTTTTAGTATATTGAAAATGAATAAAACTTAATAAAAACTCAGTAATCACCATTACTATTATTGTCATCATTATTGCTGCTGTTAATTAATCTTACCATTTTCAGCATGTTGCTGGCAGATGGTACCACTCCTCTCCTGAGGGTGTTATGTAGAGTAACAATTTCTCTTTGGACAGTTCCTGATTGAGTGAGGACTTGATTATAAGTCACCATTGTTAGTTTGGCCTGTTAACAGAAAATTATTAATTAGCCTCCTCTTAAGTGCAATGTGCTGTGTGTAATACATTACTTGCAGATCTATACACAATATTAATTTATAGTTCGTATTGAATAAAGAACGATTGACAGCATTTTAAAATTTATGTTATGTCAATGTGTTCATTTCCGTTTTTCCAGTGTTAGTTTTGAGGATCTCTGGATGTCAGTCTGACATACAAGTCTACAGAATAGTGCACTGGATATTCTGTGATTGGGGTTTTTAAATGTATGATTGGTACTTTGGATCATGTCAAAGCACTTTTTACTGGGCAATCTGAATCACAGTAGAAGATGTCTTGATATCATACCTTTTACTAACTGACTTCTTTTCCTTGTCTCATTCCCTACCATACCTTGTCCAAGCATTCTCTTTGTTTCCCACATAAACCATTTACTCTTGATTTCTTGTTTAAAGATATGTGTCTGGGAGAACCTAATCTAAGAGATTCATTATTGAGTATAAAACCTCAAGTGTCTTCAACTCAGATTTTACATCTTTGTCTTATTCACATGAGAAAACATTAATATTTGCACTTGTAGAAGTATAAAATCAGATTTAAATCAGCAACAAACTAGAATTTGTGACTGTTTTTTAAATTGGTTTATCTTTTATCCTGTAACTCACGGAGAAAAAAAATAAATGGCTTTAATTCATTGCAATAAAGAACAGCACCTTTTTTTGTGTGACATAACCCATGTACTTCATATCAGTAAAGAATGATCCCATACAAAATGGCAGTACTGCAGCGCTGAAGTTGAGGTACTCTGCTTTGAAACAAATTCTA
>NW_017732099.1:724805-727146 GCF_001890085.2 Hipposideros armiger | reverse complement strand
GTGGATTTCATTTCATTTACAATATTAAGTGCTTTCTACTTTGACTTCTCCATTCTACTATATAAAAATATAAAAACCACTCATTTTCTATACCAAAGCTATTGACTTCAGCTCATAATAAAAATATTTTGGGTTCATTAAAAATGTAATATTTTCTATATATCATTGAGGTTATTTAGGGGTACATATTGGGTGAGTATAGAATATTAGGGGCTTATTCATTATTATACTATTGAGTGTTTTGTTTCTGTTTTATGATTGTTGCAGTTCTTGTTTTTAATAATTAGTGAGATTCAGGCCTCATATTTATTCCATTGCTAATAGCTCCTCATACTTCTCTCCTTGCTGTTAACACCTTTCATTTAATATAAAATGAATATACAATTCTGATGTGTTAAAATCTTGTTCTAATCACAAATCAGATAGCTCAATTTTGGTATTGATGAATTACTTACCTTTTCTGGGTAAACTAAACAACATAGTATTTTTTTCCCTATTGAGTCATGGTAAATATATGTATAAGTGATAAAGAAGTACTTCCTGCCTTATGTTCTCAGCTTATTTGAATTATCCAGAGGGATTATAATGAAATATATAGGCATGGGCCCATGTAGCTGAACTTCTTAGGTTTACTTTCAGGCTCTGCCACTTCCTAGTTATCTGACCTTGGTTACATGATTTAACCTTTCTCTGTAATACAGGATTAAGAGTAATATTTGTCTAATAGGGCCATGATGAGAATTAAGTGAGTAATGGGCGTAGCAACAGTGCCTGTAACAAAGTGAGGTTTACTATAGAGTTAGCGCTTATTTTTTTCTAGGAAATAATTACGAAGCATGCCAACCTCATATCTTCTTATAATCAAAACAGGCAGAAAGCCAGCAGCCAAAAACAAGCAGTGGTTCATTGTCATCCTGAAAAAAGAAGCAACATAATTTTAGATTACTGTCAACTCCTGGGATAAAGTTTTGTAATAAGCCTTTTTTTTTAACCACTTTTACATACATTTTCATTTTCTGCAAACAGGGATTGCTGAATTAGACCAAAATTTAGTATATTAATTGTTGGGATCAAGAGGAGAAGACAGAACTGTGGTTGGAAGANGTTACAGCCTGCCTCCTACTGGCCCCCCAGCCTTAGCACATGCCCTACCGCCTCTAAACCCTCCCTCTCACCATCCAGTCTTTCACAGTCCATTCTTCAGTCATCAACCTGAGAAAACATTTCAGGATACAGACACAATGGAGTCACTTTCTGTTAAACGTCTTCAACAGCTTCCGAGTCTTAGAAAGAAGAACCACATTTTTAGCAAAGGCTATGAGGAGCCTGTTGACTTCCCAAGCTCTATTCAGGACATGCTCCCCTCCTGCTCTCTGCTTTCCTCTCAGTGACTGTCTTTGAGCTATTCCAATGGGCCGGTTTCCATCCCGCCTCAGAATACTAGCCTTAGTCTGTCCCTTTATTAGTATGCTCTTTCAGCTTGCTCAACTAAGCGATGCCACTTTACCCTTCATACCTGAGACCTACCTAGCCTAATGACCAGATAAGTCATTAATTACATCAGACCGAAACAGGATCAGCTTGGGACCCCCACAAAAGAGGTCTTGCAATGTCCCTGACCTCTCCTCTCCCATCTCTAGAGCTTAACAATTGATCAACCCCCTCCCTGTGGTTTGAGCTTAGAATATCCCCTGTCCAGTTTCTTGCTTTAGATAATTATGCTGAAACGTGTGCTTGCTTACTGATCACAATGCCCCTTGCTTATGATCACAATCTCTATGGCCTAGCATTCTTTCCAGGTTACTTTCATCACTGCTCCTGGGTTGAGGAGCACTTTGGGGAGCCACATGGCAGACCACCGGAGCCATCACGTGGCCTCTGGAGGAATCCAGATTTTCCTTTAAATATCCGAGGCTGGTCTGAGTATGTTAAGGCAGTTTTTGGAGGTGTTAACCCACTGCCTTCCCAGACCACCGGTGCTCTGATAATAAACGCTTATTCTAGACCCAACTCCTGTGTCGGTCTATTGGCTGAGCAGCGCAGGCAGCACAAGCTCTGGGCTCATTTGGCCTCCGGTTTCAAGACAAGATCAAATCAACTTAACTACTTGATTGCAACCCCCGATACTTTTCCTTCAAAGACTTTGTTCTGTGACATCTACCAGATTCTGATGGAAAACTTTATACCTCAGTAAAAAAAAATTATTTGTCTGATTAGATGCTTGGTTTCCCAGTAAACTCTGATATTGCAGGGAAGTTTAAAATAACATTCATGCCTGGGGGTCAGTCTATTTGTTTAGCACCTAAAACAAATAAGGTGAAGTCTAAAAGAAGAAGGTTTC
>NW_017732099.1:721708-722618 GCF_001890085.2 Hipposideros armiger | reverse complement strand
GAAGAACAGTCCCTTCCTTGCCTTAACCAAAGAATTCAGATGAATGGACACTACAAGGAATCTATTGTCAATCTTTTTTGCCTCAGTAAATTTGTCAATTAAAAAAATCACTAAGGTATAACCTACATTTGGTAAAGTACATATTGATAAATTTGTAAATATTTGTGTACAGATTGATAAATTTGTAAATATTCATATACCTGTGTGACCACCACCAGAAATAATGTAGAAAATAGTTCCAGCACCCTAGGAGATTCCTTCCAGTCAGTAACTCCCAAGAGTGAAAAACATTCTGATTTCTATCACTATGCGTTACTTTTTATCCATTTGAAAACTTCATATAAATAAAAAAATATTTTTAGTATCTAACCTCTTTCACTTCATATAATGTATATAAGATTCATCCATGTTGCATGTGAAGTTTAGTTTTGTTAATGACTATTCTACTGTATGCAGACAATATTATTTACCCATTCTATTATTAATGAACATTTTGTTTGTTTTCAGTTTAGAGCTGTAATGAATAAAACTTCTATGAACATTGTATCCATATGTCTTTTTGTACATGTTACTATTCACTTTCTTTCTGGATATATATGGGTCATATGGTATACACATTTTTCTTCAGTAGATACTGTCAAACATTTTTCCAAAGGAGTTATAAAAATGTATATTTTTATACTTCTACCAGCTTCATATCCTCACCCATACATGGTATTATCAGTCTTTTTTTTAAATTATCCATTATGTTTATAAGATGATATATAATCACAGTTTTCAATTTGTATTTGTCTAATGATATTGAATACAGTTCTATATGTTTATCATCCACTTTGTTACCATCTTTTGAGAAGTCTCTGTCAAATATTTTGCCCACTGTTGTAATTAGGTTGACTGTCTATATCTTATT
>NW_017732099.1:719192-720558 GCF_001890085.2 Hipposideros armiger | reverse complement strand
CTACATGGTAATCAGCCTTACATGAAAAGTAGTTTCTCCTAAGCCCTGCTACAAGAAGGTTATGAGAATGATCTAAATAAGTAATATTGGCTTACATTTGTATAGTATGTTTAAGTTTTTTAATCCCTTTATTAAAAGCATAGAAATAGCTAAATTTACATTTAGATTATAATGGATGGTACTAAGACTGCACATAATCTCTTATTTAACATTAAAACAATGCTATTAGATGGTCATTTATAATTAATCTCACTTTTCGAGTGAGTACACTGACACTTGAAGACATTATATAACTCACCTAAGTGCACAGTTTGTAAAATTCAGTGTCCTGATGAGAGCCAGATCTAAGGCTATATATTGTGCTCTTACCTTTAAACAACACGCCTCCAGGAAGATTTGCTCTATGAGGAAGTCAGTGCAAGGACAGTGTTTATAAGAGATCCAGGAATTCAGAGCAGACAGAAAGTATAAAAACATAATAAACAGGCAAATCTAGAGCCTGTGAAGATTCCAAGTCACGATTGTGGATTCATTTCTAGCATAGGCAGCGTCTTCAATGGCCCTCAGAGCTCTCAAATGTCCGCGTTTGGAACACGCTGCAAAGGTTAGCTGCATGATTCAGTGGAGACACAAACAGATAGCAAAAGCTCTGAAAGGGAAAGTGACCCCGTGGCCCAGAAGAGAGAAGCAACTTATCAGCTTTATCACATGCATGCATGTATACATTCATTCAGTAAATATTTATTGAGATATTAATATGGAACAAGCTCTCTTCTAGACACTGAGGGTACGTAGAATAACCAAGCTTATAAACCACAATCTCATGATGTTTGCAACCTAGTATCTAGCATATAATGCATACTATAAATACTAGACGCTTTGAGATTCTGGGAAAAAAAAAAAAGATAGAGTCCATTTTCCTAAGGAATTTCTTTTTCAAAAGAAAAACTACCTGTAATATGGGGGGAGCATTCTAACAGAAATTTGTCCAGAAGTGATGTGGGAGCAAGTGAAAAGTCTGGAATTACTAAAATCATTTTATATTAAATACTAAATGGTAAAATACACAATACTCCAGATGTCATTTGAGCTAGAGGACAAGAAATAAATAGGACTTTTAAAGCAAAGAAGGGAATTGGCTCAGGCAGAAATCACAATGAGAGTAGAAAAATCACTCTGAAACCAGGTATAATGAGATGATTTTTATTTATTTTATTCTTCCAAAAACTTTGGAAATGTCTTCATATATGAGTGAATTGCCATTTATATTGAAATCTCTATCTACATGGCTTGCTAGTATGTTTTTCTTATTCTTTTCTTCCCCATTGTGGACCATGCTTTTGTTCTTTGGAAGAAAGAAGACATT
>NW_017732099.1:717447-718847 GCF_001890085.2 Hipposideros armiger | reverse complement strand
AGGGGGATGGTATTAAGCTGGAAGCATGCCAAAGCTCATCTCTAAATCCTTTCACATTTTGCAGACAAAGAATTTTAACATGATCTCTGAAGTAAAACTCTCAAATTACTGAGCAACTTCTTTTTTTCTCCCACATTGTAAAAACAAAGCTGGAAAAGAATTCTGTTCCTTCATTAAACCAGCATGGTTTATATATTGGAAATGTAAGATTTGTCATTTATGTCTTGCTACACTGCTGTTTATCAAGAAGAGTGTTGATTCAACACCAAGTCAAGTGTTTGTGGAAACTTAATTGCTTTGGTTTTATCTGTTGGTCCTGTCAATTCCTGGCATTGCTCTACCTAACACAATGCTGTCCATATTTATATCACTGATGTCTTCATATAGAGTTGCTATCCAGCCTCAAATATGGTTTTATAAAAAATTAGGAAGTGTTGGAAAGCAAAGGATAACTTGATTTGCATGTGAGCCCCAAGCAT
Source organism: Hipposideros armiger (assembly GCF_001890085.2). Classification (NCBI taxonomy): domain Eukaryota; kingdom Metazoa; phylum Chordata; class Mammalia; order Chiroptera; family Hipposideridae; genus Hipposideros; species Hipposideros armiger. Next base: position 718,368 of record NW_017732099.1, on the reverse strand, counting down.
GGATGCCAGTTGGCTGCTTCTGTTCACATCTCTCTTATTTTCATACATTGTTCTTTTTATGTTTAAGCTTCTTAGCATAGTAGAAATGATCTGCAATGGCTTTTTTTTTCCCTAAAACCAAAAATCAAGACACATTGGTCTAACATATGATGTAACAACATGATAGAATATTTTTGATTGGAACTATCCCAGCAAACCCTTGGGAGATAGTTGGAAGCTAATGTGTTTTTAAGCATATCATGTTTGTTCAAATACATGCATTTAAAATAATAGCTTTAAAAAAATCAATTATTTATCTAGAGGTTGCCTATGAAAAATTTTAGAAAACACAAACATAAACACTGTGAAGGAAGAAACCAGCATCTATGTGTTAACCATAATTTGAAAATGACATTTGTGCAAAAACAGTTGCATACATTATAGCTATAGCATCTTGAGAGCAAGATTCAACTTAGTAATGTTATCAAACAGAAAGAGTTCATCCACTTGGCGCTAGCAGAGCCAAACACTAAACACTGAGAATGGCAGAGGAGAAAGATTGGCTATTTTATTATAATGGCACCATACAGGAGAACGGGAAGCTAATGCTCAAAATCCCAACCTCCTGGATGGTAAGTAGGCTACAGATTATATAGCAAAATCACAAGAAACCATGGGTTAAGGGTTTGGGATTGTACTGGGAGTTGATTGGTTGGAGGTGAGGTAAGGGTAATGAATCCTTTCTTCAGGCCTTGAGGACAGTTCTAAGGTCTGTTGTGGTGTCTCTCTGTCTGGTTTCATGGGAAAGTAGCCAGGGAATCATTACACCTTAGGGCTCAGAAGCTGAAACAAAACTTAGGTCAAAGTCTTAGGTCAAGATCTTATCTTTAACCTGCAAGGGGTCCTGACCTTGTGATCATTAGGTCCCTGGTACTATCTTCT
>NW_017732099.1:716280-717302 GCF_001890085.2 Hipposideros armiger | reverse complement strand
TTTCCTTGGGGGTTGCTGATTATCCCAGGGAAAGGCTGGGTCTCCCATGGGTATATAAAGAGAGAGAGAGAGAGAGAGAGAGAGAGAGAGAGAGAGAGAGAGAGAGAGAGAGAGAGAGGGAGAGGGAGAGGGAGAGAGGGAGGAGAGATATGATTTGCAGAGCTAGAATTCAAAGCTAAATTTAATCATAAGGACCCTCAGTTTCAGTAACTCTTGAAAAATCAACCATTTGAGGCTAAATTGCCTCTTATACCACTTGGTAAAATGGTGCTTATGCTGCAAAGCCCTCCATATTGCAAGGCTTCAACAACTCTTGACTTGCCTGGAAACTTGGGCACCCCCCCCTCCACCTCCTGCCACCTAAAAAGAGACTAAACTCTATGAAATCCAGACATCTGTCCCACACAGAATAAATTCAAAGTAATTTTCTGAATTCAAAGAAAACTCCTGAACATCACAACCCTTTGAAATTTTTTCTCCTCTTGTCCTACAATTTATAGCTTCTGCAGCGACAAAAAGCTATTCCCGTCTTCCCTTCTGGGTTCTTTGGTTGGTTTAATAATTAAATTGATATAAGACAAATTCACAGGAGAAAAATGAATTTCATACCTGTGGAAGCCCCATAAAAATATGAGACTCGTAGGCAGTCAGGCAATTGAGGCTTTTATATTCTCCTGAGCTAAGGATTTCTCCTAAGGGGTAAGGGTTTGGGGCTTCAAAGGGGAGGAAGATAATTCACAGGAGGATGAGAAAACAGATGTTTGGTAAAGAGATGTTTGCCCTGCCGTGTAGATAAGTCTTTTTGATATAACAAGTTATTCCTGGTATTAGTTCTCCTCCTGTTACAAGCCCCCCATCTAATTTTTTTTAGGCAGTTAAGGGAGAGGTAAAAAGCTTTTCCTGAGTCTGCTGGGTCTTAATTACCTTCTGCTTAAAACAATCCACATGCCAAAGTGGCATATTTTGAGGTAGCAAATTCTCCTCCCACTCACTTCCATAATCTGGAATGATTCTTGTAGTTA
>NW_017732099.1:711768-713065 GCF_001890085.2 Hipposideros armiger | reverse complement strand
ACCTATTATTATTTTTAATGTAGTAGAATATATAAAAAGAAAAGAATACAAGTCCTAAGTATACATACAGTTCAACAGATATTTACCAAATTAACATGCCCACATATAGTGGGGTAAATCACCATTTAAAAGATATATTCTCATCCTAATCCCTGAAAACTGTGATTGTGACCTTATTTGGAAAAAGGGTCTTTGTAAATATGGCTGCGTAACTCTGGTCTCTTTCTCTGACTTTACATGGCAGTCTCTGTGTGACCTCTCCTCTTCTGTCTTATAAGGAATTGTCACTGCATTTAAGGTCCAGGATAATTCAGGATGATTTAACTACAAGTTAAGAAAAAAACAGATGCAGGTGGAAAGGAAAGAAGGGTTCTCTCTTAGAGCCTTCAGAGTTGAGTGTGGCCCTGATGAAACATTGATTTCAGACTCTGGCCACTAGAACTTTGAGGGAAAATTTTTCTGTTGTAAGCCATCCAGTTTATGGTAATTTGTTATGGCAGGCCTAGAAATGAATATGTCATGTAACCACCCAGGTCAAGAAGTAAAATTTTATCAGCACTTAAGAAGTCACTCTGTGCTTCTTCCTAGAGCACACTCCTCTCCCTGAAGGTAATTATTATCCCTGAAAGCATAGATTATGTGTGGATGATTTTGAATTCTACATAAATCAAGTTACTCAATATTTTTGTTTATGCCTGCATTCTTTTGCTCAATATTATATTGATGACATATGTTTATGTTGCTATGCATAACTGTATGTCACTTATTTTCATTTTTGAATAGTAACCCATTTTATACACAATTTATCTATTTAACTATGGATGAGTATTTTAATTAGTTTTGACAATTGTGAATAATGCTAGAATTTTTGCTAATAGCATTACAAATTCTTAGATTTATTTTTAGGACACATGTGCACACTTTCCTGTTGGGTATAGAAATTATATTGTTGGGTCACATTCAACTTCAGTTTAATTCCAGCCTCCAGAGCTAGCCCCTAATGCCTACTATTCTACATATACTAAATTCTCCACCACTGCGAACCCACCAAAAAACAACCTACCTGGGCAAAAAAGAGGAAGCTTCAGCTTAGACTGTTACAGTAAAGATTTCTCCTTTGTTCTGAAGAGGTTATATCTATCTTTTATGACTGCCCAAATGACACCATTGACAAATAAATTTTTGCAGTACCTATTGCTTAACCTGGTAAGAGGTCATTCTCAGAGGTTTTCAGTAGGACCCAACTGTCATTCTCAATAGTGGCTTCATGGTTCACTTTCATCGCCAACCCTCTAAG
>NW_017732099.1:703333-708981 GCF_001890085.2 Hipposideros armiger | reverse complement strand
ATGAGCTTTGTATATTACTGGTACACAACCCAGTTGAATGAAGAAGTCGGGTCCTCAGTTTCTGAATAGTCCGTGGGGAAGTGAATTTTTCTCTCTAATGTAGAGTAAGAGAGGATAACTCACTAAACTTGAGATACCATAAGGCATACTACCCTGTACTTCCCCAAATGCCTCCTTTCCATTAGCCTCCATCAACCCTGGAAAATGGAGAGACTCTCCTATATGGATTATATAGCGCTAGTATCAGTACTTCTAAAACTTAAAGTCTAGAATCTAAATGAAAATATAAGCTTCAACTTTCAGAAAAGAGTGACGTAGGAGCAAATAGTTTGTGACTTATTTTAAGCATTTGGTTTTTCTCAGTTAGGATGAACATTAGAAAATCCTGGAGTAAATCTATAATGCGTTATGTTTCAATAATGACAATATTTGTGAAAACCCTTTATACACTATCATTTCCTACACAGACTTCCTAGTGGTTCTTCATAGCTTTTGTGATATATTTTATATTATTAGTTAACAAATCACTTCCCTTAGGGTGTGGTCCTCCCTACCTTATCTTCTCTCATTTGCCTTCTTAACCTCTTAATCCTCCCTTGGAAGACTCTGCATTTGTGTTTGTTGAGAAAATCATTTAATAACGACTTGTGGATGACATAACACAATGTGCATGTTTGTATAACATGCAGTCATTTTTCTCCCTTTAAAAAACCTGTGCCTGAATGGCTCTTTTTACTGTGTATTACTTTTTTCTGTTTGTTGGCTTTGGTAACTTTTATTTTTATGCTCAAGATATTTGCTGGTCTATGATTGTCAACTCATTTAAGCACTATAGAGGCTGACTGGAAGTTCAGCATATGATGGCAGGATTTAGCAAATGGTAAACTTGACCACAGAATGATCAAACATCAGTGTGCCTTTTATTTTAGAGACCACCCCAAGATACTCATGGATTTACCTGTCAGAGTTAGGTAAGCTGCAGTGATGGAGAAGGGTATCTAATGGGATACTTAAGCCCAGGCATGGCTTTTCTTGGCTCATAAAGTGAATTCCAATAATAAAATTGTAATGCTTATGAATCTTTTTTTCTTGCCTTTCCCCCTCCTCTCCTCTGATTTTGTGTTTTGTTTTTGTTTCTGGTTTATGCACAACCAATAAATTATTCCCCATTGGTGGGTAGCAGCAATAATTGAGAATCTGGTTTTCTCATCTGACCATTTGGTGATCTTGGTTGATGGGTGATAGCAATCTGTTTTCCACTATGTGAGAGATGATGGCGAATGCAGTTTGTTAGTAGTTTTTATTTATTTGTCTACTTGTGAGCTCAAATAAATGAATAATTACATGCCTGCTGGGAAGGAATGTACAAGTTTTTGTGTTTGTTTACATGTGACCTGTAACTGAAGTTGTAGAATTGAAACTATGAGCTCTCTATGTGTTTGTATGTCTAAGTCTGTGAGTCTATAATTAAGAAAAGTCATGACCTTCACTGTGTGAGTATGAAATGTTTTCCTACCTCCAGAGATTATTTGTAAATCATTATAAAAGGGATGTGTATGGCTGTAGAAAATGGTGCTATGTGAAAGACAAATGCACAGGATAATTAAGGAGATAATTTTATTCAGTCTATTGCAATAGGGAGAGAGAGAGAAATGAGGAGCATCTCAAAGAAAAGGAGATATCTGGGGTTTTATAGAGGCAGGTAAACAAAGGAGTCATACACAAGTGTATGATAATCATGAGAAAGGAGGGAGAAGTGCCTTGTCTCCAAGTAAGTGAGAACAGGATGGTTCTTTGTGGTTAGCCTTCTCTGGGAACACACAAGAATGGGGGATTTCTTGATTCTTGCTGTATTCCTGGACCATAGTGCTCACATAAAATTCAGCATTGCCACTTACATATATTCAGTTCATCTCTTAAAATGTTTGTGTATGACAATCAACTCTCATCTATCTACCTTCCATGTTTTTCTCTGGACAACAGAGGTTAGGTTATTTTAATTAAAATTTATAATCCATATTGCTAGTGAAGTCTATATAAAGAACAACAGTGACAGAAAAATATGTATATATTTTTTTCAAGGAGAAATAGAATAATGTTATCTTAAAGTATCAATTCGTTCATGAATATGAAAGCATATATAGCAATTAACATACAGAAAAAGGCAAAGCTATTCTGTCATAGATGAGTCTGAAAAGAGGCTATGGCATATATTAATGTTTCTACAAAGTTTGCTCAGTTCTGATGGGTGTGCTCCTTTGTTTTATTGATTAATGCCTTCCTCTACAACAAGAAAGATTATTTTTTACCTTCTATGTAATCTGCCTAAATAGCTAAGATTAGTTGTCTTATCAGAGTTATTTTTAACTATTTCAAAGTAGATAGCATCCTTACCTCCCTGTTTTTATGAGAGGTAGGAAACTAATTGTGGTGGGTACCTGGCTTCAAGTTATAAAACTACCTCCTGTCATAAAGATATGAGATTTTTTTTCCTTTGGATGAAAGCAATTAGCAAACACAGATAGCTTATGACCCCCCCCCAAGTCCTCTCCCGTATATTTTACTGTAGCTCATCCCAACCTTTAAAAATCCTGTAACCCTCTGCTTCTGCATAGTTGAGTTCAGACTTAGTTCTGGTCTCTCTCCCATCTTGCAATAGCCTCTTTCCCTCCCTTGAAATAATTTTTTTGAATAAAAGTCTGTCCGTACTAAGTCCAGATTTGTCTTTATTTGACACAATTATGTTCTATTTCTAGAAGAACCATGATTTTATATTTTTTTAAAATATTTTTTAAGCACCTCAAATGTTAAAAAGTGGAGGTTTTTTCCCCCTCTTAGAGAAAAAAAAATCCTCTAATTGAAAGAGTAAAGGATAGTTACAGAATTGGCTACTGGTGTTCTAAGAACAGGAAGTTGTTAGTTAGAACTCAGAATTCTGATTCAGCACATAGAGATGGTCATGTTGTATCCCTTCTCTCAACTTTTTGCTTGTAATTTTTCCTTGTCCTTTGTTTCATTTTGCATTCTTGAATCCAAACCTCTTCTTGTTCAGTTTCACGGATGTATAAATTCTGCAGGGGAGGACTCAGCTGCCTATAGAGAGAAAAGAGGGCACAGAAGGAGGTTTGGGGGGCTTAATTCTTCTAAATGAAGACTTTTAATCATTCTTTCTATCTTATATTTTAATCATTTATATTATTTACATTTCCCAAACTGGGTTATAAATTTATGTTTAAAAATGTTATATTTCCCACTCATGGTGGTAGCACAATACTTTTCTCATGTGTGTATGTTGATCAAATATATAATGAGCTTACAGTCACCACATTTGTTTATACATATTAATTGCAAAAAGTTTTAGTTTTTTTCTTTTTTTATATAGTAAAATGTTTTCAATTTTAAAAAACTATTTTATTTTCATCATCATTATTATTTTAAGGATAAGCATCCTCTGAACTCCATGTATCATTATAATTGCATTTGAGAAGCTCTGTATTTCTGCTGTGGCAATCAAGGCTGAGTGCCCCCAAACTTTAATAGTATGACAGTTTTAAGTGGGAGAGGAAAGGTGTTTTTAAAGCAAGCGCTATAGATACTCCACAAAGGGCTTCCCTAAATCTAAAAGGAGAAATGACTCCGGAATCCCTGTTTAGGAGCAGAGAGCAAATATGTTGTAATTTTAGCAGTGCCAAGGAATAGTGCAGATGGGATGCAGAGATAGCCAGGCAGATGGTGCCAAAGCAAGAACGGCAGCTGCTGGTGAGTGAGAGCTGAGCAGGTGGTACAATGGCAGAGGCCATGGCAGCCATCGGCAGTGAGAAATATAAGTTCACATTAGAAGATTCTGGAACAGCTGTCTTGAACCTAGTACAAAACGAAGTCATTAATTTCAATGATCATTTGTTAGTGTGCACTGGTGTAAAATATTAGGTAAAGGCAACAAATGATTACTGATCAGAAGTAGGCCTCTGTAGCAACACGGCAATTAATTTCATATTTTTAGTAATCTGATTCGCGAAAGCAAATACTCACTGCATGTATACTTACAGGCATACAGAGGCCTGATATTTGCACCAAGCATTGTTGTTTATGTTTTCCAAGTACTGCCAAATTATGTAATGTATTAATCCTTACAGCTAGTTTTCTTTACAGCATGAAAACCTTCAGATGTATAAGAAACACCTGGGATATTGGCTAAAAAATAAAATGCATATTCCTGGGTTTGTTTCCCAAATGTTTAAATCAGAAATTCTACAAGTGAAGCCCTAAATCTGTCACCAATAGTCTTCTTCAGGGACTCTTACGCACATTACATTTAGAGTTTCCACCTTGAGGGCATTTGGGAGAAAATTAGGAAAATGAAAACCTGTGTAAGTATAGTTGTAAGTGAAAGAAATTATATGTTTGTCATCTGTATACAGGAAGATGGGATACTTTCAACTTCATGTATGGCTAGGTCCAGGTGATCAAATGCTCTTTCTCCATTTCTGCTTGTCTCCAGGTCTGCTTGTCCCTGCCTGTCTTCTTTCTACAGAGTAGGAAGGTTTCCCTTCCAAACACCTTCTTTACTCGAAAAAGATTCTATTCTTAACTGGGTTATATGCCCATCTTGGAAAACACTAATCCTCAAGACTGCAATGGGAATTTTATCCTAAGTTGCAAATATAATGACTGGAGAGATAACTGAGTATGCATCATTTGAGACATTGAATATGGTTTGATTTAACTCTATCTAGAACAAGATGAGGGGTGGGCCTGAAAAATCAATAGAGATCAGATAAAAATACTCATATGCTAAAAATGTTGAACTTTATTGTGGAGAAAAAAAGAAGTGAAAGATTTACTTAGGCAATTGGCAGACTTAGATAGTGATTTCAGAGAGATCACCTTTACCACTCCTCTTATTCTTAGGTACAAATGTGCAAAGACTCCCTGAAATCTTAACAAGGGAGTCTCAAGAATGGAACTCGTCTCACACCTCCACCTTCATACCTCAAAATATGTTCCTTTTTAAATTGACAAAGGGATTTAAAAATATATATTTTCTAAAAAATTTACTATGGGACCCAGAATCTATAATCCTTCAATGTTTTATTTTTAGATAAGAAGAGTAAAGTGTATTGCCCACATTAAAAAGATGACGACGATGAAGAAGAAGAAGAAGAAGAAGAAGAAGAAGAAGGAGAAGAAGAAGGAGAAGGAGAGGAAGAGGAAGAGGAAGAAGAAGAAAGAAGAACCAAAGAAAGGATGCTATTTATGTAAGGAATTCATTTTTGTGCCATGCTGGGAAACTTGATTGTAATAAATTCTCTGTAATATGAAAATGCCCCATCTTAAAACTGATTTTCCCTGTGTCTTGACCTAAATAATAATAAGTGAAAGATTGAAAGATGTCAAACAGCCTGTGGGTTTGTGACAATTTAAGAAAAATAACTCTCTATTATGGAGGGTTTACAACATGCATATGATATGTCACTTAATTCCCATTACAATCCTACAAGGATACACTGTAATAATTTTTATTTTTCAGATGAAGGATCTGAGACTTTAAGACTTAAATAACCTAACCAAGATTACATAAGAAGTAGCAAGTATAGGGCTTGAATGCTTCTCTCTGATCTCAAAACATATATTCTTTTTTTTTTTTT
>NW_017732099.1:695978-699724 GCF_001890085.2 Hipposideros armiger | reverse complement strand
TGAAAAAATGCTCAACATCACTCATCATCAGAGAAATGCAAATAAAACCACAATGAGGTATTACCTCACACCAGTTAGAATGTCTATCATCCACAAGGCAAATAATAACAAGTGTTGGAGAGGCTGTGGAGAACAAGGCACCCTCATACACTGTTGGTGGGAATGCAATTGGTGCAGCCGCTATGGAAGGCAATGTGGAAGTTCCTAATGTGCTTTTTACTATTCATTATAGGTTACTCAAAAAATATGTTTGCCGTGTCTGAACTTAGGTGGTAAGATGGAGATTCACTAATTTACATTTGGTGTTAAGGGCCTGTCTTTATGAGTATATGTATAATGTAAAGGCTTTTTTCTGCAGTCTTAAATACGTAACAGTTTCACAAAATATTTTGTGAGCAAAGTATGTATTCAGAATATATCAGTGCCTGACCTTTGATTGAAGAAATAGAGAAATAGCATATACTGTTAGAGTAATTTTATGATAATATTAAAGAATATGATATAATGTATCATTTTGTATCTTTACTGCCAGATACTTAGCTAGCTACTTTTCTCTAACTCTTACAACAACTCTGCAGTGAGTTTGCTTTCCAGAACACAAAGAGGTTAAGTAGTTACCCCAGGTCACAGAGCTGTGAAATTCTTGAGTTAGGATTATAATCCAGTGTTTTATACTTTTCTGCTCATGATCTTTTCAGTGTATGATATTGATCTTATCTTACAGATATTTTTTCTCAACATTAGACTTTTTAGGCTAGATACCAACATTTTGATGGAAATCAATATGAGCCATGTTTTTCGTTAATAAATTAGGGATTGACATATAAACCAAAATATATGACATTGGAGATGCATAATTTTGTTCATCGTAAGCATGTTGAATTTCTTCCACTTAATAAGATTTATTCTTTTATTTTAATGCAAGTTTATAAAGCACCTTAAGACTTAAAATATTTCATCTCTAAGTAGTGACATCGGTTATTAAGAGTGCCAATATTGACTCTGAGCACCAACTTTTGACATCATTTTGCATATCTAATTTTACAGAAAGTTCTTATTATTCTTTAATTTGGGTTTTTACTATTAGTGTATTCATCAAGTCACATTATTTCCCAACAGAATATTTTAAATTTTATTACTGTGGTAACACACTTGCATGCAATTTTAACTTATTTCTTTTAACATGGCAACTAAAAGGGAAAGAAATGACAGGATAATAAATTAGTAAGAGTTTGGGGATAGAAAGTACTTATTATGAGTGCTGTTTGAATAAGATGAATAATTATAAAAAGATGTAATCTCGTAATGAAATGAATGTAATCTGACCTTCGAGTTCTTCTCCTTCTCCTTTGAAATATCTTCTCAAAGATGGGCCTTCAGTAGTCAACAAAAGGCTATTTTCAACTAACGGTCTCTTTATTTCTTACCATCCCAATTTTACCCTTCAATTTAGGATGGGAACAAGCTTGGCTGATAGGTAAGTGTGTAGGATTGTGAAAACAAGGAGGTTTAACTAAATGTTGATATTGTTAGAAAGAAAGCTGCAGGTCCCAAATGATGTCACTTGTGCTAGCAGCCTATGATACAAAACCTAGATTTAATACCGAACCTAATTGCAGTTTCAACCTTCTCCAGAAATGTAATCTTAATCAGCCAGTCTGGAAATTTCTGGTCAACACCAGTGAGATAATCTGTCACATGGTCTCTATCCATCATCCACAGGTAGAAGAGACAATCTGCGTGATAAAATCTTTGCTGGCTCCTTCACCCCCAAAAGATCTCTTCGCCTAAAAATGCCCTTTCTTTTCTTTTGCTAATAGCTCCCTTGCTCCATCTTTCTTCCTATAAAAACCTCCCATTGTTTCAATCCCTCAAGTACCCTACTAGTTATTAGATGGGATACTGCCTGATTCATGAATCTCTTAATAAGGCCTATCAGATATTCAAATTTACTCATTGCTTTTTTTTTTTTGGTTTGTTTGTTTGTTTTTTAGCAATATGTAAGCCTTGGTAATTAGAAGAAAAGANGAGCTCTTAACCGACTGAGCCACTTGGCCGGCTCAAAACATATATTCTTAATTGCTATGTCCATTATGCCAGTGACAACAAATTTTATTCTCAATTTCCCTAATTTATAAAATGGATATAATACTACCCCATACAATACCTTTGAATATTAAATGAAACACAAACATGAAGTGACTAAGGCAATATTTAAGCACTTCATCTGTAACATGTGAACTCTTGAATGACTATGGCTTTGAAAGAAACAGTTGGAGTATTGCTTATTAGTTTGTTTACATTCTTAGGCCAAGAAGTAACTCATATCACATTTGCTCACGTGATATGGCTGGAGATGTTCATACAGTCCCACTAACTTCAGCAGAGCTAAGAAATATGGGGAAGCAGCTAGAATATTTGGTGTCACTCAGTGATATACAGCCAACAAAATCATATTTTGATTTCAACTAAGAATTGTCATGATATAAATCTTAATTTTACTTCAAATATAAGTATAATTATAGAGGTATTTCAGCTGAAGGGGAAAATTCAACCTAATTTCCAGATACTTTAAACTATATAATTCCAACCTGTACAATCTATTTTAGTTTTTATAAAATTCTCACTTGTTAAATGGTCCTCAAATCACAGATTTTTAAAAGAAATAATTGTGACATTTATCATTTATGTCTTTATTTTTAATAGTTCACTGTAAATTACTCTTTTCACATAACATAGTGAGATTTTATATTCCTGATTTTAAAATCTGAACCATTGAACTGGACAAGTTAGAAGGAGAAAATTTCTGTCTTCTTTTCTCTTTAAGAACCATGGTTTAGGCATCTTATGACTCATAGTTAGAAAATGCCGCCAGAATCTCCTTTAAAAAAAAAATACGGGGTCTAAATGAAGAATAGCTAAGCAGTCACTTTTAATTTACAATATTAATTATAAACATTCTACCAAACACACAGTCATGCATGAGAAAAATTTCCCCTTGACTCTTATTTATATTGTAATGCTGATATTTTCCTTTGATTTTAAGAGAACATTATAAGATCATGGTTAACATTTTACCAATATATGATCATCATGATTATCAGCTTATTTTGCCCACAAACTTTCTTACTTCATTACTTCCTGTCAGTACATAATAACCATAAATAAGGAAATAATTTTAATTCTAAGAATTCCTATAGGGATAACTTATTTTTCTGGCAGTGTTCATGAATACTCACAGATATGCCAAATGTAAATCATGAGAAAGTGCTGTTTGTCAGGATATTAGCCCCAGATGGGTTATTGTCAGGATCTAGCAGATGTGAGGTGATGACACAGTAGCCGGTCATATTCCCAACTAGACTTGGCAGTCCTTGGAGCAATAGAAGCCAAGGCATGTTAACTTTGACTTAGGCTAGAATATCCCCCTAAAATGTCTTTTCCTCACCAATACATAAGTGCTCAAGTCTTCTGTTGTCTTCTTAAGCCCTTGACTACATGCAATCCTAAATGTAAATAACCAAAGCAGTAAGTAGGTTATGTTTACCACTGGTGTGCAAGTAAACTGCATCTTCAGAGGATTTATAGACAAAGAAGAGCCATCTGACTTGATGTAAGTGTTTATTTTAAACAGAAGTACAATAAACTTGTAATTTTATATTATCCCTATATTCCTAGTGAATCTGTGTTATTATCATGACCAGTCAACCTAGAACTTGTTTCTACTTATTTTCTGCTTATAAGAA
>NW_017732099.1:684331-690313 GCF_001890085.2 Hipposideros armiger | reverse complement strand
ATATGACTCTTGAAATTCATGATTCTTGATACCCTCACCCTGCCCACTATATCAGTTTTTGGTTATTACCTGTCCAAAGTTCAGCTCAGTTCATCCCTGACAAAAAGTATTTAAGTAAAACTGCTGATAACTTTCTTCAGAAAACTCTGTTAGCATTTTCTAAATACCCACTTGGCACATATTCAGTCTTGTATTATTTATACATATTCTTATGTCTTATCTCTGTGACCCATTTATACCTATTCTACAAAAATTTGTATCTATATTTTTCAGCAGAACCCACCCACAAGATGTGGAGCTCACCTGATATTGTCAAGTAACAAGCCAGGAATCTTTATTGCATGTAGGATATGGGGTTTGGAATCAGGCTGTTAGGGTTCAAATTCTGGCTCTACCCATAGTACAACCTGGTTGACCACTGGCAAGATCTTTAGCCTTCTCCAGTTTCTTCATCTATGAACTGGGACAGTATGGCCTAACTCATCAATTATTGTGATGCGTGACAAAAAAATCCATGTAAAAATTTTAGGAGAGCTTGTGGCACCTGTAAATATTCAAATATTTATTACATATTTTTTTTGCTTTCCCTCCTATATTTAACCTAAGGTTTCTGATAATGAAATAAATTTACTAATAGAAATTTATTTAACAATATATTTTACTACTAAGTGATGCTTTGGGCTCACATATTTATGTTCTATAAAATAGTAAATTGTTAAGATGTACCTGGACACTGAACACTGACTTTTTAAAAAATAGTTGTGAGATGGAAATATCAACATTAAGACCCAAAAGACCAAATTTCATTGTAGCAATTAGCAATTAAGTTCCCAACCCAAATATATATACATTAAGGATAGAGAAGAAAAAAAAACATGGATTTACATGAGAAGTGTTAGATAGTAGATTCTGATATAAAGATGCTTGACTACTTGCAGTGGTATATATTTTAGAACAAGAGAAATGGCTGGTCTCCAACTAAGCAAGAGATTCTGTAAAGAGCAGACCTCAGTGAAGACAACTTTCAACAATTTGACTTTTTTTTCAATTTGAAAATATTTGGCTTTAGCTTTAGATACCTTTTTTGAGGACATGACTAACGATAATGTCAAGATAAATAACCATCATAGATGCAGAATCTCAGCCCACTTGACCACTGAACATTTATATTGTTGAGATAAGCATTTCTTCTTCTATTAGTGAAAACTATTATTTGTTTCTTGTATTTCTAGGCATATTAGAGGTGGAAAGATATATGCATAGAAGAAATGTATTGGGTTTTCCATATACATATAAAATTGTATTGGGGAAGAGCCATGGTCATCGGTTACACATTGCTTTCATGCTACAATGGCATAGTTGACTCTTTTAGGGAGGACGCAGCTCACAGTGGCCCATGTGGGGATCGAACCAGCAACCTTGGTGTTATCAGCACTGTGCCCTAACCAACTGAGCTAACCAGTCACCCATTCTGAGATGCTGTGTGAAGCACTGAGAGTCCAAATATAAAGGCTTAGGTTCAAACTCTGGGTTTGCCATTTATCATTCTGTGTAATCTTTCATCTTTCTTTGAACCTCATTTTCCCATTTGCAAAATGATGTCATTATAATAGATGATCAAACCATCTCCTCAACCTGAAATCCATGACTCTATAATCCTTACTCTCTAAGTTCTCTTGTTGTGACTCAGTTTCTTTCTACAATCAACAGGTACATCAGAGTATCTGTAAGCATAGCTGAATGATTCTTTGATATAAGATTAATTTCAACTAATTCACAGAGCATAGGGTTATGTTTATTCTACAACTTCTGAGTACCCACCATTTGTTGTGAGGTATTGTGATAAGTCTTGACAGGGTTTAAGCTTCTAAATTCAGAATCCTTAGAAGAATCCTCAGAATCCATAGAAACAACAAAAATCTGCTTTAAAATGTATACATAAATGCTTTTGGAGTTCAGAGCAAATGAAGATTGCCTTAATAAATAGTGGTTGGGGCTGAAGAATAATCAGAGTCTGTGTCATGGTGTAGGTTTAAAGGAAAAGAGGATTCCAACAACTGGTACATAAGGGAAGAGGATGTTTTTAGCACAATGAGAATATTGATGGTATAACACAGTTTGCAAAACACAGAACATTTTAGGAAGAAAGTACAGTTATTTCAGGGTTCTAATTTTATTTTTAAGGGAACAGATTATTGACAGAGAAAAACAGGCAAACAGAAAATCACAATCTTTATTTCTGTATTCTTTTTAAATTAAATTAATTGGGGTGACATTGGTTAATAAAATTATACAGGTTTCAAGTGTACAACTCTATAATACATCATCTATTTATTGCATTGTGTGTTTACCACCCAAAGTCAAATCTCCTTCCATCATTATATATTTGACCCACCCTCTTCAACCACCCCCAATCCTCTAACCCGTTGGTAACTACTAGGCTGTTGTTTGTGTCTATGAGTTTTTGAAAAGATGCTTAACTTCACTTGCTTTTAGGGAAATGCAAATCAAAACCACAATGAGATATCACCTCGTACCAGTTCAAATGGCTATTATTAACAAGACAAATAATAACAAGTGTTGGAAAGACTGTGGAGAAAAAGGAACCCTCATACACTGCTGGTGGGAATGTAAATTGGTACAGCCACGATGAAAAACAGTATGGAGGTCCCTCAAAAAATTAAGAATAGAATTACCACACACACACACACACACACACACACACACACACACACACACAATTAGGAAAGAACATGCTTTCCTTCTTAATATGAGCCTCGTGCTGGCGAAACGTGACAAACTGACAACTTTGGGGAAAAGAGTCTTTTCATTCGGAGACAGAGCACCAGATTGACAGTGAGTGATAGGGCTAAGTCCTCCCATCTCACCTCCACCAGATCACTTCAGCCAAGCAGGAGCTAGCTAGCAGTCTCTGAAATGCCTGCTCAGGGTTCACACTCTGGGACCTGTTCAGCTTCTGGCCTCTCTGCAGAGACCACCAGCAAGGTTGCTAATGATTGCCAGTCTGTAACGCGAACCTCCCTGCCCAGGAGTAGCTGAACTGGGGTGACTTTTTTCACATATATCTCATGTCCCAGCTGTGAACAGCTATTAACAGCTGCGAGAATGTGTTCTCATAATGATCAGGTGGGGATTTGCATTGGAGACCTAGAAGTAAAGGCTCCATAATGAATTCCTGGACAGTCATCCAAGTCCCCACGGGTCTTGCCACAGCTCTAAAATGAGATTTTAAAAATCCCTGCAAATTCTTTTTTTCTTTAGCAGCTGTATATTTTTACTCTCTGTCTGGTCTCCATTTCTCTCTGCATAAGCAGTTTTAGGCTTTATTTAAGTGTTGCATTTTCAAGTGTTCATGACTTTAAGCAGGGCTCGCCACCCATCACTCATGCCTTATTTTACAGGGTGAGTGGGTAATTAGCATCTTTCACAATTAGCCGGGATTTGCTCTGTTAATTTCATTCCCTGATGAAGGTGCTAACTTGGTGTGAAACTGTAATATGTTGGGTGATTTATTAAGTCCCATTGATGGGTGGAAATCACATGCCATGACTTTACTGTTGAGAAAGTTAACAGCATCCATTTGTAAGAGATGGTATTTGAAAAGTGATGTTGGTGTGATTGAATGTGTGAATGTATAATGAAGTCAACCCAGATAGCCCCTTTCTGATTAAATTGTATTAAATAATGTGGCAGTTCCTTGAAAAGAGACTCTTAAGAAAGAAATATGCCCTCGTCTTTTAAGAGTAGCTTTCACTCACAGTGTCACCGGGGGCTATAGAGGAAAAAGTCATACCTATTTTTTAAGCAACAAATAGAAGACAACACCATATTGATATAAAGGCCCTTTGCCTAAACAAGCTGTAACATAACTTTTAATAACACAGGAAACAAACTTCTTTAGGAAAGTTTCCAAATTGAGCAATTTGGCACATATACTTAGATTTACTGTAATGAGTTTCCCTTAACTTATTTCTACTCTAAGTCTTTAATATTTAGTATGAGAATTCAGGATCAATCAAGTATTGTCTCCATTGAAAGCTAGGTTTTTGAAAACCCTGAGTTATACCTGTTGCTTTTCCTTTCTTATCTTGTTTCCAAAATAAATTTTATTTTTATTTTAAGTTTCTAGATCCAGTAGAAATCCGGAGGACATCACTTTAACTAGTGATTAAAGGTAGCATCATCAATGATGGGGGAAACTGACATTATGTGCCTATTTTTTTAAGGCAAACTAATTTTAACTCACTCAATAAATGCATATATGAAATNGTGTTATTCACAATAGCTAAGACTTGGAAACAACCAAAATGCCCATTGGTAGATGACTGGATTAAGAAACTTTGTTACATTTACACAATGGAGTATTACTCAGTTGATCCCTTTTACCCTCACCTACCACCCCCCTCCCCGCTTATAGATGATGTGTTACAGAATTGTACATCTGAAACCTATGTCACTTTACTAACAATTGTCACCCCAATAAACTTTAATTAAAAACAAAAAGACTAGATGTCAAGATTTCCTGAGTAAATGAAGTTATTTCCCCCCTAATCCAGACTAACAGGCTTTAGCAGATCACATTGGTATGAGTTGCCCTGTGAAGCACAGAGCTAGGAGTGAAAACAAGCACCATCTATCTCCAGCATTCATTTCAAAGCCAAGTAAACCAGCCATATATTTAGATTCCTTAATATCCCATATCCCAACTATCATCATCTATTTAAAATAGACATGAACCTTATCCTTCTACCTAACTCTGACCATCTATTATTACCTTCAGGCTAACTGGGCCACTCCTATTCCATTTAGACAATATTTCTAGGGAAAAAAAAGTTCTCTCTTAGCTGACCACGAGAGTACTATTTTTCCATTAAAGACTGTATTTATTGCAATAGCTTTTAAACAGTTACAGAACATTTGTTAAATTATTTTATGCAGACGTGAGCCTACTTAATGCTAAATAAGAAGCAAAATGTAGGTCTAGCCCATTTAGGGCCTCGGGGTCTGCATTGTGTGGTATGTACAAAACGTTCAATGAGCCAACAAGCTGTCAGCACCACGGCTGCTGGTGCCAACAGAGGACGGAGCAGGCTGCTTGCTCAGTGCTGGCACTCGCCTTTCCTTGACAGTGATGCTGATGATGAGATGGACACCACTGCTGTTGTTCTGGTCCCTGTCAGAACAAGAAACCGCAAGTCGGTTTACTTGACACAGCTTTTCAGTATCTCCTGGGAACCAACGACAAAACATTCTTAGCTTGTGTGAGATAGAGGGAGATGAAAGGA
This sequence comes from Hipposideros armiger, assembly GCF_001890085.2. Classification (NCBI taxonomy): domain Eukaryota; kingdom Metazoa; phylum Chordata; class Mammalia; order Chiroptera; family Hipposideridae; genus Hipposideros; species Hipposideros armiger. Next base: position 685,007 of record NW_017732099.1, on the reverse strand, counting down.
AAGCCGAAGACGACAGCTAAGAATGGGAGACACAATGCTTTATCTTCAATAGCCATATTTCTTTCTAATAGCAAATAAGATGAATTTGAGAAGAGGTTTACCCTTTTACCTAATTCCCAAAATTATACTTTCAGTCTACCACTAAGTTATTCCCATAGCTACCCAGAACAAATGTAAGGTCAGAAAACATTGGAATTTATGCAAGTATTCAATGTTTATAGCCAGTGAAGAAAAAAACAAAACAAAACAAAAAAATAAACATGTAAAGAATAATTAAGGTACCAATCAAATCTGACCCAATCTGTTACATTATAATTGACAACATTCTGTCAAGACAGGCTTTCAGCAAAAATAACACTGTAAATAATTATTCAGTAATCAATCAGTTACAAAAATTATTACTGAATATAATTGGTATTGTTAATTTTGAAATGATTTGGTTTGTATAGTATTATAAAGATATACTTTTGCAATTTGTTTTCCTGATTAAGATTGTAGATTAGGTAATATTATTTGTTTGCTTCCATATTAACAACCAAATCTCTTACAGGGAATACAAATTGTGATTTTAATAAAGTTTTGAAAAAGATTTCTTTTTACATCAAAGCAATTTCTGTACTACTGTAATACCTGTGTGACTTTCTTTTTTTTTAATTATTTTTTATTGTGAAATACA
>NW_017732099.1:679826-681076 GCF_001890085.2 Hipposideros armiger | reverse complement strand
GATATTGGATAGTTAGTGTTCATGTCTCCTTAATATGTTTTGAGAAGATTTATTTGAACTCTATGAAATGCTTATAATAATGACTTCCCCAGAGTACAATTGGATACTATTGGTATCTTGGTGGCCAGAAAAGTAATTTGCAACACTGTCACTTTTCTAGGATAGAAGAGGTTACAGGAATTGCACACTGCCCTGAAAATATGTGCCACCATTTGACAGAGTATACACATACCTGGATTTTTCAAAACACTGTTGAAACCAAGGTCTTCCTGAACTTTCCTTCACTTGCCTACTTTTCATGACTATATTTGAGTTAAGAGAGAGGCCAAAGGCAGAGGCTCTTTTGATTTACTTTTCACAATGTTATTTCTTCTTCTTTAGGAAACAATGTCTTACAGCAGCTTTCTAGAGGACAAGTTACTCCCAGCCCACGGACCAGTATCTAGAGCTAACTCAAGCTAGGCATCCATAGAAACACATATTTTAGTATCTTCAGAGATTAAAATGCCTTCTATCAGAGTTGTTCCAGAATTATGTTCTAAAATGAACTTTCTTAGATTTATACATGATAGAATTGGGAGTACTATCCAAAGTTACTCAACTTAACTCTTTGTTTCATAGATGGGAAGACTGAGAAACAGAATGGCTAAACGGCTTGCCCTTTGCTTATGGTTATAGCCTCACAGTATGTGAGAGGGAAAAATTCCTTAAAGTCCAGGTCTTGACTTAATCAAGTTCATTTTATCTTTCTTTTCTGCTTCCTTTCCCTTCTCTGTAGAAGAGTTGAAAAATCACAGAAAATTACCTAAAAGGATCCCTAAAGCTTTTGGGTTTTTTTCTCTTACAAATGTGTGAAATCATATAGTCAGCATTTGAATTTTCCAATTCTTCATTTTATTCTTTCTGTGACTCCTTATATCAGATGCTGGTTTTTTTCTCCCTAAAATTATTCTTCAATCTGATTAAGTTTCAATGTGATCTTGAAGCTATGACAAGTTTGCTTCTACAGAGAGCTAGGGGACTACACTGGTAGGCATAGAGAATAATGCACAAGAAAAAAAGATAAAGTTACCTTTTATAGAGGTTGCATCCCTAGATTATTCTGGTATAAAAAATTTTTTTAAAGTAAAGATTTTAAAATTAAATTTTATGATCTCATGTCTACTGTAGTACAATGTGATTGATATTTGCACAGTTAAGCCTCTTATGTAGATTACTGATGACTCCCCCAAACACACTCATTCCAGTTC
>NW_017732099.1:670770-673475 GCF_001890085.2 Hipposideros armiger | reverse complement strand
GAGTAGGACAATAATATTCAAATCTTGATTAGACATCTCTGTCTGTCCATTTCCTGGCTAAGGAAGCAACCAAATCCTTTGCAGATAGCAACTATCTGAAAGACAAGAGTTGAATCATTGTCAGTGACTTTGGGCCTAGAGATTTATCTGGCTTTTGGGGTCTGGAGCAAATATTACATTTATATTTTTTCCATACATTTTTCCTCTCTCCCTATGCTTCTTTCTCTCTGTCTTTCATTCCTTTCTTTATCCCACAAATTTTTCTTGAGAAATCATTATAGAAGAGGCACTGTCTTTGCTCCTGAGAATATCATAGTAAATAAGAAAAACTGAGTCTTCACCTTCATGAAGCTTATAGCCTAGTGGGCAACACAGTTTTACAGATGCCTAAAGGGGCAAATACAGTTCTGTGTGATAAAGCGCAATTATAGAATAATTAGGTGTGTCGCTTAGGGAGAGGGAGGGGGTTCGTAAAGTTTTTTCATAGGTGATGGTTTCTAAGGTCAGTTTTGAAAGATTAGTTTCCCAAGTGAAAAAAGAAGGAGAAAGTTATAGGGAGAGAGAAGTGCATGTGCAAAAGGTTAGAAGCAAGCGAGGGCATGATGCTTTTAAGAAGTTGTGTTACTGAGCTACACGAGTGTAAGGTGAGGAGTAGGCATTTGAAGCCTGGTCAAAGGGGCTGGACTTTATCCTCTGGGTGATAGAGAACTTGTGGAAGGTTTTAAATCAGGTTTGAGAGCTTGTCTTATATCCTGTTAGTTCTCAAAATGGCAAAGTCTACATAAAAAGCAAATAGTCTGTGCCTGTGCCCTCGTAAACTAGGAAGTATTGAGAAATAGAAGCAGAGCAGTAAGTTTTCCCTCCACTATAAAGAGGATATCTACTTAGTTAATACTTCTGAGTTAACACTAAAAAGTGCAAACAGAATCTAATAATATAACATGCAGCTTCTCTTGAAGTCTTACTAGTATTTTTTTTTTAAATCTGGAGCATAATTTAGGAATAAAACATTTGTTAGATTGTCTCAGGCCTGGTCTATTATCCCCATTAGATCAGGCCTTTATCTTTGTACACCAGGATCATGTTAATAGTCTCCCCTCAGCTCTCCCTGTGTTCATGCCTTCTAACCATCCGCATCCCATGCTGTGGTACTTTACTGATTTACTTATATGTCACTCTTCCTCGTTACCCTGTGGGCAATAGAGAGCCAATTAAGCTCTTTTCTCAATTTCTTTCATTAGCTGAGAAGCTCATATATTTACTATTTAACATAGCAGATTATTTTCGTGTTCAATAACAGCTAATATTGTGCTACTAAGGTAATCCCAGGAATTACCAAGAAGGATGTCTCAGCTGTCAATGTGTACCTCAAGTCCAAGTTGTGAAAGCTGGAGTCTGCCTGACCCACATGCAGTATTTAATGCTTAGCAGGATTTCCCCTCCCATCTCCTTCTCCTCTGTCTCTCATGCATAAGGAGCCAGGAGGAAAAACATTCAAAATGAACTCTTTATGACTAAAGATCTTGTCATATAAAAAAAATCTCCCTGGGGCAGANTATAACTCAACAAGCACAGTCTTGGAGTTGTGAATGTCACTAAATGTGAAGGGTTGACAACAAGCTAAGAAGACTAGGCCATCGTGAAACTGATTATCTTATAGAAATGACTAATCATCAGTATGCTGAAGAATTTGAGTGACTTTCAAAATGTCCTTTTCTAAAAATTAGCCTGGTAAAGTTGTCAAGTGACAATATTGTAGGCAACTATTAGCCCAAGAAGCAACAAATAACAGACTATTACAATATAGCCAATCACGATGACAAATGCCATAAATTCTACACTGCTGACCAAACGACACTAAGAGAAATGGAGGTTCCAGACAATTCACCTTGGTCCAAACATGGAATTTAAGGAGTATAATAAATGCAAAGTCCATTCAGATTCCTAAATCAGAGGCCAAAGTTTTACGAAGGGAAAGAATATCATTCTAAAATTCCAGGACATGAAAACTACAATTCAGCAGTAATTTTAGGAAACAGTGGAGGGATGGTTGTTAATTATTGAGGCTCATGTAAGGTGATTTTTGAAATAGCAAAAAAGCAAGCCCAAAGCTGAACTATATAGCCCTGGTAGGAATTATGTGAGAGAAATAGGCTGAGGTGGTGATTAGGGATTATCCCATGGGATTGGGGCTGTCTAGTATTCATGACTTCATTATAAGGTCACTTTAAATGGACCTTCCACACTAAGTTGAGTTTCATAGTCAACCTCCAACCTGATACTTACATAGTTTGCTAGAATCCTAAATAGATCCCCTGAGCAACACCAGAGATCTGATGTGAGCAAGTTAGGCTTTTGTTTGGTGGAGAGCAGGAGGGTCTATTGTTCACCCTGTGAGTATTTCTGGATGTAGTCTCTTAATTTCCACATTATATCACTCTTTAACTCCTATAGATTCTTCTACCCACGTACAGTTAACATTCATCCAGTTCTCATCTTCATTGCAGAAATCTTTTCTGAGTTAGCATCATCTCTCATGTGTATTGTTCCAATAGCCTGTTGATTTACCTAGAAGTACACACCCTTGATCAGACATATCCCTTTTGTTTAGCTTCCCATTTTTTTCCTTAGGGTAAATTCTCATATATTTCATCACTCATAATCATTCATGACCTTGGCTCACCCAAATTTCCACTTTCTGTATT
>NW_017732099.1:664245-665735 GCF_001890085.2 Hipposideros armiger | reverse complement strand
GAGAAATGTTCCTGTCAGTTTGGAAAGCTTTGAATTGAAGACTACTGACAATAATACCTTTTTTATATCATTTGGCATTTTTTCCAATTTAACAGAGAGCTGATATCCAAAGCAATGACACCTTTCCAGAGAACCACCCTGTATAATGGATGTCTCCTGCTATTGTCAAATCCTTAGGAGAGACCCTAGTTTCTCAAACGATGCCTCGTGACCAAGAAAGCAAAACATACCATGTAAGCGTGGGTAATCCATTTTCATTTATTAATAATCCATATACTCACTGTACTTTATTTTTTAGGAATGCTGGTTTTTATTTCGGACTTCTACATACAACACTTGGCATCTAGTTTTGAGCAGAGACCATTGGGTTCTTCAAAATCACGGCACTCAGTTCTACATTTGCCTTTCTTGAAAAAGCACCAATAGGTGTCTTTCATGGCACATTTCACTGTTAAAGGAAAGAAAAGCACATAAATCATTGAGTCGTTACGTGTGTCTTAGGGTTCTGGACTTGGTATAAATCAATTGTGACATGAAAATTATTATAGCATCTGCATCTGCAAAGTTTTCTTCCCTGGAGTAGAGATTTAAGAAGTCATTTATTTTTCTGGAATGACAGTTCTGTGATCTATTCTGCTTCATTGTCAGTTCATTGCCAGCTGGGCCAACCAGTGGCTAAACTTCATTTTCCATGAGAATTTCTAAATAGATATTGTTAGACCAGAGCAGCTTTGGAACAGACATTATATATCCCTATGGTGACCTACCCACTTAATTAATATTTTTTTCTCTAATTCAAAAGAAATTAAACACTCAAATCATTTTGGCTTTAAAATTCAAAAATGGAAAAAATTAGCTTATTTTGTTTAAGTTGCTATCTTGCTTTTATCTTTAAGACTCTCTCGTGTAGAAAGAGTGAAGCAAACCCTAGCAGACATTGGGATAAGAGGAATTCTTTGAACATACACAACGATCCGAAGCTAGTCCGGGAAGAAGGGGTCGCAAGCAGTACATATCTTGGGCAAAGACTTAATGTTTCACTTTTCAAGGAATGTTTGCATTTTTAAAGGGTCACTTATGGAGGGAGACTCCCAAGATAAAAGCATTAAATATAATGGTAAATTATCAGACACTAGCAGAGAAAGTATGTGAAGAGTGTTCTTCCGTCTTTCCCTAGAATCTTACCAATAGTGATGGTACTAATAATAACCCAATATATTGATGCCCTCTGATTTCAGTTTAGTTTGGTAGCAGAAAACCTGTTATTTTGGGTATCTATGCTTTATAGGAAAAAAGTTCAACCCAAATTATATTCATTTTGTTGCCATAAAATTTAGGCCATGTGATATCACTGTTCCATTGTGTATTATAAATTAATGATGTCTCCTTATTTGTATTATCTAGAGAGATGTTATTTATTTCCTCTGATGCCAGAGGGAAAAGACATTATATCATCAGCTTAAAAATGCACCCTCAAATTACACTGTCCT
>NW_017732099.1:653712-659615 GCF_001890085.2 Hipposideros armiger | reverse complement strand
GAGAGATACAGAGAGAGAGAGAAGAGAGAATCATTTGTAATATCTTTGGTAGTTTGTGAACTTGGGCATATCAAAGACAATCGAGGCCATTTGTAAATTTCTATGACTAGCTCTATGTCCCCAACGCATCCACCACCTACCCCAGGGAATAATTAGACTCCCTCTTGGCCACTTTTGTGTTTCTCGTCTTTCGACCTACATGCTTATCATCTAAAAGCAATGTGGAAAAATAAAAGAGTAGGTCTTAAAAAGGTGCTCCTTGCTTTTCATGCTTTCAGCTCTCAGATACTCCCCTGCCAGCAGTGGTTGTACAGATTAGAAAGAAAGAATAGGGAAACTTATTAATTGGGAGTTGAAATACCCAAATATGGCAAAGATACATATAAATATAGCAGATGACAAGTTTCTTTTGCCACATTTCATTGCACTGGAATTCAGTACCTTATTGATATTTTGTCAAGAAAAGACCCAGTCTTGGACCCCAGTACACAGGGTACTCCCTCACTGCTTCTGCACTTTGGAGCACCTTCCTAGAATTTTTCTGAGTCCCTTGGACCATTCAAGACTGGGAGAACCATCTGAGTAAGGTGACCCAAGCTCTAGCTGCACCTGAGTAGGCCCTGGTGCTGTTTCTTCCCCTCAGGCAGTTTCTTGACTCTCTAGCTTCCCTGGTAATGCTTAGTGCCAACCAGATGTCTTAGGGAGCTTTGGATTTCATGCCTAAATGTCCCTCCTAGGGACCCCACAGTGCGGTTCTGGTTGAGCAGGAGGCCTGGGAGGTGCATTGATTCTGCTGGTTGGCAGGATGCTTCTTCTGCAGGATAAGGAGAGACTGGGCTGTCAGACTGATGTTGACATCCCAATAGGGGGCAAGTCTCACTCAGATGGAACATAGAAGAAATTTAGAGCTTAGAGATGCCAGTGGTTCACTGCTGCCCTTGGAATTGAGCTGCATGTTTGGGCTTATGGAGTAGAGGCTGCTTTTCCTTCCGTATTTTCACAGCAATGCCAGCTCAGTCTATAGCCCCCGAGGGCGACAAGAATGGTGGTAGATTTTCTTTAGTTTGTTCACCACCACTCCACCCTTCTAAGTATCTGCTGGTAATCAGGGTGGCCATTCTACTCCCAACCTCCCTCCACAAGAGTACCAGCGATTCCATGGTCCTGAGGATGAGTAAGCCTATCTTCTGTGGATTTTCCAGACTTTTGCTCCTCATTTTGAAATGCTAATGGGCCCTTTGCATCAGTCAATGTCTTCTCTTGCTTCTAACGGATGTGATGATATTGTACTCTCCCTGGTTGACCTTAAGCTTTGCTGAAGGAGGGATAACATTCGTTGTTCAGTTCTTGGTCTGACAACGGGCTCTTTTTTTATCCTGTAATGTGACAGTGATGCATGGAAAGCAGAGGCATGGTCAATATTAAAATAGTTCACACTCTAAGAATGTGTTGATTAAGGCTTAAAGCATTCAAGTAATGGTTAGAAGATGCATTGTACAACCTATAGGCTATGAAACTCTTAACAATAAATTTAACATGACCAGAAAAGCAATGATTATTCACATTTCCCTTGAGATTCTGGGTAAGACCTGTATTTGTGGCAATCACCACAAATTTACAGTAACATTTGGAAGTTTCATTGGAAACCAGAATTCAATGGCAGCAAAATGGGTGATGCAGCATCATGAAAAGATTTATTGTTTTAATAAAAATAGGTTCTGAAGGAACATGACATTATGCATTCCTGACTTTTGTATGTGCGTGGAGACAAGAAATTCACGAGGAACAAGTGTTTGACAATAGAGGGTATGAAGAGATGTCACCTGAACACTATGCATAGTTTCCACATGCACTGATTGAACAATAAACAAGATAACATAGGCCTTCTCCATTCATTATTATAAATCTTTATTGATATATAACTGTACTTCACATGGACACATGGATTTTGTGTTATATTTTCAAATCAAATAGTTATGTAAACAGGCACTATGTAAGAAATATTTCCTGGGATCCTGCAAACCCTAAGGACAGTTCTGCTAGAACGTTCTTTCTGTACTTGAGATACTTCTCCTCAAATTAGATGCCAAGATCTACCATATTGAAAAATAATTATTTCTAAGAACTAACATCAAATTTATGCATTATTTCTTACAAAATTCTAGCCTCCTTAATTGAGTTAGATATCACACTCTCTCACTTTCTTTATATTTTTAATGATTTTTATAATACTAGACATTTTTATTTCTTAAACGTTTTGTAGAACTCAGTACAGCTATCTAGTCATTGGGTTTCTTTTTGAGAAAAATTTTAACTAAGATTCTATTTATTTAATACTTATAAGATTATTCTTTTTAAACTGTTTCTATCTCTCTCCTCAGTTTTGTTGTAGTTTTAAATAAATATGTTAATTGTATAAAACTTCAAATTTATTGGCATGTGGTTATTTATATTACATTGTTTTAAATATTTGCAGAAACAGTATTAATGCCATTTTGATATTTTTGTGATAGACTATGATTTTTGTCTTCTTTCAATCTTTTTTCATGTCTTACTAAAATAAGGGGGATTGACAAGACACCAAGACAATAAAAGATGTGGAAGCATAGGACTAGACATCTAGGTTTCTAGGCTTAATAGTAGCATGAACATTGTTTCCACCTATCATCAACTTGATATTTTTTCCCAGCTTTACTGAGATATATTTGAAAAATAACATTGTCCAAGTTTAAGGTATAAAAATGATGATTTGATTCCATATTATGATTATGATAAATAATACTGCTATAAACATGGGAGTGCTGTTATCTTTTTGAGATTCTATTTTCTATTCCTTTGAATGTACACCCAGAAGTTGGACTGTTAGGTCATATGGTACTTAAATTTGTAATATTTTGAGGAACGATTGTACTGTTTTCCATAGTAGCTGCACCAATTTATGTTCCCATCAACAGTGCACAAGTGTTCCTTTTTCTCCCTATCTTGCCAGCACTTACTATTGCTTGTCTTTTTGATAATAGTATTTCAGTAGGTACGAGGTGATATCTCATTGTGGTTTTGATTTGCATTTGCCTGATGATTAGTGATGTTGGGCACCCCTTCTATGTACCTGTTGGCCCTTTGTATGTCTTCTTTGAGAAAATATCTTTTCAATGCTTCTGCCTATTTTTTAGTTGGGTTGTTTCTTGCTATTGAGTTGCATAAGTTCTTTATATATTTTGAATATTAACTGTTTATCATATAGAAGGTTTGTAAATATTTTCTCTCATTCCAGTTTGCATTTTCATTTCTTTGCTGTGCATAAGCTTTCAGGTTTGAGGTTTTTCNACACACACACACACACACACACACATAACACAGACAAGTAATAATGCAAGTAATGTTGTATTTGCAAGTGCCAAATGACATTTTGAATAACTAGTACGTAATTTTATTAAGAGAATGGATTATTTGGATGGTGTCTGTAAGGAGATATTGTAGTTATGGTTATATAAAAAGGACATTTAGCAAAAGATCCAAGTCAAATTTTGCTTTGCTTTGATTTGGATGTTCTTTTTATAAAATTATTGCAAATGGTGCTTACCATGCATGGTCTAATAAAGAGAAGTAAGAAATGAAATGGCCAATTTAAAGGCTTTAGATTTCTCTGCTCTTAGAGAGCAAGGACAGTTTCTCTACTGAAGATAAAAAAAGTAATAAACCTCATTAGGCTTAATTATAGAACCAAGAAACCGGGAATATTGCAAGATGAATCAGTTGCTGTTATACAGGAAACTGTTGATTTCCTCGGATGACTCCCTGTACCAAATTTGCAAAAATTTGGGCCCTGTGAACTATCTTTACTCTTAAGGTTGATTTAAAGCCTTAATCCAGAGTTTCAGATTTAATGTGACCCTCAGTCCGAAGAGTGCTATTAAGGATTTCATGCTCATCCAAGCCTAGAGTTTTAGGACATATTTCTCATTCTCAGCATACTGGTCACACTAGTTATTGCAAAGGCTTCCTGTGCTGGTCCAGGGATTACAGACACAGGTTAAAGGGGAAACTAGTATGAAAATAACAAAAGCTCTCTTCTTTTTGACATCTTCCCCTATTGTAGGCCCCTTTCATGAACTGTAGCCTCTTATGAATCTGGGAAAAGTGCTTGCTAGGAGTTGTGGTGCCTGAGGTCTTCTGTGTGCTACTGACTTGGGAAGGATCATTTTGGTCAATTCATTTTTTTCTGGACTTTACATCCCTTATCATTGAATAATAAGAGCTAAATTGTTGATCATTTACACTGTAGGCACTGTTTTTAACATTTCATGTACATTAGCTCATTTAATTTTTACAACATCTTATAAAGTAGGTAAAATGATCACTTCCAGCTTATATTTGTGGAAACTGAGACATAAGGAAATCAAGTAATTTTCCCAGTTTGGAATAGTTAATAAACGGTAGGATGGGAATTGAACCCAAGATATTGGACACCAGAGTCCCATCTCTTGACTATTTTATACACTATGTAATGAAGGGTCTGATTAACATATCGTGAAATCTCCTCAGTGAAAACATATTTTTTTCTCTGATTTCTTTTGTTGCTTATGATATAAGAGATAGGTAAAACTATTTGCTAATATAAAATATTAGACAATTATATGATATTGTTATTATGAAATCATTGAGATAGCTAATCCTGCTAATATGATTTTCAAAAAATAATTTTGTAATTTCAAGAATAAATTTGTTGAGCTTGTTGAATATTTTAAGTAATCATATCACATATAATTTAAGCTGGTATTCATAAGGTAAAGCATTGCACTCATCTAATTACTTAATTACCAGTCCATCAAATATACTGAACAAAAGTACAATAACCAAGTCTCTTTTTCTTCAAAAGAAAAACTTCTTTAAGAACCCAAGGAAATGAGTCTATGTGTGATATCACAGTTGTGGAATTGATTCTGATGATAGTAGAATGGATAGTATCAAGGGTATGTTCTATAAAGGTTAACCCCCAAAACAGCATCAAGAATGATGTATATTGGGTATCATAACATACTGCAAAGTTATAGCAATAAAAATAGGATGATATTTCTTAAAAATATAGATACATTGATCAACAGGCCCACATATATATTCTTAAGTTTAGTTTTTCAGGAATACAGCATCTTAAATCAATGTAGATAAAATGACATATTCACAAATGATGTTGAGATTTGCAAACTATCAGAAAAAAAATGTGTAAAAACTCATCTCCTGACACATACTAATTCTAGATAAATTAAATTATATACTTTAAAGTAAAAATAATCAAATGTAAAATATGTGTCTCTGTGTGTGCTTGTATATGTATGTACCTACATATATGTGTATATAAAATATATCAAAAATACATAAAAACATTTTGTAATCTCATTGCAAGAAGGGCAAGTACAAAACTGTTTAAAACATACAAAGTCCTAAAGAAAATTAAGTGGTGGTAATGGAAAAGAAAGTCACAAGAGAAGAAATACAAAATTCCAATAAACTTATCCAAAATATTTAACTCACTGGGAATTAGGTGAACATAAATGAATACAATTATGAATTTTTTCATAATCATGCTACATTTTTTGTTCTTTAAAAAACAGTTATGAGGCAGGGCAGTGTGACTGTGTACAAACATTACAAATTCACATACTTTGACCCAGGAATTCTGAAATTTCACATTCATTCTGCAGATAGTGTGCATAAAATTGTGTATGAAATTGTGTATACAGATAGCCAATGGAACATAATGAGAAATTGGAAGAGTTGAAATGAGCATAACTAGGGCAGTGGTTAAAAATAAACACTTATGATAGCTTCACACCATGATGAATTACATAGTCATTGAAAAAAAATGAACGTGAATATATACATATATATATTATATATATATA
>NW_017732099.1:645584-651192 GCF_001890085.2 Hipposideros armiger | reverse complement strand
GTATGTTTTGAGTCCTTTCTCTTATATTTTGTGTATCTACTGTAGGTTTTTGCTTTGTGATTACCATATGACTTACATAAAACAACATCTTATAAGAGCCTATTTTATGCTGATAACTTGATCATATACAAAAGCTCTATTATTTTATTCCTTCCTGCTTTTTTGATGCTGTCATAATTTACCTTTTTTTATATTGTGTATGCATTAACTAATTATTATAGCTATAGTTTTTTTTTCATGTTTTTGTCCTATAAAGATATTAGAAGTAAGTGGTTTATGCACCACTATATTACAATATTAGAGAATTCTGAATAAACTGTAAATATATCTTTACCAGGTGTTGCATATTTTCATATGTTTCCATGTTACAAATTTGTGTCCTTTCATTTCAGATTGAATAACTCCTTTCAGTGTTTCTTATAAGGCAGGTCTAGTGGTGATGATCTCCCTCACTTTTTGTTTGTCTGAGGGGGTAGGGTCTTCTTTCCTTCACTTCTGAAGGACAGCTTTTCTGGAGAAAGTATTCTCTGTTGGCAATTTGTTTTTCTTTCAGCACTTTGAATGTATCATCCCACTCTCTCCTGGCCTGTTTCTGCTAATAGCTTTACAGGGATTCCATTGTAAGTTACAAAATTCTTTTCTTTTGCTGATTTTAGAATTGTCTCTGTCTTTGATTTTTGACAATTTTATTATAATGTCTTCTGAAGATCTCTTTGAGTTGAATTTGTTTAAGGGCTTATGAGCTCCATAAGCTTGGATATCCAAATCGCTCCCCAGAGTTGGGAAGTTCTCAGTCATTATTTCTTTAAATAAGCTCTCTATTCCCTTCTCCCTCTCTTTCTTTATCTGGGGCTCCAATAATTTATAGATTGTTTCCTTCGTTGGTATCCTATAGTTCACATAGGATTTCTTCACTCGTTTTCATTCTTTTTACTTTATCCTCTGACTGAATAATTTTAAATTCCTGTCTTCTACTTCATAGGTTATTTCTTCTATTTGATTCATTCTGTTGTTAATACTCTCTATTGCATTTTGTTTTCTTTTGTTTTTCATTTAATTCACTGTATTCTTCAGCTCCAAAATTTGTTTTTTTATGATAATTATCTCTTTATTAAACTCCTTCTCTTTGTGTATTATTTTCTGATTTTGTTAAATTGTCTTTCTGTGGTTTTGTAGTTTATTGAGCCTTTTAAAAACAGCAATTTTGAATTCTTTATCTGGTAAATCACAGATCTTTGTGTCTTTGGAGTCAGTTACTGAAAAACTATTATGTTCCTTGGTTGATGTTTTCTTGACCTTTTAAGTTCTCTTTTCATGGCCTCACAATGAAACATAATAGTACTTATTTCCATTTCTTCCAATTCATCAGTAATTGAAAAAAAAACCCCAAATGAACTCAATGAAGACTTTTTTTGTCATTTTGAAGCTATGAGGATGAACTGAGCAGTAATAATATCTAATTTTTTAATCTCTTTTTCAAATATGTATGTGTTCATGATTATTGTAATGTTTTGTCAGCTTGGCCTGATTCTCCGTGGTGGATTCCTTTTTTTTTTTTTTTTAGTGTACTTTCTTATTTCTCTAGAAAGATGAAAATGTGATGGAAGAAAAGCACAGGAGAATGGTTCAAGATCCTGGGTTATTTTTCAAACTCTCTCATAACCATGCTGTATTATTTTGTCACTCTATGTTCCTCAGGTTCCTTAATGTAAACTAAGGAATTTGGAACTCAGTAATGCTTTACCAGGTCTGTAGCAAATAATTTTACATTGCTTTAAGGGAGGTCCGGCCTTTGCTCTCAGGTTCTGAGAGGTAATCTCTAAGCGTTGAGAATGTCATGCCTGATAGGAATGTCTTTTTTCACCTGGTCATCTTGGGCCATACCCAAAAGTATTACAACATGATTTAAGGTGGGGGCTTTGGGTTATGCAATATCAATTTAAACCCAGAGGGGCTGGAGACTGAGATTAACCATGTCAACCATATCGGCATGATGAAACCCTAATAAAATCCCTGGACACTGGAGCTCAGGTAAGTTTCTCTGGTTGGCAATACTCCATGTGTATTGTCACACATTGTTGGTGGGAAAAGTAACAATGTCCCTGATTGCATTAAGAAAGAACAACTGGCAGCTCCATGCATGACCCTTTCCTGAATTCTGCCCCATGTATCTCTTCTATTGGCTGATTTTAAACTATATTTTTCACTGTAATATATCATAATTGTGAATATAACAGTTTTCAGTAAGTTCAGTGAGTACTTCTTAAGAATTGTGAAAGCAGAGAGTGGTTTTTGGGTCCCTGAATTTAAAATTGGTGTCATAACTGAAGGTGATCTTGGGTAATGCCCCCTAGTTTTGCATCAGAAATGGAACATTTGCCATCTATCCCCATCTTTTAGAGGACAGCTTAAACTTTATTTCTTTAGAAAATTATTTTCTGATTCCATGGGGATCTTTCTTGAGGTTTTTTTTCATTCAATATCTATCAGTTCTTATTATGACGGATTTGTGTCCCTCTGTTATTCTTATGTTGAAGCCTCAACTCTCAAAGTGATTGTATTTGGAGAGAGGGCCTTTCAAGATGTAATAAATTTAAATGAGGTCATAAGTGTGGGACCCTAATCCAATAGGACTTGGTGTCCTTATAAGAAGAGAAAGAGACACCAGGGATATGCACACACAGAGAAAAAGGCTTGTAAGGCTACAACAAGAAGATGCACATCTGTAAGCCAAGTAGAGAGGCCTCAGGAGAATCCAAGCCTACTGACACCTTGATGTTGAACTTCCAGCTTCCAGATTTGTGAGAATTAAATTTCTGTTGTTTAAACCTTTAGTCTGTGGTATTTTGTTATGGCGGCATAGCATACTAAGATAGTTCATCTATCATATTCTCTCATCATGCCAAGTAATTCTCTTTAATATTACTTAGTACAATTGAAAATAAATAATTAATTACATGATTCTTATTTTATGTGTTTCCATATCTTCTCCATACATACTCATTTGAGTATCTTTTTGATAATAACATTAAACTTGTTGTTTGCTGCTAAATCAACAGTATATTGTACAGTGAAGTACAGAGTAAGTACTTAACAATGTTTGAATGAATGGATCAATGAATGCATAGAAAAATAAACTAAAAAATTAAGCAATCCATATAGTTACAACTGAATATTTACAGCTGTACTACCATTAGAGAAACCTCCCCAGCTTATATCCCAATATTAATAATATTTTATTCCTGCTCTGAGTCTAACGAACCAACATTCGATGACTTCCAGATCTGACAATGATCTAAATTCAGTTTACAACATGTACGCACTCCCACAAATGAGTACATTGATGAGGAAAACAACAAAAACACACAGACTGTTCTCACTATAAATCCACTGTCGTTAATTTCAGGAAGTCCTTAGTGCTCTCTGGCAACCAAATTACATTTCCTGGTTCCTGTATTCTTCTACTCTTTTCGTAAATTATTGCATGCTCTCTCCTCACCTCTGAAACCAACAGAAGCTTCTCCCATCTTCTAAATCTCAGCTCAAGATCTGTCTTTCTATTTCACTGAAAAACATCTGGCAATCAGTAGAGGACTTAATCAACTTCCATAATTACTATTCCCCTGTTTTACCAGTGGTATTATCTCAGTTCTATCTTATGTGATGAATACACTCTGAGATCCCATAAACCCAGTAAAGAACAACATTCCATTTTTACTTTAGATTCATTCTTTTTGGCTATTTAACGATCAATTTTCTCTTCTCCACTAGATCTTTTTTATTGTTTAAAAATGTTTTAAAATTTCTAATTATAAATATTGAAAACACTCTCTCTTGACCTGATTTTGACCTTTAGCTACCACATCATTTCTTTTGTTCTATTTATTGTCAAGCTCTTCAAAATAATTTTCTATATTTTCTCTTTATTTCCCATCCTCTCATTCTCTCTTGAGCCAGGTTTTTGTTCTTTCCACTCTTCTGAAATTGCCCTAGTGATGGTCTTCAAACACTTCCCCATGCCAATCCATTGGTCAGTTCTTTGTCTTTATTTTACTGGCTTTTTAGCAGTAGTTGATATATGCTTTTAAGTGTGATTTCAGGATACCTCATTATTTAATTGTCTCCTAACTTTCTGGTCATTTCTTATTTTATATTAGTTTCTCATCTCATTAATGTCCAAATTTTGCTATCCCCAGGGAAATAAGGGTTAATTCTAAAAATTTTATCTATGCTCATTTCCATGGAGATCTCATCAACTTCATGGCTTTAAATACCATAAAAAAGTGGACAATTTCAAGCTTTTTAATCTCCAGCCTGAAGCCTTTCTCATGGATGTTAGACAAACATCCAACTGTCTATTTGACATTTCCAATTAAATATCTAATCTAACATTCCCAAACTGAGCTCCTGACATGTACATTCTTGCTAAATTTGTACTTCCCACAGTTTTCCCTACTCACTTAATGGCAACACTATTTTTACAATTACCTGAACAAAAACCCTTAGGTCATCCCTGGTTTGCAAGGATGCAAGTCACATCCTCACTTTCTGTCTCCAGCAATTCTTTTGGCTCTACCTTCAAAATGAATCAAGAATTTGATTATTTTTCATTCTACCTACTCTTACTACAATGGAGAGAAAGTCTCCTTGGAGTGTCAGAATGACAGAAATTAAGAGAAAACAGGAGATTTTTCACATGCTGCTATGTATGAACTACACATAAAGACCACCTTAAATAGTTGGGAGATATATAGATAAAGATTAAAATTCCCATTTGGAGGACTGAAATAATATAGATCATAGCTTTACTTATTTAATAATAATATATTATCGTTAATATTTATAGATAAGGAAACTGACAGCTAGCTTAGTAGAATCTTGTCCAAGATTCCATGAGTCAAAAGCAAATCCTCTAGTATTAAAACTAGAAATTCTTTCTTCCAGAAATCTGAGTTTTTCAGCTCAACACTGAAGTAAATTCAAAACCATAAAATTTCAAGTAAAATGTTATCTGCTTAAGACAGGTAATATCTAGGATAAATGTTTCATTATTTTCCATCATTTTTTTATTTATATCTACTATGGTTACATGCCTGCTACAGGTTTGAGGAGAGAGAAAGGAAAAGGATATAATACTTCTTAAACCCTTATAACTTACTTGAAATCTAGGTGTGGAAGAGCCATAGCACGATGGAATATAGTATAAGAAGCAAGTACATGACTCTGCCAATACCTCAGTTAGAGCTCTGAGACTGGGTATTTTGTACATTGATCTTTGTCCCTAATTAACACACTGAATTGGGATCTTAAGAAATGCAGATTCTTGGGCCAGCCAAGTGATGCATTGGTTAGGAGTTGGCTTGGGACACCAGCTCTGAGCAGCAGAACGCCGGTTCGGATCCCACATGAGGGCCAGTGATGCTGCGCCCTCTACAGCTAAGATGGTGAACAACAACTCGACCTGGAGCTGGGCTGCCATGAGTTGCCAGCGACAGCATAGGCTGCAGTGGGGCTGGCCGGCAGCTGGCGTGAGCTTTTGTGAGCTGCCGTGAGCCACCTTGAGTGGTCGTCCAATGCCTGGCAAACGACTGCCTAACCCGGGAAGAGC
>NW_017732099.1:640765-643854 GCF_001890085.2 Hipposideros armiger | reverse complement strand
CTTTTCACTACTGCTGTTGGGAACTATCCAAGAAAAGCACATTTTTCTGACAAAAGAAGACAGAAAAAAAAAAAAAAAAAAAAAGAAAGGTGCTACTTCATTCACTGAATACATAATTAGCACCTACAAAAGAAGATACCAACATCAGCGTGTTTATTTATTACATAAATTATAATTAGATTCCTATATTTCTCTGCACGGTGCACACACGACTTCTTTGGTCAGAGGTACATCTTCCTTTCCAAGATTAATCTTCTTCATATGCCCTCTCAATGCAGCAAATCTTACGTGGTGAGAAACATATATCAATTTGCTTTTCTTCTTTAAAACACTGTCTTCTACAGCGACCGAAAGATTTTGAGCACTGATCAGGATCCAACAACGTGCTCATGGCTACAGTAAAAGAAGAGTAACTGAAATTATTTAAAAACATATTATTTTTTATTACCAAAACTACTATGTGTACATTGTAACCAATTTGGAAAAATATTTAAAATATTACATATTCCATATATATATAATTGAAATTTGTTTTTAATTAATATATGATTTGCCAGCCGAGTGGTGCGATGGTTAAGAACTGGCTTGGGATACCAGAGGGCCCCGGTTCGGATCCCACATATGAGGGCCAGTTACACTGCCCTCAAAAAAAAAAAATTTAATATATGATTAAATTTTATGTCATATATTACTCTTCTCAATAAGATTGAACATTTTATAAAGCTACAAAATAGTCCTTGGAAATTACAAGTGACAATTTATTCAATCTTTCTACTCAGTCATACTATTTAAAATTTATATTACATTTTTTAATATTTATATGATACATGTTTAGGTAGCTGTGAAAGAGATAGATTCTAGGATGCTTAACTTATATACTGCCACCAACAATGTGTGTAAATTTTGCCCCCGAATAAAATAATATCTATTCAATTTTAATTTCTATGCCTTTGGTTATTTGTTTCTCATGTTTTCGTTACTAAATTGTTTATATACTTTGCTTATTATGTTATTGGTATAGTGTTTTTATTGTTCATGAATTCATAATAGCTTTTATTTCTTTTTTTTAATATTTTTTTACAGCAGTTTTAACTTTACAACAAAATTGAGAGGAAGGTATAGAGATTTCCCATATAATCCCCTGTCTCCATACATGCATAGCTTTCCCCTTATCAACATCATTCACCAGTATGGTACTTTTTTTTTTCCCCCCCAAGGATGAACCTACATCAACACATCACAATTATCCAAAGTCCATGGTTCACATTTTATGGGTTTGGGAAAATATATAATGACATGTATTGTATATTATACATAGTATTTCTACTGCCCTAAAAATCTGGGCTCTACCTATTCAACTTTCCCCCAAACTATCTGGCAACCATTGACTTTTTTATTGTCTTCATAGTTTTGCCTCTCCAAGAATGTCATGAAATTGGAATTGTACAGTACATAGCCTTTTCAGATTGATATTTTTTTCTCTCAGTTAATATGCATTTACAGTTTCCACATGTCTTTTCATGGCTTCATTGCTCATTTCTTTTTAGCACTGAATAATATTGCATTGTCTATATGTACCTACTGAAGGGTATCTTGGATACTTCCAAGTTTTGAAGATTATGAATAAAAGTTAAATATTATTCTTATAAATTATTCACATTCAAAACTATGGTCACNAGTAGACAAAAATTCAGTGATCCTTTCCTCGTTTTCCTGGTCCTGGCCAATTTTTTCCCCCACTCCCAGCAGTTTTTTTCCTTAATATGTGCCCTGTCTGGTCAGTTTTAGGAGTTTGGGGGAGTAGACTTCCTCAGCCCTGCCAATCATTGCCAATTATCACTTCACTTACCTACTATTAGATTGGAAAATCCCTTCCAGTACAGCTGTTTAATCGGATTGGCATGCTAGTCTTCCCAATTATTGCTGTTCGCACTATGGGGATCTTCCAGTCTCATATCCATCAAAAGGCCGCTTTTATTTATCTAGTTTCACAGATACAGATTCTACAAAGGCCTGTAAGCTCTTTGTGTTTTTTTCTCCTCCCATCTATATAAGGTACGTGGGGATATCTTGTCACCTAATTTGTTGTAAACTTTTCTATGTGCTTTGGTTTTACTATTTAGTTGCTTTACCTTAAGCTACTATGTTGCTGCCACCACCTCCAAAATCCCTTTCCTCAGTTTTAATGTAGATCTTGAATTGTTTTGCCTTATATTATTGCATTCGACTTTTTCAACTTCATCATCCCTGGAGCTCTCTGTACATTTCTCTCTTCTTTTCTCAGATCCCTGAATTTGTTCATCATACCTGATTCTTGACCCCACAGAAGTACAGATTCTGGCTACCCTCCTTGCTTGTGCATTGTACATGAATTAAATATATATATTTTTTGAGGTACACACCACTTATATCCCCAGTGGCTATATGATGCCTGTCCTGGTCCAAGATGTTTAAGGCAGAAATTCCCACTAGTCTCAACAGATTTCCAATTAAAAAAAAAAAAAAGATCTTGGGCCAGGAGTTAGTTTTAAAGAACATGATAATTAACAAATATGTTAGGGAACCTGGTAGAATATTGAGAAAGTGTTGATTTATCCTCTGTTTTTAGCTGGAAAACAAATTCTAGTCTCTATGTTTGTTTCCCACCTTTAACAATACAGAGACTTTTTGTTCTGTCTAGTGCTTATGTTGAGGCTGAAATCAGGCCTTTTAAGTATTTTCCTGTCCATCCATAACTAAGAAAATGCTGAGCTAATGTTTTATGAGTCTAAATTATTTAGCCAAAGCTCAGATTGCATTTAAACCCAGTTTAACAATCTTAGTATTAGATAGTGTTCAATTAACCTTTTTGAATGAGCAGAACCTTGAGAGAAGAAAGGAAAAGCCAACGAATATCTCCATCTTCTAGCTTACGCATTAATTTCATACTTAGTGTCCTGTCACTTGACATCAATAACATGGTGAGGACATTTAGACAATTGATAAGCCTACGGGTATTAATTTTCATGAGCCAAATTTCTAATGAGGTCATGGTCAAGTTGGGAAATGTTCAATTATCTAAGTTTAGGTGAACCATGTCAGATCAGAAG
>NW_017732099.1:623912-635148 GCF_001890085.2 Hipposideros armiger | reverse complement strand
ATTGTCAGTTTGCCAAGGGTTATACTTATCTCTTATCCTGTGGCTGGCACCTGGATCTCTACTACTGAAGAGACTTCATATCAATTAACAGTACTATCACGTAAAGGTCATAAAATGTCATAGGTGGTTTTAAAATTTTAATACTTGTTTCTTAGATTATTCAAGAGTATTTAAAGGGTTAACAAATTGAGAAAGGTATAATTGTTTAAGTCAGGTGGATTAAAATATGGAAAGAACTTATGGCTAATTTGTAAATTACCTTAACTAATACAAATTAATTAACACAAACCAACCATTGTCACAAGAGTAGTGTGGTGTTCATTTGTCACAGAGCATCTTTCTGGATTTGCTGGAAAGTTATCCAGCTAATCAAAAAAATCTTGGCCAATTTGAAGAGGCGATTTATTTTTATGGGCTCTGCTTTTCTCCCAAATTTTACAATATTTCTCAAGTGAACAAATTGTCTTGTGACTAATCCATCTTAATTTTTAATTTCCTAAAACCTAGAGCATCAGAACTGATACTATCTTCTTGACAGCATCCATAACACAGGTGAATGTTTCTCCTTCACTATTTTAGATTCAGCCTCCCATTCACCATGCAATACATCATAAAGCTGCGAAAGCCACCATGTGTCAGCCATTTGAGACCCTGGCCTATTCTGAGACATCTTAAGAACTGAACACTACTACATCTTACACCTGGACACTGCCTTGCATTCCTTCACCTCTCCTACTTCCTCTCTTCCTCTTTTCCTTCTACTTCTATTCCTCTATTTCTTGAAATACTGCAATGTGATATTTAGTGTGATAAGCACTTTATTTACATTATCTATTTTAATCTTTGCACAAGCTTATGAAATTAATGATATTACCATCCATTGTACAGGTAAGAGAATTAAAGCTTTCTCCACAACTACAAAGGAGCCTCAGATCCTTAATATAAACCCTGTTCTATTTGATGGCAAGCTCACTTTACAAAACACATTGTATGCTGTTTTTATTATCTCTATGGATTATTTTATGCTTGTATTTTCCTAAAATATAGCCCATTCCTTTATGTTTTAACCATCATCAGCATTGATCTCTATCGATTTTCTACCACTGATCTCTTCAGCCTGCTATCATTCTGTATGGACCAAACATTCATCTCACATCTTCACAAAGTATCCATGGAGATTGAACACCTTTCATTGATTCTTTTGTGGCTTTAGGATTTTACTAATAGCCAAATTGCACCATCATGCAACTGATATGTGTCACTTCATGAAGTACTTTGAAGCCACCCGCTCTGACACCTTGTATTACCCTTTCTGGTTATTTTACTTTGTTTTTGCCTATCAAAGCCCAAATACAGACCGTTCTGTCCCTTGCAGTAGGCATTATAACTTAGCATCTGTTTGAATAATCAAAAGGTAAAGGGAAGCTTGTGGTCATATTCATAGTATCTACATAGCCTTATTTAAAATTTTCCTGCAATGCTCAGAAAATGTAGAGTTTGATGGTACAGACCTTTTACGTCTGAAGTGCAGCTATCTTTCCATGTGATCTTTCTGCTTTTGACCAAATTATCTACTAAGCTTTTTCTTTAACCTCAGTGACTACTATAGGAAGCATCATGAATTATAAAGAACAAATATGCTGGGATATGAAAACCCTGAATCTGTATCCAACATATCACACACAGTCATCTAAGTGTGAACTTGAAAAATGACCTCCTTTGATGTTACTTTTCTTTTCTATAAAAAGAGGCAATAGCAGTCACCTCATAATGTTATCTAGACATTCATATTACATATCTGCATGAAAAGTTATGAAATGGCGTTTGGCACGTACTGGTCCCTCATATTTACTTCTTGTCTTTTCTTTCTTTCTCTCACTTTCCAAGGTCTAAATACAAATGACTTAACCCCAATTTCAAAGTTGTTTTTTTTTAAATCATAGAATTCAGAACATTTTCCCAGACCTCCACCATTGCCATAACTTCACCATTTTTACTATTTAAAGCATTATGATCGATTTAGAAAGCCATTGCTATATTCCTATACTAATGCATTAACTGATTCAACAAGGATTTTTGAGGTAGTATTTCTTTATTTGTCCCTTTATTTCCACTGTACCTCATTGCCCAGCAAGTTCTGAGACTATATCCTAAATCATCTTACAGATTTTATTGTTGATATCTCAAGAGATATATACTGTTGTTCTCAGCCCACTCATCTTCCCTGTGGTCAAATTTATTATGAAGCCTTCACTTCTGAATCTTATAAATACATTTAACAAATTATGATTTTAAAACTAATTTGTATATCTAAAAAATTCAAGGTCCAGAAAAGACAAGGGATCATCTCATTTTATCTGCATATTAATTTTCAAAATGAGGTAAGTAAAATACTTTAGTATAACACTATTCCAAATGAAACCAAGATTCAACATAATCAAGAGACATTTTTAATTGAAAATATTTTGTTAAGAACTTGCATTTTCCAATTCATAATCTAGTATTTCTATTTTTAGCTAGAATCTAACTGCTACATACAAATACCCCAAAAACACCTTTTACCTGGTAGAATGAAGGTCACATAACACAGAAAATGGAGGAGATAATAAAAGATCTTCATTCTGTAGAAAGAAGCTGCTGAAAGATTTGGTAACAAAATCTAGAGACTAGAGCACTTTCCAAAAAGCCAAGAGACATTTACTATTTATAGTTTTCTAATGAGAGAAAGACTGTTTATCCGGAAACTGTTTTATTTTTATGTACTTAACCCTGCTCCATTGACTAGGGCTGTGGGCAGAATTATCCAAATTGAAAACAATTAAAAGTAATTGAGCTTTATGTAGACGATAGCTGTAAACATGATATCCTTCTGTCAATGGTGATCAATTAAATATCAACACAAAGGGGCATGCATGGAGTGGGTTTATGAGAAATATTTATTTACCATTTTAGATGTAAAACAACTGATCATTACCATACCAGTTAAACTCCTGGTTGCTTTTCAGAATATATTCTAGTCACTAATCTGGTGTGTAAATTCATCAACATGTTCACAGATCCAAAATCCTTACTTATATAGCCAGTGATTCCATTAGTTTCCCCAAATTATTCATTTACCAAAGTCCAGATATTAAGCTTCACTTTTGTCACTGAGTTTTATTACCTTTTTTCAGATGCAATTTGAATATTTATGGAGCTCTGCTTTTTCCTAGAAAAGTCCAAATGAGTTTTCATTTATTTTCAATTTTCACCACAGTAATATATGCACACAATAAATATTTAAAAAAAACAAATAAAAAAGCCTTGCAATGAATAGAAATAATTTCCCACCTCTATTTCCCTATTTTCAAGTTTTCTGGTTACTATTAACATTAGAATCTACTTATCTACTTTATATTTTATTTTTGCTTGACAACCAGAGTATACGTTTTGGTTTCCAATATAAGAAATGTAGATTTAGATCACTTACACTCTCTCCTGTGGTTTCCTTAAACATTTGAAAGTTATATTAATGTTTGAAAATTTCTGTTAGCTATCTTCAAACTTTTAAATACTTCTATCTTTATTCCACCCACTGTCTTGATATTTCATATGAATGGAGTAATAAAATATGTGACAATTTGTGACTGGCTGCTTTCACTTATTATAATATTTTCAAGGTACATCTATGTTGTAATATGAATCAATACTTCATTACATTTTACTACTCAATAATATCATATTGTATTGATATGCCACATAATGCTTCTCAGTCCATCAGTTGATGGAAAGTTGGTTTTTTTCCACCTTTTAGCTATTATGAATAATGCTGCTATGAACATTTTTGTACAAATTTTTGCAATGACACGTTTTCATTTCTCCTGCACATATGCCTAAGTATGGGATCCCAGAGTCAAAAGAAAACTCCATTCTTAACTTTTTCAGGTACTTTCGCATTGCTTTCCAAAGTGTTTCCACCAATTTACATTCTTACCAGCAGTGTATGAAAGTTCTAATGTCTTTATATCCTCAACAATGTTTGTTAATGTCTGTCATTTTAATTATAGCCCTCTTAGTGGGTGGGAAGTGGTAACTCATTGTGGTATTGATTTGTATTTCCTTGGTGGTAATCTAGGTTAAACATTTTTCTGAGTAGCTGTGGAACATTCGTATATCTTCTTTGGAGAAATACATATCTAACTCCTTTGTCTATTTTATAATTGGATTACGTGGTTTTTATTTTATTAAGTAGTAGATATTCATTATGAATTCACGGCAACCATGGCTGAGAGGCTGCTGTTTTTCAAAGCTACTGTAGAGCCGACAGGTGTCGGACAGTAATAGTGCAGTTAAAATGCCACAAAGCTAGCTGTTTCTACTGAAATTCAGCATTTATTTTCTTGATAAATGCTCCTTGGATTTTCCAAGTCTGTGGTTAATTTGCGGAGCTTTTAAAAAGTTAATTTTAGCAATTCTTGCCAGTTTTTCTTTGTTTTATGAAGAGGCAGATATTTGGAGTTTTTTACTTCATCATTTCAGAAGTCCTTCCTATGATTTCATTATTTATTCTTTCTCTCTTCTCTTCCCTTCCTTCCTTCCTTCCTTTCTTCCTTCCTCCATTTCTTTCTTTTCTTTCTTTTCTTTTCTTTCTTTCTTTCTTTCTTTCTTTCTTTCTTTCTTTCTTTCTTTCTTTCTTTCTTCTTTCTTTCTTAACTTTTGTAGTTTGGAAATTATATACACTTCTGGTTAATATTCTTGTGCAACAAACTATCCAGAAACTTGATGGCTTAAAGCAAAATTCATTTAAGTATGCTGATTGATTCTGTGGGTGAAAAATGAACACAAAGCATAATGGGAATGGGTTGCCCCTTTTCTTCTAGGTCTGGGACCTCACATGGAAAGACAATGAAGATTGGGAAAGAAAGCTCATTGGGTAGCTGCTTCTTCTTACCCTTCTTTGGAGAGTCTAATTTTGCTTAACATACTTTTAAATGTTATGTCTTGGGATTTTAGACTTTTTTTCCCCTCTCAATCTGAAGTCATCCCTTGGGTGATTTTATCTCATTGCTTCAGTTAATGGTTCCTCAAATCTATATTTGAAACACATTTTTCTTTCCTGTGCTTCACCCAGGTATAAAGCAGAGAAGTCTAAACTCAACATGTCCTAAATGTTCCTTTCAAATCTTCACCTGTTACTATATTTCCTAATGAATGCTTGTGTTGTTCAACAATTTTTTTCAAGTAAGAAAACTAAACTGGGAATTATCCTTCCCTCTTACACCTCTAATTCACCAAACTTCTTTCATTTCCTCTAAGTCAGAATTCTGATCTAAGTTTTTATATTGCCCAGATCTGTGCTGTAGCTATAGATATAAATAAATAAATAAATAAATAAATAAATAATACACTCAGTGGAGGGTTTGAATTCTGAATATTAAGCATTTACTGATGGAAAGCTTTATAATTCATAAGAAAGTTTATATTAACATTAAATCAATATTATGATAGAATTAATGTGGAAAACTGGAAACACAATGAGTTCATTGAAAACAGGGACAAGGACAAAAACATTAAATACTGAATTATACAATGAAGGAGTTATGTAAAATTCTTAAGGACCAAGAGAGAAGATGCTTGGATTGGCTACCTATGTTCAGAACTGATTACGGCAGTTACCTCTGGATGGTAAAATTAGAAATGACTTTTTTTTTCTTTTTGGACATTTCTATATTCTTCCAAATTTCCTTATTATTTTATCATTAGAAAAAAATACCTTTAAAATGTTTTTAACTTGCTTTTTATTTCATCATATTTTACTCCCTGTTAAATTTTGTTTAATTGATCTTTCTCATATTATCAATACGGTTCTATTATGTGATAAAGATGTATATGACTTTGTGTCCAAGACCCAAGCACATTTTTGCTGAAATTATAGATAGGTAGCATAAACCATGATTGATAGTTGACTCCTAAAAGATCATATGAAAATAACTAGGCTATAGCACAGGGCAAATAAATAGGCCAGAGGTAGAGGGAATGACGAAGGATGGAGGGTGTTTGTCATGTGAGTAGAAGAGAACTTCCGCCATTTTAATAGAGGCTATTTATTGGGTCATCGGGAAAGTCATGACGTATTTTTCTATGTTTTTCAATGCAAAAATGCATCATGACTTTCCCCACGACCCAATATTTCTCTTCTTTATTTCTCTTGTACCAACTCAACATTGAACTCACTAGCTGCAACGATGTAGATTGTGTAACTCAGAAGGCTAGAGGAGACTCATGTGAAAATAGATTTATAGGAAGTAGAAAGTTCTTTTTTTATTAGTAATATTAGTACACTGTAGTGTTGTATAGCATGGTAGAAATAGAATTTACATCTTTATAAGCTTTAATTGTGTTGTATTTAGCAGTTGGCTTTACGTATTTCCGTATAACACAGCAGGGCTCAACACTGCAATAATTATATACATATTCCCAAGTGTTACATGACGTCTTGCAAGCACCACGAACAAGAGTACATTCTCTTTTCCTCTGTACAATTTCACTTGTTTTTTCTCTTGTTCTTTTCTGTGAAACTAGGGGAAAATAGCTATGATTATAAATGCACGTTTAATCCCCTTCAGTAGAGAAATGGATAGATGATATAGGTAGATGATAGATAGAAAATAGATAGATGAGTAAATCAAGTTTTTTACAGTATAGATTTAAACCATTTTGTTTCTGAAATCATGCCTAGGTATCTGCATTAAAAAGTTGAGATTTTATCCCCTATAAATTGGTATAATATAGATACTTATTTATCCAACATTTCCTTTGTCTCTAGCATTTTTTATTTATTTATTTATTTTTGTAAATACAATATCCTTAAATACCTAATCTTTGAATGCTTCCTCAAGAGTAAAGAGAAAAGGATGTGGAAAAAATAGTCTACATGCTTTGTGTTCTAAATAGTCATCTACATTCAACACTCTTTTTCCCCCACCACAAATTAGTGAGTTCGTTATAGAAAGCTTAATTTTGACAACATTTAAAATTTCAGTTCATTTTATTGCATTTAAAAAGAGAAGGCAGTAAGAAGCATGTAAAGATTCACAGTTCCATTAAACAAAACAACAAACAGGTTTAAGTCTACATCTTGGGAATTTTCCCCCCCATTATCTTCTGAACTATCAGTTCCACTCATTTCTTCTTCAATGCAAAATAGAGTGAATTGTATTATGAGTTTATATGGCATCTCCTAACAATAATTTACTTGTTTTATTTTTTCAGAGTAGAGCATTTATTTTTTAAAAATCAAACAAACAAACAAACAAAAAACATTTTGCCCTTTCCTCCTTTTTCATTTTAAGAAGCATTACCTGATGGACCACAAGATACAGTGAAGACAAAGGTCAGGAAAATACAAAGCATCTTCATTGCTGATATAGTTACTTGAGTGAAGTTACTTAAGGCAGAGTTCAAAATATCTGAGTTGTGCTATTGTTTGGTAAAAGAAAGACGAACTCTTGTTTTTATAGCCTGCTTGGGGTTGTTACTGATCTGATTAATGCCACCTTTCAAGATTCAGAACATGCTCATGTAAGTATTGTGAAATAGCACCAAGCCGATTAGAGGATTTAGTTCTGTTATGACCTCAACGAGCCAAATGTGAACTCCTTTTCAGTTATACAAACAAATAATGGGGTTTAAAGTCTTCTTTAGCTAAAAGTACATAATCAGCATCTTCACCATTTTTGGTCACATGCTTTTTCAAGTGTTTATTATGTGCCACGCAGTGTTCTAAGCACTATATATAAATTAGCTAGTTTAATCCTCATAACAATTTCTATGACATAGGAACTGCTCATTTTCCAGTTGAGAAAACTGTGGCACAGACGGATTGTATTCTTGCTTCAAATCACACATGAAGTGATTGGTAGAGCTGAGATGAACTCTAAGGTAATATGATGCCACAGTCCATATTCTCAACCTCTACTTTCTTGACTCTTAACTGGGTAATGGGTGTTTATAGTGCAAAGTTATTCTCTGTACATGCACGTGGATTGAGCCAGACAGTGTTTCTAGAACTCAATTTTTCTACAAACAGAAAATATTTCTAGAACACAGTTCTAGTTGCTGTTATACTGAAAATGTTCATAGTTATGCTCTAAGAATAATTAGTATAATTCTTTACATACCATGTAATGAATCCATCATAGGATTACCTCATTCACAGGGGAAGGCAGCACGTTAAAAGTTGAAAGAGCGCTGGATTTAGATACAGATAAAAGATCTGGAGATCTGGCTCCTCTGCTTACTAGCTGTATATTTGGGATAAATATTCACTAACTGAGCCTCATGAGTCTCTCCTTAAAGGCTGGATGGGTAGGCCCAGCCATACTTAGAGGTTTACAGTAAGGACTAAGTAACAAGGGAAAAATAATTGATAAGTAATTAACACCAAAACATAGACAGTTTGGCTACGTGTGAAAACTGAAAAGATGTATCCTTGCAACTTAGTGATTTATGTTCTAACTCCCTCTGTGACTGAGGGAAAACAAATTATAAGGGTAATCTGTAATCTGAGTTTTAAAAGCAGTAATCTTGTCTTCATGTTACTTCTCTGCTTCAGTCCTTATTTAAAGGTTGCCTATATATTTACAGCCAAATCATTGGAAAAATCTATTTTCTCAATATCTTTCTAAAAACACCAAAAGAACCCTTTAAACGACTGGAAAGCTAATAAGACTTATTGTATGTAAACAGAGCAAAATAGCAAGTGTGAAAATACAATAGAAAATGAAAGGACCAGGCATTATCATAGTGATGGCACAGATTAGAAGATGGCCTAGGACAAAATGGCCCGCTCTTGCTTCATTGAAGCTGTGTCCATTTCATCTAAAAGAAGCCACTCATATCAAGTTGGGACATCAGAGAAACTCATAAAATGCATGGTCTTTTCCCTCTTTGATTAAATGTGAAGTTGGGACTAGTGACATCTGAATCACACAAAACAAACATAAGTGACAATATCTCAATTTTCCAAAGGAAGGGACATAAGTAGAACCAAACTAGATGCATAGAGGAGAAGTTAATTTATTTATTTATTCCTTAAAATGGATATCTTAGGGCTTAATTTGAAGAGACCCAGATTCTAGGTTTTTATGAATAAAAACTTTTTTTTAGGGGGAAAGGCAGAGAAAAAAAATGGGGATATGGGAATATAAATGAAATTGCAAGTAGTAACTAAAGAAAAGAAGATACAGAGGAATTTTTTTTTTAAGTATGTGAACCAAATGGTTAAGATGAGTAAGCTCTCGTATTTCTATTTACTTGATTCAGAATTTTGGATTTTTTTATGAAAAACTGTTCTAATTTTCTTCTTATGAAGTTAGATGATCATAGCTACCAATTATATAGTTCTGAGCTACAGGTCAGGACTTTGGAGTTGTAAGTTCTTGGTGATATGGACTCAGTATACACCTATCAGGGGAACCTTTTGAATCCAAGGAATAGATGCTGAGAATACCAGAAAAGGGTATGATACTAAGGAGAGAGATAGTCAAAAGGAAATATCAAATGCAAGTCTTCTCTTACAAGAGTTCCCAATAAAAACTTGATACTTTCTACCATTTTTCTGTATAAAGTCTTGGTTTATCGGTCTGACACTGGGTCTTAGCATTCAAATACCCAGAATAAGAGTCTAGAACTTCATGGTCTCTTTGCAATGCATACCCATGATGCCGTTTCCACTCTTCACTCTTCACTACCAGACACCAGGCATTATTTCAACCTTGTCCTCCACACTGCCCCCGCCCCCCCAAAAAAACACCACTGTATATTTCAATTCACTAATGGCTGCAAAGCTTTAAGATTAAAGATTAAGAATCCATTATGAAGCTAATTTTACGTACCTGTGACAAATTGTTTGATACTTTTGGAAATTTTCAAATTGGTGAAAACAAAACTTTCTACAAATGGGACAATGAGGACTAAGTTACTAGCAGAACAAAAGATTACACAGATGTCAGTGGCTGGAATTTCTGCAACAGTTTCTAATTATTTCCATTACATAAGGCTCTTATACAAGCTCCAATAATTATTGATGGTTCATGTATTTAGAAGCCACGAGTGTGACAGGCTTAGCCTCTTTGCCATACCTGACCCTTGGCACCTTAAAAATACCTATTACATACTTACAATGTGCAAGGCACTATTCTATGCATAAGGTGTGATCGAAACCTATGGTGAATGTTTAAATTAAAAAAAATTTATTACAGTAAAAGACACTTTGCCATTCATCCCCCTCAAAATACTCCCTCTCGCTTCAAACACACTTATCCCATCGTTCTTGCCACTTTCTGAAGCAGTTCTGGAAGTCCTCTTTTGTGAGTGTCCTTAATTGAGCTGTCATGGCTGCCTTGATGTCCTGAATCAATTCAAAACGTTTACCTTTCATGGTCATTTTGACTTTGGGGATAAACCAGAAGTCACACAGTGCCACATCCAGTGAATAACATGAATGAGGACACACTGTAATGTTTTTATTTGACAGAAATTGAGGTATACCAGAAGCGATGTGTGACATGGAGCCTTTTCTAATCTTTCCTAATCTTTTCTAATCGTATCTTTTCTAATCCAGCTAGAGTCTTCCTTGATATTCTAAGGTATAGAGGAGACTGTTGCAGATTGTGTATTCACAATGAGGATAAGTCAGAAACAATTTCTATGCAGAACTTTGGTGCAACTAGTTGCTTTTGTTCTGTATAAGCCATAAATGGGTGTTAATGGCAATGATATGAACCTTAAATTTTAAACCAACCTTAAAGATAACTATTAGAATGTATGGTCTGGTGGAAAAATGTTGCTCAATGTCTGTTGACTTTCTATAACTATCAGAATACATTTATTATCTTTCAGTGTTATGTATCAGTGACCTATCTCAATCTAAGGAAATTAATGTGGTGATCAAAGTATTATCTTTTAATTTTGAAAATAGAGTATTGATTATGTACTGTGATACATGTTATTATTTGCTTCCTCTTCTTACTTCTGAGTGAATATTAAGTTATGGATTATTAATTCAGTAGCCATTAAACACGTTTTGCATATGATCCCCTTCTGTGTGTCAATTAAAATTTTACTCAGATGAAGACTCATATCCTCACTGAATGAATACAAATTACTTTAAGCTCATCCAACTTTAAACTTCCCTTTCTTCAGAAGGATTTTGGCTGTGTGTGTGTGTGTGTGTGTGTGTGTGTGTGTGTGTGTG
>NW_017732099.1:611406-622734 GCF_001890085.2 Hipposideros armiger | reverse complement strand
ATTTTGCTTCACTTCTCCATTGTACAAAGGCCATACTTCAAAGTCCCTATTTTGTTAAAAATTACCATAATCCATAGTACATCTGAGAAAATAGATTCTAGTATAAGGTCACACAGGTAAGAGTTAACTTTTGGAGGTAAAATCAAACTAAAGAATACAGAGAGCTATCAACTGCATGCTCACATCCCTTTGAAGGTCCACAGACTCTCAGAAATGAAGAAACAGATTTAGGAAGTAATTTCAAAGTGCATTTAACAGAGTTCCCAACTTCTCATCATCCATACTTTTGACAAATCACCTCCATCTGATACCCCTTGACTAGACTGACTGATTTTAGGATACAGAATGATCCTATTTTGACATTAGAAAAACCTGGACTTGAACTTTAAGCATGCTTTTACTATCTAAGTGATCTTTATGAGATCAACTTTCTTAATCTATAAATGGTGCCTTTAATATGAAGCTTATTGGGTTGTACTGCATATTAAGTGAGATAATGCATGAAGCTAATTAAATACTCATTAATAACTTTAAAAAGTATTTAGTTCTTACTATGTGGTGCCACATTCAAGACTCTAAAGCAGTAGGCAAGAGAGCACGGTCACAGCCATGTTTGGAGCTTCATTTTCTGATACAAAGCGCTCTTCATAAAACTTAATAGAATGTTAGGAAAGAGAGAGACTATTAAGAAAGGCATTGTAATAAGTGATCAAGGATGAATTCTACCATGCTGAGATGAGGGTGGCCAACAAAGGGTGTCTTGAGCAGAAAGATATACAATAGCTAAATATTCCGGAGAAAACAATATTCCTGAGAAACAAAAAGCTGGACAGTGAGCTGACACGTAGTGGTGGGGGGACAGGTCAGAGTGTAGCAGGGATTTTACCTCATCAGGCTTTTCAGGCCATCGTGAGGTGGTGGATTTTATGATCTACTTGATAAAAGGCAGTTAAGAGTTTATGAATTCACTCTTGCTCCTGGCAGGAGAACTATTTGGAAGAGAGTAGGAGCAGAATCAAGGAAGGAGGTAATTTCAGAAACTACTGGTCTGTGAGGAAAGAGATGGTGGCTTAGATAAGGTGTCCCTCGGAGGTGCCAGTTTTGTTTGCCTCAGTTTTTACTCTCCCCAGGGTGTGACTCCGTTCCCTTCACTTTGAACCCACTTAAACTCCTACCTCTCAGTTCTGACTGCAGATGAGGAGAGCCTGTCCCTGAGTTCTGACCCATTGTCAGATCATTGATCATTGATATGCATCTGTCCTCTCCTCCCCTCTTCAGGTCAGCCTCCAGTTGGACTCTCTGTGCTTTCTGAAAGAACAATCTGATAATATGACACACTGAGCCACGTGGGAGGTTAAAGCAGAGGGTTTTTCTTTTGTCTCATAATGCAGGTACACTTTAGAGAACATTCACATCCCCCAATAATGTGACCACTTAATGCACACAAAAATGAAACAGAAACTCAACAGGGGAAATTTCAGGTTAGTTGAGGGATGAGAATAAATGCTTGAGAAAGAAAAGGGGAAGAAGAAAGAGGGAGAGGGCGGGAAGAAGACACAC
Source organism: Hipposideros armiger (assembly GCF_001890085.2). Classification (NCBI taxonomy): domain Eukaryota; kingdom Metazoa; phylum Chordata; class Mammalia; order Chiroptera; family Hipposideridae; genus Hipposideros; species Hipposideros armiger. The sequence goes on along the minus strand of NW_017732099.1, from coordinate 621,174 downwards.
ATTGATTAGTCGATGGAGGTGTTGCTAAAACAGTGTTTCTTGAACTGTAATGTACATGTGAATCTCCTGGGTTCTTATGGAAATGTAGATTCTTATTTATTAGATGTAGGACAGGGCAGAAATGCTCCATTTCTTATAAGCTCTCTTGTGGTATAAATGCTCTGGTATGTGGAGCTCACAGTATTGGGGCCCTAGACTACATCATCTAAGCCATCAGAGTTGTTTGTTCTATAGGTCCTCTCAACCATGTCACCACTTGAGGAGATCCCCCAAAAGTGTGCTGATAACAATAGATTATAGGTGCAGTTTTGCAATCACAACTATTCTCTGGCCTGTCATCAATGTATGTTTTTGTTTTGGTGGAAGTCAGCATAAAGGGATAGAATATAAACATGGGTTTTGGTTACACATTTTTCAGGAAAACGAAATTTTCCTGTTAATCTCTCTTCCAGTCAGTGAAGTAAATAACAGTTTAGAGGGGGGTGATGGGGGGGGAGAAGCAGTTAAGGAATGATACAGATATCTTCAGCCTTCCTCTTTTCCTTATAAGATGCAAAGAAAATCACTTAAAAAGTATATGTATTAAGAGATATCACCAGTAAAAATAATGCAGCGATGTAAACTTAGGTTTATATTTTAGTTAGAGTTAAAGGTATAAAAAGATAAAGGATTGCTGTTTTGCCTATAATCTCAGAGCTAGCAGCCACTGCTTCCAAACTCTTTCCATCTTAATGTTCGTCACAAGTTTAGCTATGTCCTGCTGAATAAATCCTGGATTCTTTATTTGCACTATTTTACTAGCTCTCTATTTACTCGGATTGTGCCTAATAATCTTAACAGAACTTCAAGAATGCATTTCATAGCTTTCCAGGAGAAATTCCAATAAATATGTTACTTGCAGAAATGTGTGCCCAAAAGAATGAAAACATTAGAAATAACAATTCACATGGTTGGTAAGGTTTTTATAAGCAATAAACAATGAGATTATATACCAGGGATGCCAAAAAAACGTATACACATGACCTGTATTCATCTTTTGTTATCGGTATATATTGAGTATTACAATTTTATACAGTCTTTTCCTTTCTTAAAATGTGTATACATTTTATTGGCACCCTCTGTATATGAAGTCCTCCAGATTTGGGGATGAAAGACATACCATATTTGTAGTTCACCTGTGTGGTTCATAGTTTAGTTTACTGAATTTTAGAAGATCACTGAATCTGTGGCTTATTGAGCAGAACTATAGCTGAAACACTTCATCGACACATCTCAAAAAATATGAAAGACCTTTCATGCTATTATCCAAGGCTAAGTAGTTTTCAGGGATGTTTAGTTTGTTAATGTTCCTCTGCATCCTATTGGGTTATGGTTTCAAGTTTTTGATCCCTGAATCTCCAGTTTTCATTTAGAAAACTTTGTCTTTGTTTTTGAACTACCTCCCCAGCTTCTATAGTAAACTGTGGAAATACAGTAAAACTATGTGGGTGAAGGTGATTGAAGCACTTGTCTCTGAGCCACAGACATCTAGTGTCTCTCCTGTCCCCTGCAGGGTCCTTCTGTGGGGCTTCTGTGTTCCGCTGAGGGCTAATCTGTTCTCCTTTGAAGTGGCCAATCTTTACAACCTGCAAGTTGACTTACAATTCTGTTGTTTGTTCATGGCTCTGCTTTCCATTGATTGTTTAGTGATTGTATGCTTCTCATCTTTTCTTGGGGGTGGGGAGGTCATTTTCTCCCCATACTTTTATTGCTATTGCTGCTCCAACAAAGTCTGGGCTCCAATTCCCTGACCAATCTAATGACTCATTTTTCAAGGTTCCCGAATGGAATATTCATGCCCTCTAAATTTCCTACATGTCCCTAGTATGATAGCTAAAATGTTTCATGTCACTATTATAAACAGTTTTTTTTTTCCAGTTCTCTCCCTTGTGTAGAGTTATGACTATGTCTCTCACAGCCTACAAGTAAAACCTCAAGACTTTTGCTGCGTTTGGTTGTACTTTCCATAACTATAACCCACACTTGACTGCCTTTTTACCTCTTGCTTTGTAACACTCTAGCGTTTTGGTTTCCACTTTCATCTAGTATGTACAGCTATCCCAATACAATAAATACAACTAGATAATTCACCATTTAAAAATTGCATTTTATCTAAAACTTCTGGCTATTCATAGCAATAAGCGATCTGAATTATGTCTCTCTCTGCTACATTACCAGAACCAGACATCTCTGTGGTTTTTGTTTTGTTTTTGAAGTGTGATTTTGCCCAATGATATGAAATCTCAAACATAAATGTGGAAAATAAATCTATTTAAAAACTAGGACATATACGTGAAACAGTCCTGAAAGAAATAAGAAAAAGAGTATAAATTTGGAATTTTCTTATCATCGAATACGTTGCCCAGAAGTCAAAGCAATAATAATCAATATCCTTTCCTGAATCTGTTTATTTTTTATAACTGAATGTCATCACCTTAATAATCTGCATCCAAACTTTGAATGATTGTGTGACTTGAACTTTGAACTTGTGTCTTTCGGCTCTGAGTATATGATGTCTGTTGTTGATTGATCTGATTACTGTAGGAAGCAATTAAATGTAACATTTGATGTGTGCATGTTGTGTGCCAAGAGACACACATATACACATATACACGTAAACACTGAGAAATGTCATCAAGAGGTTTTCTCAATTCTGGTCTAAACTATTATATTTAACAAAGAGGAAATCATTCATGTAGCTCAAGAAAAACTAAGAATTTATTTTAAGGCTAAAAATGTCAAATGTAAATTAAACAAAAGCTGATTTTGAGAAGAGGCAGCTGGTATGGTAGACTGTAACTCACCTCATTTGTTTTTATTCTCTGGCTGCTGTCTTCTGCCAATTCACCTGGTCCATTATCCTCTATCTCACAAAGTTCCCTTAACATCCTCAGTGCACAGTAGCATCGTCTCACCCCCAACTTGATTTGACATAAACTTCCAACTCCTATGTTCAACAATGGTTGTCATATCTTTTTTCCCCTAAAATACATAGTATATAGATTGTACATCTTTAGTCATAAAAAGATATGTTGTCACATTACGAAAACAAAATTATGTCCAATAAGAAATAGGTGATTAAAATCTGATTTAACATAAACATTGCTGTTTACATGGATATATATATATATATATATATATATATATATATATATGAAGAGAGAGAGATATTACATTGATATATATCAATGACATATATTACATTTATATATTTATATATTTATATATATATATATACATATATATATATCAGGTACTGTGCTACAAACTGGAAAACTAGGTATTGCTACCTCCATTTTATATATAAGGGAACCAAAATTTAGACAAGTTAAGTAACTGCTCAAGGTTATACAACTAGCACAAATAAGACTCAACAATTCTAGATTATCTGACTCCAGGCAGTGTAACATTAAGACCTACATCCCAAACACCTTGCCTACTATTTCTCTATAGCAATATATTTAAAGCTAGACAGAGTTAATCAAAATGTGTCTACTTGGAGGTGAACGTGCAGAAGAAGCAAAGCCACATGAGACAAAAATGAATCATGCCTGTCAAATAACTTCTCTAGGGAAAGTAGCTTCCTAAAAAGATGTGTATGTTGATGTGAATATTGCTCCTACCTGGTAGCAGTAAACTTTTTTGCACATGAAAGCATCAGGCCTTCATTTTGATGCTACTTAGCATTCAAACCCTCCTTTATTTCCAACTCTTCTTATTCTTCACTCAGAAGGAAAATTCTTATAACTTGGCTTCCCATGTAAATTGCCTACAGGGAAAATATGCACTTGTCAGGTCAATACGTATGATTAATATGCCCAAGAATATAATTTCTTATTATAGTTATGAAATTGGCAGGCTGTATTAAAAACGTAGGCTCAGATTGCCTTGAACAGAACAGAAACTCCCATTGAAATTTGAATTTCATTAATTAAACTAAAACTAAGGCAGAAATGTATGTGTTGAGTGATATGTGATATTTTAAACATTTTTTTTGCACCTAGAGGAGAATCTTCCATTTCTTACACTTCCTTTTCCTGTATGCACAGAATATATACAAAATTAGCATTCCTAGGTAAACTTTTAAAATTTCTATTTAAAAACCTTCTCATAAAGTAAACTCCATTCCCAGATAATGTTACTAAAAAATTCTACCAAACATTCAATGAAGAAAATTATCAATTTAACATAAACTCTTCAAGAATATAACAAATATATAATGTACATAGAAAATAATGCATTATGACTAAATGAGGTTTATCAGGAATGTAGATTGGTTTACCATTTGTAAATTAATCAATCTATTTTACCATATTAAATGAATAAAATTATATAAGATACCTTGGTAGATGCTAAATTAAAAACAAACAAACCCAAAAGCCATTCCTGATAAAATCACTCAGAAAATTACAAATAAAGTATTTACTCAGCTGACAATGTCATCTATAATAAAACAATAGTTAACGTCATACTGAATGGTGAAAACTTGACTGTTTTCTTCCTAAGGTGAGGAACCAGGCAAATATTTCTGCTTTCATCACTTCTATTCAACATTGTACTGAAGGCTTCTAGTCAGCACCATAAGGTAAGAAAAAGACATCCCAGCTGGAACAGAAAAGCAACTGTCTTTATTTGCAGATTATATGATGCAGTATTTAGGGAATTTGATAGTATATACAAGAATGTTACTGAAATAAATAATTGAGTTTAGCAAGTTTGTAGGATACAAGATTAAAATGCAAAAAAACCAAAAAAACACAACTGTATTTGTATGTGATAGAAATAATCAGAAACAAAAATTTTAAAAGAAAACATTACTGAGTAGCATCAGAAATATGAAATAGAGATAAATCTGATAAATTATGTGTTGAGACTTATATATTGAAAAGTACGTAACATTGCTGAGAGGAATTTTAAAAGACCTAAGTAAATGGGAAGTTATACCATGTCAGTGGACTGGAGGGTTTAATAGTTTTACAATATCAATTCTTCCCAAACTGATTTATATGCAATCCCAATTAAAATACCAAAAAGATTGCCTGTTGGCAATTATGTGGAGAAACTGTAACTCTCTTGCCTAACGGTGAATATATCAAACCTTACAAACAGTTTGGAGAAGAGTTGGTAGTTTCTTTTAAAAGTTAAACATACATCTACCATATGACTCAGCCATTCTATTCATAGTTATTTACCCAAGAGAAATAAAGGCAAACATATGCAAACATAAGGACTTCACAGGAATGTTCACGGTACATTTATTTGTAATAGCCAATATCTGGAAATCATCCAGATGTTCATCAAGAGACGAGTGAAAAAATAAATTGAGATATATACATACACTTGATTATTCCTCAACAATAGAAAGGAATAAAATATTGATAGACATAAAAGAGTGGATGAACCTCAAAATAATTATGTTGAGTAAAATGAATCAGATTTTTAAAGTACTCACTGTATGGAACCTAATGCATAGAAACAAAAGCAAGCAAATCATTGGTTGCCTGGGAAGATGAAGAGACAAGAAGGAGTAGGGGTGGAAGGCAAGAAGGGATGGAAGGTAGAGAGACATGAAGAAACTTTCAGGAGTGATTGGCATGTTCACTATCTTGATTTGGGTGATGGTTTCATGGGTACATAATAAAGAATAGCATCAAATTTATCATAAAACATGGACATTTTATTTGTTTTTACCTCAGTAAAGACGTTAATTTTTTTTAAATGTATATAAACTTAAATTTCCAGTCTAGATAAAAAGAAGTTGCTGCTGCTAAGACATTTAATTAAAATGCATAAATATAAAAAATCTAATGAGCTAATAATTAATGAAAGTTAAGAAAGTAAAAGAAGTTCAGTAGCTTCAGCAATATGACAAAGAGTTTAAAGAAATGCAAAATGATCAAAAGAACCTTAGCTACTAGCATTTTTCAGGAACCTTTTTGCCATTATGTCTCAGGAATAGAGGGCAATTAGCCTGGCAAAGACAAACACAGAATTCAATCAGAGGACTGTGCCAAAGAATTAATTTTTTTTTCCTGAATGTTAGCATTTATGCTCTCACATTGAATTGTAATCCTTTGTGAGCAGATTTTTACAATAATTGATACAACTCTGTGCTCACTTTATTTCAAAACACCAAGATGCCCTATATCATTTAGCATTGTCTGTGACTACTCTTCCTGAAAATGTTTTTTTTTTTTTAAGATTTTTTTATTGGGAAATTGAGGGGATGGGAACAGCGCTGGGGAACTGGGGGAAGGGGAACAGACAAGCCGCTGTCGTTTTGTTCTTCAGTCTATTTGTGGAGGATGCCGCTCCACTGGCCCAAGCTGGCACCATCACCACACTCCTCCCGGGCGAGGCACATCAGTTGCTTGCTTCTGGACGGCCGCTCACTGCAGCTGCTGGCTACACAAGGTAGCCCATGGCAACCCACTGCAGCAGGGGCCACAGCCCACGCCGTCGCTGGCGACTCCCGGCAGCCCAGCTCCAGGTTGAGTTGTCGTCCAGCATCTCAGCTGTGGAGGGCAGCGTCACTGGCCCTCACATGTGGGATCCGAACTGGGGCCCTCTGGCATCCCAAGCCAGCTTTTAACCATCGCGCCACTCAGCCGGCCCTGAAAATGTCTTTTTAAATTCTAACCGTATTTCAATGATAACTGAAAATGTCCTGTCCTCTTATTTTACATGTTATACTCTTAAATATGAGTATTCCTCAAGGTAGGGTCTTTGACTCTTCATTGTTTATGTATGCATCCATCTATGCATTTGCTCATTCAATAAAAATGTATTAAGTGCTTATCTTTGTCAATCTCTGTGCCAGGTCTTAGGGATATCTGATAATCTAAACATACATGGTGGTTCCTGCACTCAAATATCATCTTCTACCTGAAGTCTTCCTTGGCCATTCTTAGGAAAATTGTTATAGTCTCCATTACCTTCTCATATTTATATGCGTAACTCACATGGCATTTTCGGCATTTTGTCATCAAAGGAATTTTTCTAAACCATATCTCTTTAGTGCTGATTAATATCAGAACCATATTGGAGAGGATATTTCCTAAACAAACTCTTCAAGCCCACAATCTCAACTTTTGTCAGTTTATTTGTCAAAGTAAAAATTGCACTAGACAAAATTAAACAGTCAAAGAAGACTTTATTCAAGAGTATTGCAATAGGGGAGAGGCTGAACTCAATTCTAATGAAACCAAAGGTGGGAGGATTTTTAGCTTTCATGTAAGCAAGAAGAAAAGCAAGGAAGATAAGAGGGGGAGAAGGGTGATCAGTGGGCTACCTTGAGCACTTTGAGTTATCCTTGAGTTTGCAAATGCATTTCTCTGTGATTAGGACATGGTGTTTGATAATTGGCACCCATTGAAGATATGCTCTTGGCCTGCCCCCAAAGACTGAGCGATAAGTGAGCTATGTCCATTGAATAATGTATATTTCAAAATGATGATTTTCAGGCTCTTCGAAAAAAAACTTTTCTTGTGTTGCAAAACTGACAAGAGGGTGGGGAGGGGGGAAATTACATATATTTCAAAGGAACAGAGAAAAAATTTACAATTGCAAGTTTGCTAAAGTAAATTCAATAACAAAAGGGAAATCAGGAGCATATAGTCAGGAAGAAATCTGTCTAAAGATTAGTGAAAACTGAGGAAAACTTGAAGGCTCTTCTGACTATATTTCTTCAGTTGCCCATTATACCATTCTTGGAATCAGCAAGAAAATCAGGACTGCCATTTCAATACAACACAACCACATTCTGTGTCCAAAATATGAGTACGTGTGAGAGTTAAAGAAAATTGGTTATTAGCACATGTCTTTTTACTGCTTCTAAATATTTTTAACCTTAAAATTCCTAAGAGAAAGTGGAGGGACAGTGACTGGAGAAAGGGAAGGGTTTGGAGCGAGGGAGAGGGAGGCAGAACATTATTTGTATGGAAATTTCCACACAAAGAAAATTTAAGACAGTTTTATAGCCAGCTTTACTTCATATACCTCTCCAAGTGACATTAAAATGGGCTTTTTTTCAGGAATTTTTATCTTCTAGAGCACTACAAGATGAAAGATAAGAACTGAGGAAATAGAAAAAAGGCATACACAGAGTTTATTTTTACTGAATTTTGGTCGAACAACAACTATTGACCAGCCAATATGCAAGACCAAATTCTAATTACTTTATCCAAAGATGCTTTGTACACTTTTCTTTTGCGCATGTCTTCTCCAAAGAAAGAAATATGTTACTTGGCATCTTTTTACCTCTACTTGAGTATGTTTTATCAGTAATGTCAAGGGGTCTTGAAAAGTTTGATCCAAATTCACTAAAAAATTAAAGGACCATGATTTTGCTTCAAAATTCAATAGTAAGGGCATTTGAAGGCTACAGTTAGCACAGTTTTCTGTGCATTATGATCACCTGGAGGGCAGGTTAAACACAGATCGTTGGGCCCCACCTCAAAGATTTATTGATTGAGCAAGTCCGAACCCCAAGAATTTGAGTTTCTAACAAGTTCTCAGGTGGTGCTAAGACCGATGCTTTAGGAACCACATTTTACTCCTGGAAACTTAACTGATTCTTTTTATGTAATGGTCAGTAAACGTTTTCTGTAAAAGGTAAATATGTCAGGCTTTGCTTGCCAAGATGCAAAATTAAGGATGCTATGTTACAGACTTAAATAGAAGAGAGAAAATAATTTTCCATAAAATTTTAACTGACGAAAATTCAATAAATAATAATAATGGTTGTGCAAGTTCGAAATAGCTGGGACAAGATCACCTCACCTATTATTGAACTTCCTTGTGGGATTTTATTTGAATAAAGAATTGCATGGACAAAAAATCTCTCTCTCTTAGACTTTGTCATTTATCCCTTTGCTGTGCCATGAAGAGCATTTAATTGCCCTACTGAGAGAACTATTAAATGGTGTCACTTCAAATTGTCATCTCACAGGAATTGGTTAAAACCATACAAAAATAATCAGGCAAGCAAAAATTGGAAGTCTTCACCTTTGAAAGGGAGAAAACATGCATTTTCTTTTAAGAAAAACTTAAGGCTACATATATAGAGATTTTGATGTGGCACAAAAGGATATATGAAGATAGTCCCAGTCACCATATTAAAGCTGGCAATACTGTCACATAGATATATTTAGAGAAGAAGCAGAGCAACTCAGATAAGTAACATGAATCTCTGGGTGGCTAAAGGGCCATAATGAGGTCATAAGCATAATTAAAGTCTGTTCCCTTGCTTAATTAATATGTTCATCCCTCTGAAATACAAAGAAAGTGAGCAGTCAATGAACAGACAAAATAGACTGCAAATCATTTTTATTTATGTAAACACTGGTATTTAGCATTTCAAAATGCATATTTCCATTAAACATTGCAAACTTTTTTTTTTTAACTACTCTTGAGTCAATAAGATGCACCTCTGTTCCAGACTTGGATGCTCAGTGGTACTTCTGGTATCCAGAGTTTATATGCAGCACTGATTTCTCCATTTAATGCAGTATCCATAATCATACTCATCGTCATCACAAAACGTTTTACAGGGCCAGCTGAGTGGCTCAGTTGGTTTAAGAGCTCGCTCAGAGTTTGAGCTCTGAGCAACAGCTGTTCGATGCCTGGCCCGAGCTGAGCTGCTGCTAAGCTGCCAATAGGTAGCAGGATGGCTCAGCTAAAAAAAACAAAACCAAAAAAACAAACCAAAAAAAAACAAAAAAACAAAAC
>NW_017732099.1:609611-610551 GCF_001890085.2 Hipposideros armiger | reverse complement strand
ATTTCATCATAGTATTTACTTATCTTGGATAAGTCATTCCACTTATTTACAGGACAGAATATAATAAACATAGCTATGACAAATATATTTTGAATACTAAATTATACGTGTCAGGGAAATAAAGAAAAAGAATTTCATTAAAATGTAGATAATGAAATAAACTGAATTTAGATTAAAATTTATAATGTTAACACATAGAACCTAATTGCCAGTCTAGAATCTAATTGAAATTCAAAATGGTTTCATTTCAATTCCACATGTCAGCATGTCAGGTGTTTATTTGAGTACCTAATATTCTCTGAGCATTAGGTTGAGAACTGGACAGAAACTTCAAATGTGTAGAATGTAGAGAAGATTTCAAATGCACTTACTTTATTATCATTAATAAAGTTAGTAGGCTAGAGAACGAAGTTAAGCTTAGAGTGCAAGAAATTGTCAGGCAGGTTTTGACATGTGAATATATGTAACTCCTCTGGGAATGGAAAGCTAATTCATGATGACAGAATGCCTGGCCACTGGTGAATTTTGGCAAAATCTAAAGTTATTTCATGCCATACTTGATATAATTTAAAGTAAGAAAGAAGGTGATGCATGATTTCATTTCACTTTTTTAAAAACTTTTGTTGGGTAGGTACTTTTTAAGCTAATAACATTCCCAAGACCCTAATATTTTGTCAACCCACCAAAGACATGTTGATTTTTAAGATATGTTTAACTCAGAAAAGAGAAGTATAGATTTATAATGATCTTTGGTAACATTAAAAATATACTAATGTTCTTTTTACTTTTTCATTATTTCAAAGAGTAGAAATGTTTTAAATCATGACATCTATAGGACTATAAGATCTGGAAACAAAACATGTGCTTTGCATTAGATAGAAGTGGTTCTATCACTTCTTAGTTATTTGCAAATAATATATCACTGCAGAATCACAGCTGT
>NW_017732099.1:601625-606406 GCF_001890085.2 Hipposideros armiger | reverse complement strand
TTGCAACCTTTAAATGACGATTTATCAGTTTGTTATGTGTAAATTTGTAGATTGTCATCATGGATTCTATAATAATAACAAAGATAAGTTAATTTAGTCTCGTAGGCCTCTACTATGATGTCTAGTGGACCTAGAAAAATCATTCAGGAACTAAAAAAGGAATATTTTCCTGAGGGTTAGTATATGTGAGCCTGATTTCAGTGCCACTATCATAAATTGGGTAGACTTGAGCTCATCCTTAAGCTCTTTAAGAAGATAGAGTAGGCTCAACGATCACTCCATATCCAAAACTTATTATTCTATTTCTGTACAATTAATACTACACATCAATTCAGAAGAAAAGACTACGTTATGCAACTGATGTGAAGAGGTAATCCTTGAGAGGGAAAAATTCTCATGAAAAATACAGCTCATGCACAAGGTATTACACTCAACATTAATGTGGTCTCTAGCACTCAAAGCCACAAAGAGAAGTGACTAAAAATATTTAAAGAAAGGCCAAGAAGGGACATGATTTGCCTAAGGCTTCCTACTAATTGGGGGTAGTATACTGGCATAGGTTAAAAAGAAGGAAAAGGTAAATAGATCATTCCCTAAAACAGAACCATCTACTCTTTACCAGTTGATTATGTGAAAGAATTTTTCTCAGCAAGAATAGATTTTCACTAATTGTTTCAGGATGAAAGTGATGAGAGTAATGTACTGACCTCAATTATTTTAAAACTTTTCATCTTGAAATCATTTTAAATTTACAGAAAAGTTGCAAAGATAATGGAGGCCAACATCCCCTTATGGTAACATCTCACTTAACCCTGTTACATTTATCAAAACTAAGAAATTATTATTGGTATAATACTATTAACTAAACCACACACTTTATTTCTATATCACCAGTTTTCCCATTATTGTTGGTTTGTTTGTTTTTTCTCCTGTTCCAGGGTCCAATTCAGAGTATCATGTTCATTTAGTATAAAAATCTTTTAATCCCCATGTTTTTATCATGGGGATTTCTTTAACAAGAAACAACTGATGTCTTTTCAAATTCATTAGCACAAATATGCCCATAAAGATTTCTATGTTACCTGGTAAAATTGTGACCCAAAAGAGCAGAATAAAGAAAAAGAGATGAATCTTCATGGTAGAGAATTTCTTAGGAAAAAAATATCAACAGATCTTTTTCCAGTCAGGTTTGTCAAATAAGGAAACAGAGAACCCTTTTTATTTATAGATTCTCCTGGGAAGTGGTTCTAACTACTGAGGCTTATCAATAGCAAGAACATTTGTATGCTTGGTTGAATTGTGCTATGTTCAAAGAGCATGGTCACAAAAAAATTATTATTAATTTTTTCTATTGCGTTACCTTAAATAAACTATCATGAAAACACAATCTTTAAGGGACTTTTAAGTGATATGAGTTTGGATTGCTAAAACATCATGGTAAAAATGTTTCAAAAATATAATTCTCTGTTATATGTTACTTATAATGCTACATATGTTAATGATCTTAATATTAAGCTATTGAATGTTTGAATCATAGGATTTTGTAGCTGAAAGTTTCCACTGAGATCACTTTTGTTTACAGATGAAAACAATGAGAACTAGGGAAGTTAAATGATTTATTTTAATTCAGATAATGTGTAATTATTTAAATGTAATATGATCAGGAAATTGTGGATTCATTAATGAGTACGAGAAATACTTTACACAATAGGTTTTTAAATGACATAATTTTCTTATAATAAATCATCAGATTTCACAATTCTAGGTTCAATGTTTTTAATTCTGCTTATGGAACTGGAAGTGACTTCTGATCCAATTTGAACACTGCCCAAGTCTACTATTTCAGATATACATGGAAGAACTAGAAGTTTTACACAGTATCCAGAAGCTGATGCTGTAGTTAGAGAACAATTAATCAATTCCTCTTACCACAGAATCAAGGAATTTCTAGAACGTTGTTCTCAAACATTAGCTTATCACAATCCTCTAGAGGGCTTATTAAAAACAGATTGGATATTAGCCCCTTATCAGAGGTGTTGTTTCCAAAAATCTTCTCCCATTTGGTTGGTTGCCTTTTTATTTTGTCAAAAACATTTATCTGTAAGGATATATGTGCTTTGATGTTCATTTCAGCTTTATTTACAGTGGCCAAGACATGGAAACAACCAAAGTGTCCTTTGATAGATACCGTAATTGGATAAAAAAGCTGTGGTATATGTACACAATGGAATACTATTCTCCCATAAGAAAAGATAAAATAGTGCCATTTGCAACAATATGGATATATCTTGAGATTATTATGCTAAGTGAAATAAGTCAGACAGAAAAAGTTGAGAACCATATGACTTCACTAGCATGTGGGATATAAAACTAAAAACAACAAAGGAACAAGACAGACAAATGAAGAAACAAAAACTCATAGACGTAGACCATACTTTAGTGGTACCAGAGGGTAAGGGGGAAGGGGGGTGGTAGATGAGGGTAAAACGAATCAAATATATGGTAATGGAAGGAGAACTGACTCTGGGTGGTGAACACACAATGTGAAATATAGATGATCTATTACAGAATTGTACACCTGAAACCTATGTAACTTTACTAACAATTGNTAATTGAGACACACGTCTGATGAGAGATGACATTGATTAAGAAAAAAAAATGAGACTGTCTAGAAGGTGTGGCCATCATTGGCCATCACATGATTTCTAAAATTACCAGTGTTCTGAGCTACATGTTTCATATTGTAGCTTGGAGACTGACAATCACTAGAAGTTTATTACTTAGGATAGTTGGAGATACTTGGGAAATTGTGGGATGTAGTTTGATAGGCTGTAAGATCAATTCCAAGCCAAATATATTTTTAATTTTATATTTTACATTATATGTTGGCCCATATGTTTTCAGAAAGAAGCCCTTTGTTTTGGAATGTTAGAACTACATGGGGCTTAGGTGCATTGACCCCCACCCCCAGACACACACACACACAAAGTTGAAAATCCACATATAACTTTTGACTCCCTCAAAACTTAACTACTAATAGCTACTGTTAACTGGAAGCCTTACCAATAACATAAATAGTGGGCTAATACATATTTTGGATGTTATATGTATTACATACTGTATTCTTATAATACAGTAAGCTACAGAAAAAAAGTGTTATTAAGAAGAAAATCATAAGGAAGAGAGAATGCATTTAGAGTATTTATTGAAAAAAAATCCATGTTTCAGTGGACCACACAGTTCAGAGCTGTGTTGTTTAAGGGTCAACTATATGCTCCTTGTTAAGCTCTAAACCAGCTCCTAGAGCAGGGTTTTTCATCTAGGCACTATTGACCTTTTGGGTTGAACAGGTTTTTTTTTTTGCTGTGGGATGCTATCCTGTTCACTGAAGGATGTTTAGCAGCATCTCTGGCCTCTACCCACTAGACACCAGTAGTTCCAGTTGTGACAACCTAAAATGTCTTCAGACATTGCCTAATGTCTCTTTGGAAACAAAGTTGCCTGTCACTGAAAACCATCTTCTAGTGATANAATCAAACCCTCTCAAGTTACAGGAGAGAAAAGTGAAATCAAGAGAAATTAATTTATTTGCTTAACAATTGTTATCCTTTAAAAAATATTTCAAGTTATAAAATACAAATGGAAACGTTGGACTTAAATCAAATGTGAGAACTTTGGTTTAGCTATTTTTTTGTGTGGAAAAGAAAAAAAATTGAAAATTCAATATCAGCTGACAGGAGGAAGACCACTTCAATATACCATGATGTAGCACTTATTCAATAAATATTTATTGAGCTCTAAATTTTGCCAAGTTGGAATTTGCTACAATATGATGGCATATTAGAGGAAAAATCAGAGTTTAAGTATTAACCCACAGGGTGACATCAACCAAAATGATGGGGGTGAAGACCTTTAAGAATCTGCTCCTCCAAAAAAGCAATGTAAAAACTGGTGAAAACTATCACAATTAACTGTTTTAGAACTTTGGAAATAAAGGCTTGCAACAACTGAGAGAGTACTAATCCAAGAAAAATCACCAAATCTCTTAAGAAGAATGAGCTTTGTAACATTTCAACATACCCTAGTCCCATCCCTTACTCCTCAGCTCAGCAGAAACCTTGAAAAACAATGGTCCACATTCATGGTACCAGATGGAGTAGAACAAGGCTAGAGCTCTTCAAATTCTCACTGACAAAGAATGGTCATTATTTATCCTGTCAGGTAGTTTCCTGGAAGACCCCAGTTAAAGGTTTATCTTAATTTTTCCTGACCTAGAACATGTACAGTACTAAAGACACTCCCAAGGAGTATTTTTCAAAAACATTTATAGGCAAATGTTTTAGTCACTGTTATCTGAAGCAGTGGGTAATAGTTATGGTAAACAATAGTCTAACCAAAAAAATTGGAAGGAAAGCTTGAGGAAGAAAATCTGTATAGAGGCTTTGAAAGGGAATCCTTTTGGCTGAAATGGAAGGATACAAAATAGTAACTGGAATGAACATGAAAGAATAAGGAATACCACCAGTAAAGATCATTATATACTTTATCACTAAATATAAAAGAATAATTGTATTTTTATTTGTGACTTTTTTTTCCTACATGATTTAGAAGACAACTGCATGGAGCTATAAAGTTGCAAAAATTTTGCGTAATATTGAAATTAAGTTGGTATTAATACAAAGTAGATTCTTATGTGATGTTAGCTGTAATTTCCATTGCAATCTCTAAGAAAATAACTTTAAAAGTCTGAAAAGAAACAACCAGAGAAATAAAATGTTACA
>NW_017732099.1:544143-601516 GCF_001890085.2 Hipposideros armiger | reverse complement strand
AAATGATCCAAGACTCACTTAAGATTCAAAGATACAAATAAGTTGAAAGTAAAAAGATATGAAAAGCTAGTCCATGCAAATAATAACTAAAAGAGAACTGCAGTGATTGCACTAATATCAGACAAAGAAGAAAATATCTTAAAGAAGAAAATTGTTACTAGAGAAAAAGAAGGCCATTATATAATGAAAAAAATGATCAATCAATCACAAAGATATAATAATTATCAACTTTATGTACCTAACATAAAAGCCCCAAAATGCATGAAGCAAAATATGACAGAATTGAAGGAAGAAATAGACAATTCAAAAATAACAGTTGGAGACATTACTATCTGAAGTTTGATAATGGATACAGCAAATAGGTCAGCAAGGAAACAGAAATATTAAATAACACTGAAAACTAAGTAGACCTATTAACTCACTAACTAGATATATTAACTAACTTGATATGTAGAACACTCCACCCATCAAAAGCAGAACACAAGTTCCCATGTGAACATTAAACATTCTCTAGGATAGCCATCCATATATCAGGAACAAAACAAGTATCAATATTTTAAATAAATGAAATAATGCAAGTTATATTCTTTTACTACAATGGAATTACGTTCTTTGACTACAAATTATGTTCTTAGACTACATTCTCTAGGATAGTCATATATCAGGAACAAAAAAGTATCAATGTATTTAAATAAATTAAATACAATGGAACTACCATGGTTCAAAAATAAGTAAAAATAAAAATTAGAATATACTTTGTATTAATGAGAACCAAAATAAAACCAACCAGGACTTATGGGATACAGCGAATGTATATGGAAGTGAAATAACCCCCAAATAGTCAAATAATTTTTAAAAAGAAAAATAAAGAGGGCTTACATTTTTTGTTTTAAAATTTAGTACCAAACCACAGTAATCAAGACAGTGCAGTACTGGCATAAGAAGAGGCACATAAATCAATGGATTAGAATTGAGAGTCTAGGACAAAACAAAAAACAAAGAAAAACCATACATCTATAGTCAGTTGAATTTTGATAAAGGTGTCAAGATAATTTTATGGAGGAAAAAGTCCTTTCAAAAAATAGTTCTGAGACAACTGGATATGGTTAAAAAGTGGAAACAACCCAACTATTCATCACCTGATGAATGGATAAACAAATATCGTATATCCATACAGAATATTATTCAGCCATAAAAAGAATAAATTACTGATATATCTTGAAAGCATTAAGCTGAATAAAATAAATCAGACACAAAAGTCTATCTATTGTATGAATTTTTTTATGTGAAATATTCTAAATAGTCAAATCCATAGAGACAATAAATTAGTAGTTGCCAAGGGAAGAGGGATTTGAGAGTAAATGCTAAGATAAGGTTTCTTTATGCCATGGTGGAAATGTTCTAGAATTAGGTAGTGTTGATGTTTGTATAACACTATAAATATACTAAAATGCTATTGAACTGCATACATGAAAATGGTCAATTTTATGTTACATGAAATACATCTAAATTTAAAAAGAAGAATAAACATTATGGGGAAAAACCACATCAATCTAACAAGAAAATTCAAATACAAAATGCTTCCCTGTTCACAGAATTTCTTTCAGAAAGAAAGATAATATAAGAACTTACTATGGTAAAAGATTCTCTTTGCTTTTGTTGCACATGGCAGTAGTGAAAACCTTCTTTTAGTTCTCTGAGTACCTTGAAGACAATTGTAAAGTCTTTGTCTAGTAGATACACAATCAGGTCTTTTAGGGGGGGATAGTTTTTGTTAATTTTGTTTCCTTTGGATGGGGCATATTTTTATGTTTCTTTGTATGCCTTCAGATTTTTTTGTTGAACATTTCACATTTGAATTTAATAATGTGGTATCTCTGGAAATCATATTCTTTCCCTTTCCTTGGATTTACTCTTTTTGCTATTACTTTTGTTTATGGTAGGCTGTCTCTTTGCAAGACACAGCCTGAGATATAAACTAAAGGCTTTGCCAGGTCTTTTCTGAGCCTGTGCCTTTCCCTGGGCATGACTAGTCACTTTCTAAATTTTCTTCCCCAAATATGCAGTTGCTTTGAGTGTCTTAGTCTTTAATATCTGGCTCCAAAAAAGAAAGAGAAAAATAAAGGAGTAAAAAGAGAACCAACACTCTGAATTCACTGGAAATCCCTTCAGCTGGAAGGGGAGGAGCTTGTAACAATGGGGGAGGTGCAACAATATGGCCACTCTTCTCTTTGTTCACAACTTGGTGATTGGAAGCATCTAAAATAGGTGCGCCAGACAGATTCTGCCAGTGCAGTTGTTGTCAAGGTGGGGGGAGAGATTCCTGGTGCTTTCTAATCCTCCATTAGAGCAGAACCCTCTCTTCATTTAGCTTTGAATGCCAATTTTTTAATGTAATATTTTCCACATATGTGTTCATGTGACTATTAAATATTCTTTCTTTCACTATGTGGCTTTGTTTTTTGCTTTTGTGATTGCTTTGGTATTTTGGAAGATTTATATACTTATTCAAATGGTTAATATTTTATTCTACTCTTTGGTTTTCCTTTTAGAAAAATCCAATTACAGATATATTGAATCCCCATTGCCTGTGTTTTACATATTACTTTATTTTGATATTAATTTTGTTCTTTCTGTATGCATAATGTTTCTTTTATTCATATCTGTCTTTTTTTGTGTGCTACCCATTCAGTCTTTTGCTTTTTTTGCTTGTTCTAATTTTGACTTCATTTCTGCATTTAAAATATTTATTTCTGAGGTAGGACAGTTCACATTTTATATCTACCTGTATCTAAGCAATACAATTCCTGAGATTTTTAAATTTCTTATTTGTTCTTTTTAAATCAAAATATTAATCATTTTATTAAATTACTTTAACTTTTTGCTGATATATTGATTATAATTTTCATGTACTTTGTGACAATATTTTTTCTATCATCTGTTAGGATGATAAACTCATGTTTATGTCTTTTCTTGAGTAGATTTAGATCATATTTGATTATAAGTTTTGATCCAAAATCAGGAAGTTTGGCAATTTTTTTCAGTTCCACAATCCCTTTGCACTGAAATTATAAAAGTATTACTATATCCATGCCAATTAAGATATATTAACGTATGCTATTAATTTGTGTTTATTATCATGAGGACACAATGAATTGTGGCCTGTCAGAAAACATTCTAGTTATGGGTTGTCTTTCATTTTTATGTATGTAATAATATTCATTTTAAAGATGTTTCTACCAAAGGGTAAGGAGAGAGGAGGGTGGTAGATGATGATAAAAGAGGTCAAATATATGGTGATGAAAGAGGAACTGACTCTGGGTGGTGAACACACGATGTGATACAGAGATGATGTATTACAGAATTGTACACCTGAAACCTATGTAACTTTGCTAACAATTGTCACCCCAATAAACTTTAATTAAAAAGATAATGTTTCTTAACTCTTCTGCAATATTGCAGATGAAGATGGTCAAACAACTTTTAAAGTATTTACTTACACTAGTGGCAAAATGTGTATAGTCCATGTATGCAAGTAATATATGCCTATACAGAATTAAATGTGCTGGGATTTTATTAGCAGAAATGCTTGTAGGAGGAAAAAAAAGGAGAGAGTCCAGAAAAGTTAGGTGAGCCATCATACTGTGATACAGGCTGACACTGAGTGAAACAAAGAAAACGTTTGGATGGGCGCATCCTAGGCTGCTGTGCAGTCTAAAAAGGGTTCAGCCAAGTCATAGTGGAGCACTCCCTACCCAAACAGCAAGCTGAGGAATCCTGTGTCTCTTAGGGAGGTGTCTGTCTTAAAGACCTATAGTCAGTGACTATAACCAGTCACTGACTGGGAGCTGTCTGTGAAGAGTGTGGCCTCAGCACAAATGCAGGAAAGGATCTCAAAGTCTGTCACCTCAGGCCCTTGATCAATTATAGTCACACTTTGAAGGCCCTCTAAATCTGCCCTTTGTGTCATGCCGATTTACTTCTCCACCTAGGTTTGAAGAGCAGCTCCTCCATGATTCTCAGGGATCCTTCTTCCTAAAGGCAAACTCAGAAAAGGATACTAGTGGGAGGAATCTCAGCCTTTTTCACTATTATTCATCAAGGGGTCTCAACTGGTACTTATCCCCCCATTTCCCCCCAGTGTCTATTCTAAATACTCTTCACCTTCAGCTATCACAGGTTTGGCGGTTTTTCTGGAGATGTGACCCAAGCCTTTTTCCTTATGGGTTTGAATCCTTGTTAGTATTACCTTTCTCAATTGATTGTTGCTGCACATATCTATTCAAAGTTACAAAAGGCAAGGGATTATGCAAGTGTTCTACACATTCGTTACTCTTCAGTTTTCTTGCATTTGTTCTGGATCTTTCACAAGGGGCATCTGTTTTTGCCACAAAGAAGGTCTGAAACCACATAAATCTAGAGTCTTTCATTTCTTAACTTCAAAGTTACTTCTGAAAAGATCATGACAGGGTAGAATTACTGAAATCTTGTTTTCAAAAATTATCTTCCTCCAAAATTTTAGACTGCCTCGGGTTCACCGTGATCTACTTGTAGCCACTAGCTCCATTGAAAATGGAATTGGTTCTTGGAACTATGCTGCCATAAAAACAACTCTCTGAGTGTCGTGAAACTTCGTGACAGCTATTTCTGTATTGTTCAAGCTTTCATATTAAATTTTCTTTTTTATTCATTACAAAGATACATGAGCAGATGTTCTCACCTCTGAATGATGGTATAAAATGATCCCATCCTAGCCTCATACGTCTCTTTATTACGTTCTGTTATTCATTGTTCGTAATACTTATATAATGGCCTACAAAATAAGTCACAGAGCTAATGCAGAAAGAAATATTTTCCTGTTCTTTGCAGATCATTTCATCTTCACCATTAAAAGTTTCATAATTCATATTCATGATCACATGGCTGTGGCATATTTTTTTTCTACTTCTGGCTGCTAGGAGAAAAGAATAGAATAGAATTATAATCCAGACATGACATTTGAAATTTCCCAAACCATGTGGATTTAGATCAAGGGTCAGGAAATGGCTCTCAGGCCAAATTGGCCCATTAAAGATTTTTGTAAATAAAATGTTACTGGAACACAGCTACAGCCATTTGTTTATATGTGGTCTATAGCAGCTTCTGTCCATGGCATAGTTAATTGCAACAGAGAAAGCAGTGGCCTATAAAGCCCAAAATATTTTACTATCTGACACTTTACCATTACAGAAAGTTTGCTAACCCCTGATTTAGGCTTTTGTGTTAATATAATAGGGCATTTTCAGTAGAGAAAATGACAGCATACCCCAAGATTATAACTTTGATTCTTATCTCTGTATCTTTCCTTTTCGAATTCCTCTTTCATCTTTCTCAATTATTACTTCCGCAATTGCTTATTAAGACTCTACCAAATGTTAAGTTTGGCTCTAGGTACCATGAAAGACAAAAGCTATAGAGTCCATGCTGTTGCTCCAGTATTATCTCTTCTGTGAAAAATTTCCTAGAACTTCTTCACAAACATGCTACCTCCACTTTTGTCTCCCCTTAGGTCTTTATTTGACTCATTCTGCTTTTATATCATCCTATCATGGTTAGGAATTCTGGGGAACAATACTTTAAATCTTGATAGGAAATAAGATCTATGATGGATAAAATTATCACAACCTCCAATTTTGATTTTGTCACTCTTCTAGATTTTCTCCTTGAGGCTTAATAATTATATTGTGCTTGAAATGAATCAGAATATTGTAAAACTCTTTTCAACACAACACTATTTGGTCCTGATAGGATAACCTCCAATCCTTTTGGATCTATCAAAATCTTACCATCTTGGATAACAAAAGTAGTTTAAAAATGTATACTCCCTTTGCTGGTCAAGTGGAGAAAATAATCTCCTAGACCAATAAAAGGATTCTGTCTATTTGTAATCCAAATTATTTTTTGTGCTTTCTCCATTGAAAGTCTTTCTTGCTTCTTATCACAGTGAAAATATTTTGTAGGCTTTCTAGAAGAAAGTAGCAAGATAAATCTAGTAAGCTCATACAAGTAAGATCACTTGAAAAAGCATAGATACAAAAAAAGAAAGTGAAACCTTCAGAGATAACTTTCATATTTTTGCTTGCAGGACCCAGCTAGTTTGTGGCAGAAGAGAAAGCTAATTTATCATGTTCCCTGTAGCTGAAATCAAGAAGAGCCGCAGCATATCAAATCTCCTGCCCTCCCACATGGATCTGAGTTCAGGGTTACGGAGAACAACAGAACTTCACCGTAGCTCTGTATCACTTCCTTTGCCTTGAACTACCAGCCGTGGGCTGTCTCCCCACAGTTCCAAAGCTCTAGCGCTCACCTCTGATCTTAGACTCAAGTTTCAAAAGTTCAGAAAACTGATGCCCAGCGTTGGGGGAAATGCTTATAGACAACAAAAAAGGGCCAGCTAATATATTTCTCTTTGTATTTTTTTCCCCATTTTTCAAAGAGTAATAGCCTGATGGCTATAAAACCCATTATTGAAACTTTAGGGAACTTTGAATATGGACTGTTTTAGATAAAGTGTTGTTTATCAATGTCGTTTTCTTGCTTATGATAATGATATTGTGATTATAAAGGGAGATATCATTAAAAATAGGGGATACATGCTGAAGTACAGGCTGAACTTTACCTTCAAATAATTCGGGGAGAGAGGAAAAGAACACACACACACACACACACACACACACACACACACACACACACACCTACACCAAATTAGCAACATAGTAACAATTGGTTAGATGACTCTAGATGAAGGGTATACATGTATTAATAATCCAGTCTACAATTTTTCTGTTTCTACATTTTTCAAAATAAGATTTAGCAAAAACAGGTAAAATTTTCAATGTTTTCTTTATTACCATACACAACAATATTGTTTACAATATATTTGTAATTTTCATGTTTGCTTCATACACTGAGATATGAGCTTCCCACAGTGAAAATCTTTGATGTTTTTCCCTCTACTCTGCCAAAGCAACAGCATATCACACTGAGATAAGACTCAATTGTTTTCACTTATTATTTGTCTACTGAATAAGTTTAAAAATGTTACAAATGTTAAGGGGATCAGTTAGTCCCTGACCACATATAGATGGCTATATGTGCAGAGCTAGTACTTTCGTACTCTGTGTAGGGGTGTGTGTGTGTGTGTGTGTGTGTGTGTGTGTGTGTGTNTGTGTGTGTGTGTGTGTGTTCTTGTTCATGGTCATGTTCCCTTTTAACTGAAATAGAGTGCCAAAACATGCAAAACATGTCTCTTTTGTCTTATCATCTATTCATTACTTGGAATGGTACAAGGTGACAATCATATGTGCTGGAGAGGAGGAGTATAGACATTACCAAATACCCTTTTCCATATGTATCCTAATTTGATTCTTACTAGTAAAAGTATCAGCTCCAAAGATTGATGATCAATTTCCTGTTATTTGATGTTTATTATTTTGTTAATTTAACTCAAGTAGCTCAACATTATTCTGCCATTCAATCACACTGAGGAGATCATAATAGCATATGTATTTGTGATTTTAAGCTCAGACCAGCTTATCCTAGACTATCACCACCATCACCACCACCAATAATAAGTGTATGCTTGTTATGCTCTTCTAGGACTTAATTCTTATAAGTGTGCACTATAGTTGTCTCCATCTTATAGAAGAGGAAGTTAAGGGTTTAAAATGCAACCAAACTGCTTAGGGTCACCCAGCTATTAAAGGGCAGAGCCATCATTTGAAATTGGGATATCTGAGACATAGTCACCTACCTCAGCAACATACAATACCGCCCACTCCTGAAAGCTGGACTGTTTGTATATAGCATCTTGGTGCTATCTGAGCAACTGAAGTCCAAATTAATGTGAAAACTTACAGGGAGAATTCTGGGAGTTATTATAACAGTTGAAAGAAGTTGAAGAATTATAAACAGAGGAAGCATGCCTAACGTATCATGGAATTACTAAAACAGGTTTAATGTTTATCCCTGGCCCCTCAACTGGCAATCCATAATGACCTCAGATACAAATACTACATGTACTCAGATTTGGGGGATTATTAATAGAAGAAATACTCCATATTGAAAATCCTCTGTCTGGTGAACTGTGTTTCCCAGCAGTTTTGACCATTATGGTCATTATAATGCAAAGATCTTTCAAGAATCATTCATCTATTTTTAAGGACTAAGCAACTTGTTAATAAACCAAGGATGTATGACTCACACTTAAAGAAATATGTCGGTAAATACAGCTCTGTCTCTGACCACTGTGGGTCTTAAGACTTGATGTGCACTTCAGCTCTTATATTTCATGAGACAGCAGGTTGCAATGAGAGCATATTAGACTATGAATTGAAATATCCTTGACTTATTTTTGCATCTGGGTTCTTTAACCCCTCTGTCCTCATGATTCCTAATTTGTAGAAAGATTGCGATGGATTATTTCTAAGCATATTTCCCCCCCTTATCCCACAGTCTCTGAGGCTTTTCTCTTAAGTATGGAACAGCCCTGATGATTCCACCAAAACACTAATAAAACTGATAAATGAATGAAGTACAGTAGCAGGATGCGACATTAATATTCAGAAATCAGTTGTATTTTTGTACACCAGTAATGAACTGTCAGAAACAGAAATTAAAAAAATAATCCCACTTATAATTGCATCAAAAAATAAAAGACCTAAGAACAAATTCCATAAAAGGTATACAGATTGGGAATGAAAAAATAAAACTGTCTTTGTTCAAAGATGACATGATCATCTATGTAGAAAATCTGAAAGAATCCCCCTTAATTATAGCCTCCTTCCCTCCCAAAAAACCCTTCTTGTAACTAATAAGCAATTATAGTAAGGTTGCAGGATACAAGGTTAATACATAAAAGTCAATCACTTTCCTATATATAAATAATAAACAAGTGAAATTTGAAAGTAAAAAACATAATATCATTTACCCCAAATATGAAATACTTAGGTATAAATCTTAAAAAATGTAAAATATTTATATTAGGAAAACTACAACTCTATGATGAATGAAATTAAATAACTAAATAACTGGGGAGAAATGTTCATGGAAAGGAAGACTAAATATTGTCAAGATGTTGGTTCTTCCCAACTTGCTCTTTATATTCAATGCAATCCCCATGAAAATTCCAGGAAGTTGTATTGTGGATATTCACAGACTGATTCCAAAATTTATTTGGAGAGACAAAAGACCCAGTATAATTAACTCACTACTAGAAGAAAAAAATTGGAGGACTGCCTCAAACTGACTTCAAGGCTTTCCATAAAACTACAGTAACCAAGACAGTGAGGATGTTTACAAAAGAATACACAAATGGATCAATGGAACAGAATAGAGAAACAATAAATAGACCCACATAAATACAGCCAAGTGATTTTTGACAATGGAGGAAAGGCAATATAATGGAGCAAAGACAGTTTTTTTCAACAAATGATGCTGGAACAGCTGGGCATCTAAGTGTAAAAAACAAATCTAGACACAGGCATTGTACTCTCTCACACACAAATAAAAGAACTCAAAATGGATCACAGACCTAAATGTAAAACAAAAAAATCTATAAAACACTAGAAGATAACATAAGAAAAAACCTAAGATGACCTTGGGTATGGTGATGACAATTTAGATATCTAAATACCAAAGGCATAATCCATTAAAAAAATAATTAAGAAGATGAACTCATTAAAATAAAAAAAAAGTTCTGCTCTGTGAAGGACAGTGTGAAGAGAATGAGAAGACAAGCCAGAGACTGAGAGAAAATATTTGCAAAAGAGACATTGAATAAAGGACTATTGTTCAAAATATACAAAGAGCTGTAGAACTCAACAATAGGCAAACAATCTGATGAAATAATGGGCAAAAGACCTTAACAGACACCTCACCAAAGAACATATACAGATGGCAAGTGATATGTTATGTACTATAAGTCATTAGGGAAATACAAATTAAAACAACAATGAGATACCACTCCACACATATTAGAATGGCCAAAATCTGAACAATGACAACACCAAATGCTGGTGGGAACAGGAACTCTCATTCATGGTTGGTGGGAATGCAAAATGGTACAGCCACTTTTAAGACAGCTTGGCAGTTTCTTACAAAACTAAAAACATTATAATAAAATCTAGCACTCATGATCCTTAGTATTTAACCAAAGGAGCTGTAAACTTATGTCCACATCAAAAACCTGCACACGAATCTTTACAGCAACTTTTTATCATAATTGTAAAAACTTGGAAGCAACCAAGTTGTCCTTGAGGAGGTAAATAGATAAATAAACTGTGGTACATTTAGACAATGAAATATTATTCAGAGCTAAAAAGAAATGAGCTGCCAAGCCATGAAAAGATATGGAGGAATCTTAAATGCATTTTACAAAATGAAAGAAGCCAATCTGAAAGGACTACATACTATATGATTCCAACTATATGAGATTTTATCATGAACTAATGTTGAACAACTCCTACCAATCAGTAGGAAAAGAGATAATCAATAAAAACATGGCTCCAAAACTGAAATAAAAACTCACAAAAAAATAATATTTAATGGCTAATAGGTACGTGGAAAAGTTTATCAACATTATTTGAGAGAAACAAGTACGTGAAAACCAACATGATATGCATTTACACACAGAGAAGAATGGCTAACCTCGTAAAACTGTGAACCAACTAGAATTCTCATATACTGCTTCTGTGATATAGTTTGATATAATTACTTTGGGAAAATGTCAATATCAATAAAAGATAAACATACAAATAACTTATTTTGTTATTTATACCTTCAGTAAGCATATACCTGTTAATAATGAATGCATATATAAATACAAAGTTTAGCTTTATTCATAATTTCCATCCATGTTAGAATGGATACATAAATTGTATTTTGGTAAACGGTGGGACCACTGAAGTGGAATTAAAGATATGAATCATACATCAAACTCACAAGACCCAATAAAGCTATTTTAAGCCCACTTTAAATCCTTCCTGATGAACACCCAGATTTTTTTCCAAAATCTGCAGGCACTGTACATAGGATATATTTTTATTGTAAGGTTAGCCCAAGGATGACATGTGTATATATCACAGCAGCATAAATGAACCACCAGGTATATGGTGTCCCAGCTTAAAAACTTTGCTAACCCCGCTAAGATGAAGTGACTAGTAGTACCCTTTCCTTAATGTGGCCTTAGTCCACACATTACAAGCTACACAATAAACAAACCTGCCAGCCAAGGGCACAGTCTAAGGAAAATTCTTTGAATTCTACTCGGCATATGGCAGGCCCTGCAGATCCATGACCTATTTTTAGAGTACATGTAGCTAGATGTTTAAATAAGGGCATAACTTTTGGTTAGATGCTGCAAAAAGACCAGCTGCTAATCCTTTTCTTTCAAAGTCATTCTTTAGCCTTCATTAACACAACCCTTAGGTATAACAGAAGCTATATGTATACAGAAAATTTACATATAAATGTACATATATAATTTATATAGAGGGAGAATGTATATGCGTGTGTGTACATGTATACACACACACGCGCACACACAAACAAATGGTGCCAAAAAATGTATACACATTTTAAGAAAGGAAAATAACTGTATTAAAATTGTAAAACTCAATATATACCAATAAGAAAAGATGAATATAAGTCACGTTTGACTTCTGCAATTACAAGAGGTGCTCAAAGTGGTTACCATCAGTGTCCAGATACTTCTGATTATGGCGAACTATTGCTTGAGTAACATTGACCAGTGTCCATTTGTCTACATTTTTTTGGCATCCCCGATATATTTACATTAAAGCCTTGTATCCCAGAAGTTAGTATGTACAAGCAAACATAATAAGACTCCAATAACTAGCATGATAGGAATCATCTGATGATATGAGGAAATGTCTTAAAAACAGAAAACAAAACAAAAAGTTAATTGTAATCATAATACTTCAAAGTTGTCACATTATTATTATTATTTCCACAAGCTACCAGGATATCTTATTTTTCTTTCCTCCTTAGTTTCCCTCTATTCTACCCTCAAGAGACTAGCTATGAAACTGAATTACTTTTATTTTAAGAACTATATCAATAAACAGAAGAAGATTATAACTAATATGAGAACTACACAATAACTCGTAGTATGACTACTTCAAAGCCCTTACAATCATTTCCACTAGTTCCAGGATAATGTGTACCTTCCATATCTCATCAACTTTCTCCCCACTCCTGACTCTCCTCAAAGAATGCTTGATATACATCACCAATCGTTTATAACATTCTTTTCACACCAAACATAGAATTGGCCCCAGAATCTCATTTAACACAGCAGTTCCATCATGGACTATTCTCCACCCTGCTTCTAGTCCTGAGTTCAAAACTCCACTTTGTATTCTGACTCTTCCAAGCAGGCACAATGTTCATGAATGATTCAGACTTAACTATGTTTTGTTTAAATTTTTTTTTCAGACATTGCTAGGCCATGAATGAAGTAATAGGAGTAAAGAGAAGACAGTTAATGTTGGTCCTCTTTTTGTGTATTGGGCTCTTCAGTTGCTCATTAAGGTCACATTCTGTCATGCAGCAATTGTAGGTATTACACAGTATCCCACCCTAAATTGTTTTTCACTACATTGCTTTTTACACTGACCACTTACTTAGCTTTACACACACACACACACACACACACACACACACACACACAGTTTGACAATAAAGTTCGTGAACTTATCCGAGAAAAAGCATACCTCATTGCTGACTATCACTACTGCCACCTTTGAAGTACTCTCTTTGGGAAGCTATGAACTGAAGCCAGTGCCTAGTCTACCCTTGAAAGCAATTTTGGAAATCTTTTTCTGGAATGACCATCAGAGCTGTTGTCGTATTACTCTTGATGTCCTGAATGTCATCAAAATGTCTTCCTTTCAATATTTCCTTTATCTTTGGGTAAAGAAAGAAGTAATTGTGGGCCAGATCAAGCAAGTAGGGAGGGTGTTCCAACACAGTTATTTGTTTACTGGCTAAAAACTCCCTCACAGGCAGTGCCGTGTGAGCTGGTGCACTGTCGTGATACAAGAGCCATGTATTGTTGGCAGAAAGTTGAGGTCATCTAACTTTTTCATGCAGCCTTTTCAGCACTTCCAAATAGTAAACTTGGTTAACTGTTTGTCCAGT
This sequence comes from Hipposideros armiger, assembly GCF_001890085.2. Taxonomy (NCBI): domain Eukaryota; kingdom Metazoa; phylum Chordata; class Mammalia; order Chiroptera; family Hipposideridae; genus Hipposideros; species Hipposideros armiger. The sequence continues at coordinate 588,316 of NW_017732099.1, read as the reverse complement.
TGTTACAAATTCATAATGAATAATCCCTCTGATATCAAAAAAGGTTAGCAACATAATTGCAACAAGTTTGCAAACTTAATTGTCACACCTTGTATGTTCAACCAATTAAAAACAGCATGGTGCTCTTTACTTGTCAATGAAAGAAGGCAAGAATGGATGGAAATAATTAAGGTAAGAAATGCCAAGATTTAATTGAACACACACAAAGAAACACAAATCACAAAGAGAAGAAAAAAGAAAAAAATGCTCACAGCTTTTCTTTGGAATCTTTCTGTCCTTATCTATATCAGAGCAAATCAAGGAAATCAGCAAGCAACCAATTCCAAGCTAGATGTGTCACACTTACACACTTCAACTGATTCAGTAGTACCGTATTAGGTATCAACAAGAGATACCTGAAGAGCTTGCAATTTATTAATACCTTCCTTTGTCTGTCTAGCTCTAGCTCATCCCTTAGGACCACTGAATATGAACGGGCCAAGCTCCATCTTCTCCTTCACTTATTATTTACGCTTAGTTCTGTTCTGTGGTGAATCATTTCCCCCTCCATAAGATTTCATTGTTCATTGTATCCTGACTTTAGCAGTTGTAAAGCACTGAAAAATACTGTATTATTTCATTTAACTATCTCAACTCTTCTTGTATTTGTATAGCACCCTCACCTCAGGAAAAGTTCTGCTTAAAAACAGACACTTTGGGAGATTAGCATAATGAATAGGGAATTCATTAGCATAAAGAATAAAGAAGGAATGAACATAGTGAACATTTCAACAAGGTTCTAAATTTTTCAGCGCTACTTTCCTTCTATCTCACACAAAGGTTTGCAAAGCTATAAAATCTTTAAAAATTCCTTTCCCCAGTCTCACTTTGCACTATAATTTTTTTGATTTTGTAACATCAACAATCATGAAGAATGAGGTAGAGATCTAGATATAATGTGTTTCTGTCACTCAGAGAAGTTCTGAAATGTAGGAGAAAGTGTTTATGTATTCCCTATATCCCCATGGAACAGAACTATAAATAAATGGTGCAGATCAAGGAGAGCCAAGTTTTGGCTCCATGTAATACATGGCTTTTTAACATTTAAAGTTTTTATAATGATCATGATGTAACTTGTCTTAGAAAATGCATATCTACCATCCTGGACCAATATAATCAGGCCTTATTGAACATATCTGCAGAGGTGAGTGAGTATAGGTGAGCCATTATCGCTGGTGTCTGTAAGCATGGTTTCATCCCAAAGAACTTTTAATTCTGTAGTCAAACCCTTGTCCATCATTTTTTTAGTACAATATTTTTATAGAGGTTTTTCATATACATATCATTTAAATAAAGTAGAAATATTACTGATAAATTTTGCAGCAAGCATTTAAAGTAATGAAGATTTAGAGGCTATACTGCGTATTCTTTTATCATATGCTGGTTTTGCTGAGTGGTGCTAATTCGGTCACATAAGAGTCTACACTCTAAGCAGCTCTGTTAGATAATAATTGCACATTATTTATAAATAACAATAACAATAATAATAACACAAACCCAATATTTATCCTCAGATGGGGAAGGTATGTTTCATAACCAAATTACCTCAGCATAGACCTTAACACAAAGCAACATATTACAAGGGCAGGGTATTCTGGGAGAACAACTTTGCCCAAACCCTTGCATTCTTTTCTTCCTTTCTTTCTTTTTTTTTTTTTTTTAAGATTTTATTGGGGAATTGGGGAAGGGGAACAGACAAGTTGCTGTCCTTTTGTTCTTCAGTCTAGTTGTGGAGGATGTCGCTTCACTGGCCTATATTAGTATTATCATTGCGCTCTTCCCAGGTGAGGCACATCAGTCGCCGGCCTCTGGATAGCCACTCTTAGCGGCTCTTGGCAGCTCACACTGGCTACCAGCCACTCATATAGCCCCGCTGCAGCCTATGCTGTCGTGGGCGACTCATGGCAGCCCAGCTCCAGGTCGAGCTGTTGTTCACCATCTTAGCTGTAGAGGGCACAGCATCACTGGCCCTCATGTGGGATCCAAACTGGGGCCCTACTGCTCAGAGCTGGTGTCCCAAGCCAACTCCTAACCAATGCGCCACTCGGCTGGCCCTGCATTCTTTTCTTTTCAAAAACATTTTCTCGTATTATATTATAAAATAAAACACAGAATATAAATGCAAAGCTTAATGTATTATTATAAATCAAATATCTATGTAATTACTACCTACATTAAGAAATTAAACATTGCCAGAAGCTGTATGCATACCCCCATTGAATCATAGCCCCTTCCCTCTCTTCTTAAAAGTAACCACTATCCTTATTAGAAGTTAATTATTAACTTTTTTACTTTTCCTTACCTTCTTATGACTCAAGTATGTATTCTTTACACTTGATTATATATATATATATATATATATATATATATATATATATATATATATATTCAAAATATATGAGCATTATATATATATAAATATTGGGTTGTCGGAAAAGTCATGATGCCATTTTGCAATGAAAAACATAGAAAAAAATACATCATGACTTTTCTGACAACCCAACATATAAATATATATAAATCTCCAAGGAATAGATAATCATGTAGTATTTTTCTTTGTTTTCTGTTTTTTCTCAATATTAAATGTATATGCTTCAACTGTGTGGTTGAATGTAGCTGTGGATTACTGATTTTCATTAATATGTGGTAGTCACTTTATTCATCTATTTCACTTCTGATGACCATATAGGCTATTTCCTGTATGGCAAATAATGCTGTTGTTAACATTCTTGTTCTGTTTCCTGGAGCACATGTAACAGTCTTCTGTTGGGTTGATATATTCACAATGGAAATCCTAGGTCATTTTATAAATGTATTCAGCTATAATAGATTATGACAAAATGTTTTCCCTTTTGGGGCTTCCAGTTTCACTCTCTTCCGCAATGTATGAAAATTCTTATTGTGCATTTGTCTCACAAAACTTTGTATTATCTAACTTTAAAAATTTTAAATATTCTGTTTGATATATGGTGGTATCTTATCATGGTTAAAATTTACATTTTCCTGATTGCTAATGAAGATGAGCACTTTAAAGAGGTTTTATGCCCACTTTTTGAAATTTTGTATCTATTTAATTCTTTTTCCATATTTCTACTAAATTATTTATCTTTTCTTTTGACTTATTAGAATTTTTTATATGTTCTAAATATAAGCACTTTGCATTTATATATGTTGCAATTTTAATATTCCATTCTATGTCTTGACCAAGCAAATATATAAGAACTGAAGGAATTTTTGCATGCTGAGATTATTGATGAAGTGATGTTATGGCCAAGACAGAGGACCTTAGAAGCCTGTGAGTACAGAGGCCTAAGTCTGAAATGAAGGTGACCAGAGAAAATTACCAAGGTAATTTTGATTTTGAGAAATAAGAACTCCAGGAGTGCAAACTGCAGGCCAAGGGAAAATGTAAACTTATGTATATTAGTCATAGTCAGTAAATGTGAATTCTTTGATTATTTTATATCATAAACACAGGCCTTTCCACTTATACACATTGCCACAACAGCTGGTCATCAAAAAGTGGTGACTCCTGTTATTTATTTATTTAAAAAATATTTCAAGCAAGAGCTATTGCTGGATCTAGATAAGTATGAAGTATGATAAAAGATACCTCTTCTTTAAATTGACTGTCTTCATACCATAACAGAAGTGATGTGGTATACAACAAAACTTAAACAAATAGAATAACCAAAGAAGAAATTATTTTTCTATATGTTTACATATTAAATTTTAAACATCAGTACTTTACTCAGTCACTAAACTCTTGCAGCTCTTGAAATGAAACCCACTTGGAATCTTCTCAGAGTCATAAATCTGAGTAAAGTCTGACTTAACAATAGTGCCTTTCGTTCAGAGAATAATCCTCAACTTTGGCATTATGGTCCAACAAATCAGTCATCTTGTACATGCTCTGTCCTTGTTTCTTGTTTGCAAAATATCCTTCTTCATTTTTCTTCCTTTCTGGTCTCTGTGCAATCCTAAAGACTATTTCTCTGGTTCTCCTCCTTCCCTCTATTCATGCATCTATCAATGAATTCATTCACTGATTCATTAAATACATTTTTATTTAGCATTTTACATCAAGCACTGTGATAGGCTTTAGCAATGATATATTGGCCATAAAAAAGTGACCCTTATATAAATTTACTTAACCAAAGACCTTATCACTAACTATTTTTCTAAACACTGCTACAAAGTCACTCTTTCTTTACCTTCCCATAGAAATTTATTTGTCTCACTCACAAGGAGTTTATAAGATTCTAACTTGAGAAGTCATTTTGCTAAATGATATGCCAAATCATGGTTGAGATAATGACTAAAACAGAGAAGAATTCCTTTTTAAAGAAGTTCTTAACACACAGTCTGGACTCTTGTTGCTCAACTGCTCCTTCAAGTGATCTTAATTATACCCTCCTTGAAATTAATAGCACTTTAATTACTCTTTTATATAACAATATACTTTATGTATCCAAAGATATCAGAATTATGGACAATGGACAGTGGTGATTGATAAAAGAAATGAAGAGGAAAACTGAGACAGCAGTCTGATTCCTAAGCATCATGTCACTACCCACATTTAAAAACATAATAAGGATGATAGAAGCCATGATTGGAGAATTTTCCTTCTCACAAGTAGCAAGGACATTTGTCTGGACAGAGTTTTATCAAACATGAGACCCTATGACTTTAAAATAAGACTTCTTTCTCATTTTGAACATGAAATTCAGCCTTCATAAAACTAGAAAGTGAAAGACAGGAACAGCTAAATAAATAGGGACTGGGGAAGAGAACATATTTAGGGAGTTTTCTTCCTTTCGTTTGACAGAGAGCAATTAAAATGTGCAAGATATAATTCTACTTGTTTTATTGTACCTGTGTTGTTTTCCTCTGTACCATTGTGTGCCGTTTCAAATACTGTGAAAGAATTACATGTCTTTAAATTTAGTTTCTCAAGATTCTGACTACATATGGTCATCAATAATGGCATAGGATTTTTAACAGGTTGGTCAGACCCAACCATAAAGAAAAAAGTTACTTCAAAAGTAAAAGAAAAAATTTTTTTGAAATAGGAATACTAATGTATTTGTCTTTATTTCATTATCTTATATACTATAAAAGGTTTTAGAACATGATACATGTAGTACACATTTCTTTAAAATTGGTTAAATATGTAGGTGAATGACTTGGTTATTAATACTATTACCTAACATGGCTATTGTAAGAAGTAATGAATTAATGAATTAATGTGGCCAAAAAATTAATGTGGGCAAAAGGCAGGACATATGCTAGCTATTAAAGTCATGATTAAGAAGAAAAAGCATCAGCCCATAATGAAATCTAGATAATTCTACGTCATGTCTCAGACATAGAGGAAATTTTAATGAGCATTTTCTAATGAATTTTTATGAAGATTATGAAGTAAAAAAATTATTCTTATTAACTTTACTTCCACTCCTTGTGTTATATTATCAATTGAAGTTCATTTCCTTGTCCACTTTTGGTGAGAAACTGTCAGCTAAAAGCTATTTATGTTTGAGTATTATTAGAGAAGAGTAGCAGTGAGAGAATGGGATACAATAGATTTATTTTATGTTGATCTTCTCTGAACTCAATAATGACAGATATCTCAGTGATCCACGGAATGGAGCAAGACAAAGAAGGAGAATTTAAGTGGAAGTGAGTAGATGCGTGCTAGTCTCAGTTAAGAATACAAAAAAATTTGTACTTTTAGTGAGCCATTTAACCTCATTTAACCTCTGCTATCAATACTATAAATGTGGGGTGAATAATTTCTCAGCATAAATTTATTGTACTCTCATTTTTTCAAGTCTATTAGTATATTTAGTTTAGTAGAATTTGGATATTGAATAAACATACATTTCAGAGGTGGACTATGTTACTGTAGCATTATTCCAACAACTTGTATATATATATATATATATATATATATATATATATATATATATATATATATATATATATATAAAATCTCAAGAAATCAAAGTGATTTATAGCCTTTACTAGTGTATTGCCCCTAAAAAAGTATTCAAATGTTATCTCCATCTAGGGGCTGTAAATCAATAAAATGTGGTCTTGCTGATGGCTTGAATAGAATAATTCTATAGTATTAATGATATTCACTTTAAGATATTCTGACTTCCCCTTTCCCCTTAAATGCCGACCCTCTGGCAATACTATTCATGTTGCCTTGTGTAATGAAGACACCAAAAAACACAATAGAGAAAAAGAAATGTATCTTCATTATTAATAATTTCTTAGGATTTCGAAAACAGTCCACAGATAACCCTGTTTTAACTCAAGTGTTGCTGCAATAAGGAAGAAAAGAATTGTTTCATTTATAGAACTCTTCTGCATAGTCTTGATTACTAAAGCTTATTAAAAGTAAGAACATTTCTGTGCTTGGTTGAATAGTGCCATGTTCAAAGAGATGATGGCTAGAAAAAGCTGGTGCATCGTCACAGAAAAATGTCACTAGAAAAATGTCATCTACTGATTCCTCTTGAGGTCAGTGTCTCTAAGGAACTTTAACAGTTACCCAGATTATGGGTAGAAATTGCTGAGTGACCAAGTTTGAAAACAATTCTGCAGTGATTCACATTATATTGCAGAAATATGTGTTTTATATAATCACACTTAATATTTTAATGTCCCTAATATAAAAAGAAATGAATCTCAAGGTAATGAGAATCCAAAACAAAATTTTAGACTGAAATTACTATTGAAAATATTTAAGTTTACACATAAAGGTATTGAGATTCAGAGTGGTCAGGTGATTCCACAATCCATATCATTTTTATTTAAAATATATATGAAGACAAATAATGACAGAATACTAATGTGTTTGGAAATTACTATAAATAGCTTAGCTGTGCCTGAAGAGAGATCTAGGCCCTGAAGTAAGATTCATAAATGTCAATGCATAAACATCCTGTAGAGTCAGATTGCATTTCTCTTTATATTTCTGTGTAGCTTAGACTTATTTTTTACCTCGTTTTCAAGTTTTCTATAGTCTATTATAGTATATACTGGAAAAAGCAGCTGAAATTTTTCTCCAGACCCCATAAGCAGATGTTAGGAACAACAGTTCATTGATTCTGTGTTACTATACCCAAAGAGGGCACCAAGAACCTGGGTATAAAAGAATCCTAGTGAACATTAATCATCCTCATTCTACAGCAACAGAGGTGTTTGCTATTAAAACATGCATCAATATTCAGAATCTTGGCAAGCCTTCTTGAACAAAGTAATAAAGAGATACTCCCAAAATTATTTCTTTCTACAACCAATTTCTTTACTCTGTAAAATATGAATTAAAAATGAAGCACTTCTATTGAAAGCTTAGAACATGATTGAGAACTTCACCATCATCTGACATAGAGCAAGACCATTTAAGCCGTCTCCATGTGAGATTAATTCAATAGAAATTAATCAATACCTAGCACATGTTAATTATTACTCTAGATGCTGTAGTATAACTATGAAGAAGATAGGGTATTTCATTGTTGTGGATGAAAATAAGTACTAGTTGAGTCACTGAAACTAAATTTCAAATTCTGCTAAAAATAATTTATTGGGGCCTTCTCTGTTATCATAACTTCTTTTTAATTTTCTATCCCAGTCCTTTCTAAAGACATGACAAAGGTGCAATATTGTTACTTTTCTCAAAGGACTAAAGCCAATTAGAAATGTATTTTGGACACTTCCTTTATCAAATCTGAAGAAAAAAACAACAGCAAAATGAGAACATTACTGCTCATTCACGAAGGATGCTTTGTGACCCAGGTCTCATGTAGACCGTGGAAACCACACTCTATTTTGAACAGGTAAGTATCATCTCAGTCTTTTGCTCAGGATATCCAACATGATAAACACATTCTACAGAATCTACATCACAAAGCAGAACTAGACTATTCCTTTCAACATTTATTATTTGGATATGAGAATACATATTATTTAAATTGTTTTTGTTTACAGAAATAAATAATTTTAAAATCATACATAACTGGATAATTTAGGAATGCTTGGATTCACTGATCACCACTCTATGATCACCCCATAGTCATTCCAGGTATAGACAGTAGTAGTCAAACAGATAAGACATTGGCAATGTTTTGAGAAACTCAAATTATTTTTGAAAAGACACGCAAAGAAGTGTATGACAAGTCAATAGAATAAATGTCATACACGTATGAAAATAGTTTCTTATATGTCTTCTGAATATAGTATTCTCCCTCCTACAGCACAAAGTTCAACATTGAAGATGGGATATTACAGTGTTTCTGGACTAGGGATTTTATGTATCTAATAAGAAAATATAGACTGTGGAAATTAAAGAAAAAAGAATACATCGGGTACATTGAAGTATTTTATCCTGCTTCATTTTCTCTTTACTTCCTAATTCTCTTTATTAAATTATCTAGAAGCAAATTACTTCTACAGTTAGTGGGTTTGAGCCAATAATATCTAGGTTTATGAAAAACCATACCATCTTGGGTAGCAAAAATGCACGAAATGTATTTGCCTTCTGTTGGTCAAGGAACACTGGGAATGTCCTCTTCAGGAGGAAAATCTACCCAATTGAGTTTGCCTTATTCCTAAGAAATGATGTTATTATTTTTAAAATATAAAAAACAATTTTAATTTTTTTCAAACACTTTAAGGGAACAAAGTAAGCAGAAAATAACAAATCCAAACTAAGAAATCAACTCTAAAAAGACAGCTATGAAAATAGAGATGGAGAATCTCAAATTTAACAAGCTGTTTCTTGTTGAACTGTGGGGTCAAAACTGTTCCATTAACTCTATCAAAAATCAAGGGATACCATCGATGAGAAAAACCCTGCCACTCCACATGGATTTATAATTGGTAGCAGAAATAAAAAGGGTGAACTATCCTCATCAACCTTTCTATCACATTCTTTCCTTGCAGCCATCAACAGGGTTGTTTTTTCCACAGTTCCAAGTCTGCTATCCACTTCTGATTTTGAGTTTATAGTTCACATGTTCAAAGTGCATAAGAAATGATTACAAGGATTGAAGAAACAGTATTTACAGACAGTGAAGTGAAAATAAAATATTCACTCTGTTATATTTTCAATCTTTTTTACTTAAAGAGTAAAAAGAGATTTAATTTAATCCTCAGTTGTTACCTTATAAAGTAGCTATTTGTATATAATAAGTACTCTTTTCTTAAGTGATTCAGAATATGGTTAATCTTCTTTTATTTTCTACTATACTAAACTTGTAATATTAATTATTGTTTATTTATTTCTTTTTCTGGAGAATAAGAACTCCAAATACATAGTATCTGATTCCTTGTATTTCTCAGAACATCAAGAATTTACAAAATAATGACTCTCAACAAACCTGTGTAAAGTAAATGAATGAAAGACTATGAAAAAAAAAAGGTAGAGCAGAAGTTAACTGTTATTGCCTCTGATATTATCTGGAGCTAGTTCTCTTCCTGAGTGTGTAAGTGAATGAGTGTGTGTGTGTGTGTGTGGGTGGTCGGTTTGAGAGAGAGAAAGAGAGATTGAATGCACTCATACTTGTGCTCATATTCAAATGCCTTCTTTATTAGACACATGGACATTTTGTTCCTTTGTCATTTATTCTTCTAAACTTCAGTAATGTCATCATTCTGTATGAATGGAAATAGCTAGATAATCATCAAATGCTTCTTTTTTTTTTAATTTAACCTAATTTTACTTATTACTGTGAGGAATATCAGTTCCATGGACCGTAAGTTCATGAGCCACCAAGTTCCCTTCTCTATTTGATTTGCTCATCCATTAACTGACACTAGGGTTAAAGTGGAAGTCAGTAGACTTATACATTACTTAAGGCTTAATAAATAAATAGCAGTGACAACCCTACCATCTATATATCTAAAGAAATTGTAGACATTTGCAACTTCAAGGGCAGACCTGCTAATAATAATAATAATAATAATAATAACCTCGATGGAATACTTACCACATACCAGGTACTGTTTTAAAAACACCTCATATTATATTATATCATAAGCAAATACTATAACTCTTCAAAAGATCCAGGTAATGGTACTGAGGAAAAAAAGGAAATTAATATACTTAAGGTCACACAGATAGTAAACTTTCCAATTTTTAAAACAGAAATTTGAAGTTATAGCCCATCTCCTTAAGTCCTATGCATCAATACACACTCTTGTTATGTGGGAAGTCTGAATACTGTCATGTGGGGCTTTCTGAGCTACTTATGTGAAGGTGGATGTGAAAACATACCATGAAAATGTGTGGAGTTCAGAGAGCACTGAAGGATTAAGGACCAGAGGAAATTTTAAGACAGCATCATTATCTGTCTTTCCCTGCACTAAGCCTCACAGAACTGAAACAGAGAGCTTGTATGTATAAATTTATATATGCCTTTGTGAGTAAAATGTATTTCAATTTTAAGAGCTATCCAGTGAGAGCATAGCAAGATTTTTGGTATGAGACAAAGAGCCAATTTCTATCAATCAATCAAAGTAATTGAATGTTTGGGATTCTCTTAGGACTTACCATAGACTAAGGTATAAGGTTATTTCTCATATCGAGGTGGGCTTTCCATTCTTTCTTTTTTTCTCCTTTCAGAGTCCAGAGATTCAATCTACTCATTTTTTTTCCATAAAGGAGCCTCTTGCTATGTATGCTGGTAGAATTGCAGTCCTTTAAAGACTAGCAAGGCAGATTAATTTAAATACTAGAACTTAATTGCTTTCCTTTTAGAAATTTCACCAATAATCACAGTAGACAAACAGAAAAAAATAACACATAGGAGAAAATTAGGCAGATTCCAATATTCGGTGTGGTTTAGAGATGGTCAATATCTGATATTTCTTTAGCAACTCTACTTCCTCAGTGTTTGATATGCATTAGCATTCAGTTACAATCCTCTTTCTCATTGAACATTGAATTGGCCCTACAATCCTCTTTAGCTCAGCAGTCTGGATTGCCACTGCCAATTGAACTGGCAAAACATGCAACCTATTTGCCAGACTTGCCCTAGCTGTTTTCTCTTAATTCTTTCTGAAACAGGAATCAGAAAATCTTATTTTCTTCTCTGCTTGTATGTTTGAGCTGAGAGCTGTTCCCTTTCTTCTGACCCCCTCTACAAAGATCTCTTTTTCCAGTTCTTAATTCTGAGGAAGTACACCCTAAAAACATAGAAAAAAATACCTCATGACTTTTTTGACAACCCAATATAATAGGTACTTGAAACTATAAATGCTTAAATTTCCAGTTATGTATCTATCACATTACCTCTATTAACGTAAATGTACATGTCAAAACCACATGTCCCATTTGGGAGCTCACAAAATATGGCCACTGCAATTAAAATAAGATATTTCATCTGAAGGTTTACATTTACTTCAAACTTTTATTCACGGGTTCATTAATTTGTACATATAGTTTCTTCAGCATAAATGCCCTTCCAAGCTTACTCTCTTAGCTAATTCCTATTATTTCCTCATTCTCAATATAGGTATCATCTTTTATCAGGGATCATCATGTCTACACCAGATTAGGTCCCCTCCCCTTCAAATGATTTCATTTTCTATCTTTCTCTCTCCTAATTAGAGATGAGTTCCTCAAGGGTAGAAATGACATTCATTTATTTCCATATCCAAATGGTTCTAGCTAAGCCCTAATATTTTATTGATGCTCAACAAACATATATCTAATTGACTTCTAAGGGTTGTATTTTTATACCAAGTCTTTATATGCAAGACTTGAACTTTGAAAAAATAGATAATTCATCCAAAAATTGATGAACAGTTTTAAGATTGAACAATTGCTCAATTGTTCAACTGCCTACCCCATAGACATTTCTAAGTATTAGTTGAAAAAAATATCTGGAAGCTTCTGAGGATGAACTCTCCCATGGGAATTGTGTGTTCTGTTAATATGACCAATTAGAGAACATTTTGACTCTCTTTTGGTGAATAAGTATGTGTGTTCTGTAAGCACCCTCATCCCTTAGTCAAGAATACTGGAGAGTTTATTCACTTGTTTTGCCTTCATTTTATTATTTTTCTTTTATTTCTAAGCATCTTGAACAAAACATGATTCAATTTAAATTTTAAACATATAAAAGGCATCAAATTGCATTTTGAATGGAAATTGTAAGGAACAGGTACTCGTTGAGAGGTTTTGGGGAAGAATAGTAAGGACCCTCAGAGCAGTGATGAGTTCAACTGAGGAAGACTAAAACTACAGGGCAAAGGTCACTTGTCCCTCCTTCTTTATCTCCTCAAGTAAGACCATCTTAAGGACTAAAGTATTCTGATAAATCATTGTTTAAAGCTCCTGTCCTTCTTTACCACTTTGATTTCTTGCTTCTTACCCCCTTTCCTGCTGCTCCTCGTCTCACATTTGGGTTTGACAAATCATAAAAATACAAAACAGAAAACAAACAAACAAACAAACAAAAAACACCTCCCAAGAGTCATTGGCTTTTCTTGTCTCTTCAATTTCCATATACCAGTCATTATTCTATGTTGTCCCATTCATGAGAAAGATCTGAACATCCACATCTAGTGCCCCAAATCTGGTGGATCGAGATTGTTTTATGAAGTAACTTTTTAAAGACAAATGACAGAGAAACTCTAAAGAGGCTTGCCTTTCAGAATTAGACTTCCTGTCATACTTTGATCCCCCTATGGGTTCAATATTACTTCTTATAGCTAATTCCATAACAAATAGAAGTATGTCCCTGAATTATCTTCTATGTAATCAACTCTGCCTTACTTCTGTTATTATACCTTGAAAGGAGAACTGAACAGCAGAGGCTTCATGTTTATGCATGAATGACTGCTATTCCTGATTTGTTCATGCATATATATTCCATTTCTCATCCTTCATTTATTATAGAAGTTCATGAAGAGTTCTAGTCCTTAATGGAAGGTCTGAGAAACTTTTATTAAGAAATATACTGAATTCTGGGTACGTGGGTGTTTTGTTCTTTTTTGTTGTTGTTCTTTTTTTGGTTTCTATTATCCTCAGTTCTGCAACATCTTAATTCCTTACTTTGGGTCAGCTAATATGTAGCCTGGGTTGTAGGTTTTAAGCAGTAAACAATCGTAATTTCTTGTTTGCCACAATGATTGTTACTTGTCCATAATTATTTTTGTATGTCTTCCACAAGTCCAAGCCGCAATAATGGTATTCTTTACTTTCAGTTGAAATAAGGAGAGAATGGTTGGAATTAAAATCTACTATCATAAGCATAGTTCCAAAATAAAATAGACCAAGCAACGTCAGAAAGCAATATGTCAATGGGGAAAAGCTACATTATTGTATTTGGAAATCTTCATTTCTTACTATATGTATTCTACTACATGCCAAGCACTGATCAGGGTTTTTGAAACTCCAATAGCCAGAACCCAGGTCATGCCGTCATGGAACTTGCTCATAAAAATGATCATCACCTCCTTTGTCCTTCCATTATACTTACTTTGCATCATTCACATATCATTTACAACACTGCAACTCCAGAGGGAATTTCTCTAAATGATCATCCTAATCCTTATTTAGATTAGGGCCAGAATAAGAAAAAAATCTTTACAAACTAAGCCTTCCAGTGTTCCAGATTTTTGTCAATAACCTGTATTTTACTCCTTTAAGCTATCATTATAATACTCCCCTTAGAATTAGTAAGTGCATCCTGACAATTCTTTAAACACATCAATATTCTTTAGAACATCCAAAATATGTACCAGGGTTATAAAAATGTTGACTGGTAACAAGAATTTTTGTCATCTTAAAGATAAAGTGATGGGGATGAAATATCACCTTGCTCCTAAGCATGTTGGCACTGAATCTACTAAGAGAAGAAAAGTAGTGAAAATAATGACCAGGAAATTTTTCTTTTAGAAAAAATTATGGTTGGAAACTAGACATGACTTTATCGTAAGGCTTATCATTTAACATTGAAAAGAAATGTCCTGATTCATATTACATAGGAAATTTTATATTATAAACTCAGAGAAGTGAGTGAGGAGACAAAAAGGTAAGCCTAAAATACATACTTAAATGAATTTATCTTTGATTCAGTTGAAAAACAACAAAAAACAATGATAAATTACAATGTTCAAGACTCCTTAATAATTTCCATCTTTGTATATTTTTGCTCTGTTACACATAAATTAACATTTTAGGGAAAATATGTCTCTGAATTTTACTTTTTCTACTTCAGTCTACATTTGGTTGCCATGAATTTTGATGTCTTGGCAAAAGAATGGCAAGAGTTTTCTATGAGCTTGGTGTGAGTCCACTATAAAAGAAATGAATTTATTAGAGAGTATAAGCAAAAGTGTTTGCAGAAACAATAACACTGTTTTTATCTTTAGTTAATATCTGTGTCCCTCACTGTACCTTAAAAAAGTCTACAGTACACATTTCTTTGATGTGTGTTCAATGAATGAATGAAAAAATAATTGCATGACTGATTTGCCTACCAATGGAGTTCCTCATGTGGCTATTGAAGGAATAGTGAACTAGTACATGGAAAATGATTAGCAGAGTACTCAATACATGTTTGTTATTTTTATCATTATTATAGGTATAATTGTCTAATATCATTGTTTGATATATGTATAGCTAGAAAGGATCTTTACATTTAAACATTCAGATTTCTGAAGAAAATAAAGACACTATTATTCTCCTGTTTAACATAATGCTATATCTTGGTTTGCACATTTGGAAGTAACTTGTTCACTTTCCTTCCTTTAGTGAAAAATAATCAACTAAAAAGTTACTGCTGCTTGAAGTTGGGTGCTGTGTATGCGATTCACCTACTAGTCAGAATAAGAATAGCCAACTTTTGATTTTTTATACTATAGTTTTATAATTTCCATAGGCCTTTTTATTTTTGGTGTCCCATACAAAGCAAAAGTAAAGAAGACGTCAGATGAGAATCTAGTTTTAGTTCTAACATACAAATTAAGGGATGTTGAGGATATTACTTTGCCTAACTTGGTTTTTCAATCTAAAAGACAAAGAGCTTGCCTAGAAGATTTGCAAGATTCTATCGAGCCTCAAGTACTTTTTTCTATATCCAGACTATTAATCTTCACCTACATATTAAATACATTTTATATATGCAGAATATTAATCCTTAAGTACATATTATATATAAATTAATGATTATGTAGACTCATATTTCATTGATTGATTGAATATCTGCCATCCCATTTTCTAATTTGATGTTATAGTAATGAATATATACAGCCCTGGTCACTGCAGAGACATTCACATAGATACTGTCCTTAAGGAATAACATATCTAATTTTAGGACCTTTTGAGATGTTGGATTTGATATTTCCTTAGGAAAGAAAACTCAAACTGAAAATGTAGTTTTGGGATAATGTATTTGCATTAAAAAACAATCTCATGTTTTGAGAATAGTAATGACAAATAAAACTTAAAGACCCTTAGTAGAAATGCTCTGCCTCCAATTCCCATATAAAGTTGGCTTAAGTTTTCTACAAATCTGAAATAGTTCATTGGTAATAATGTGAAGGGAAAAAAGAGGTCGATATTAAAGATACAATCAGTAAAGAGTGTTAAAGAAAATATCCAAATTTTTTTTTCAGTCAAGGTAGAGATGTAATAGTGGAATCTGAATAAATTTTGCCAGGTGATAGCAATTATACTAATGAATCAATACTCTAATACTAGTGATATTATATTTTAGATATGAAATTCTTGGTCCTCACTCCAATTCAGTATTATAAAAAAGCCCACTAAAAAATCTCATGTTTCCTTTTATAATTATAGCCCTAAAGATCAGAGAAATGAACAAGAGAAGAGTTTTTGCTGTTGATGATTTCTTGGATATAAAGAGTCTATTGATATGACTTCTGAGTTCAGATCTTGCTTAAATAGGGAAAAAGAGAACCATTTTTTTATAGGATCTCCTGGAAAGTCTTGATTACTGAGGCTTACTAATAAAGAGAATTATTCTATGCTTGGTTGAAGAATACCATGTTCAAAGAAAGGTGGTCAGAAAAGAAAAATTCTATTTTCCAAAAAAATATACCATCTATTTACTATAATTTCAAGAAGACCATTTTTGGGACAAACTTTACAGTTATAAAAGATGTATATATAAATTCTTAAAATATCAAGTTTTAAAATTATGCTGCACTAATTTAATTGATCCCTGAATATTCATTTTTAAACTCCTAACATCAGAATGTTGAATCTTAATGTGCAGAGACATCTGAATCACAGCAATTTAGAACTTAAGGTAATTTAAAGAACACGTAAAATTATAGAAGACACCAAAAACCAAAAAGATTAGGTGATGTACTCTAATATATTCTTTATAATTTATTAAAAGTAAGAATTCACCAATGATTTTGTCAGTGTATCTAGCCAATTTTGGACTATTTTGATAAAAGTTCTTAAAGTAGATGTTATGACAAATAATAGACATTTCGTTTTTTGAAACCAAATTTCATGACTCTGATTTTTTCCTAAATAAGAGAATTTTTATTTGTAACCTACTCTTTAAATTTCTACAGGCTATTATATATAAAAAGATTTAACTCTAGCCCCTGATGTCAATATTAAAAACATAGATCAATTACATCTGTTTACAACCCTCCAAGAGTGCCTGGAGTGTGGGAATAAGTAGGACCTAGGGATCTCAGTAATCTCTATTCATGTTTGCTATTCAGAAGCAGCAAAATTATTCACCACAGTGTCATAGAATAGTAGATAATTTCAGGCTACGTAAAGATTCCATACAGGTACTCCAATAAGTAATGAGATGAAGTGATTTGCCCAGGACTGATTTCCTCCTCAATTTCTCCCATGTAGTATAAGATAATTCTAGTACTGAAAATTGAATACTTGGAACTTGATTATTACACATGTTCTTGCTGGGAAAGAAAAGGTTGAGAATTTTCATATCAGTTGACATGAAGATGACATCAGCCTGTCTCTATGTAAAATTCAGATATCTGATCCTTCTCAAAACCCATGGTAAACAACACATTGAATTTAATTTTATTATGAATAAAAATAATTATTAATGTGCGTCACCAAATACATAAGCAAATAAAGTAAAACATCCTTTTGCTGTCAGAACAGATACTGATAACAGAAAAGAAAATTTCATTGGTGTTTTTCCTCATTCCTTTCCAAAGAGATAACAAATATAAGATTTACTCCTCTACTCAAGGGTTGCAGCCAATTAGAATATCTATTTTTGAACCTACATTTTCCAAATTGGAAAGGAAAAAATGACAAAAAAACAAACAACAAAAAAAACACACGTTAGTGCTGATTCACTAGGAGGCCTTATGAGCTAGGTCTAAATCAATAAAAAACATAGACAGTTTTCTAATCTGATTGTGCATGTAATGCTGGCCCTAAAAGTAAATCTAAGCTTATAATTTTTAACTCTGCAATGCCCAGTTTTTTTTTCCTGTCAAAATGGCAAGAATAATCTTTAATTTAGGTTTTGTCAGATAAGTGGTAATTATTTTCAAAATCCTCATAATCACTATCATTTCTTGAAAGCTTATTATGAATCAGGGCTGTGCTTTACAGATATTATCTAGTATCCACAACAACCTTATAAGGTAGGTACTATTTTCTACATTTTATAGATTAAGAGGAGGTAAATAACTTGCCCCAAATCACGAAGTAAATCAAAGGACTAGAATTCTTGCTCTGGTTTGTTTAATCCAAAAATATAATCATAGCAACTAAAATGTAGTCAAGTTACATCATTTCTTTGTATTTCTCTTGTCATCAGTAAGATATGGAATTGAAAAGTTTTGGCAATTTTCAAACTTTGGTGATGCTTTCCTGTGATCTCCAAGTTGGAAACTATGCTCATGCTAATTGTAAGGTGCAATTTCTAAGGTTGAAGACCCAAGAACAGTCTGTCATATCAAACACAGATAACAATACTAATTAAAGATGGAAAGTTCTTACTGAACATCTTGTAACATTTCAATCCAACCACATGGCTATTTTATAATAAATCGTTCATTAAAGTGCTGCATTCCCTTTGATCTATACTCTGTTGATATTCTAAGCAGTGGTAGTCATTAGATTAGTGATTAAATTTTATTGCATAGAGGGAATAATGAAAGTTATGTCTTTATGCTAGAGAAACAGTTAAAAAAAGAAAAGAAAAGAAAAGAAAAAAGAAAAAGCAATCAGCTCACAAAGACATGGGGAAAGATAGAAAACGTGAGACTCGACTTGAAACTCTTGGTTATTAAACATTTCCTGACTTACAGATCCCATGAGTATTTATGCTAGGAGTGCAAGAAATGTGGCTGTAGAATAAGGCATGGAGCAGTGTTGGAACTTTTTTGTGTGCACCTCACATTTATCTGAGAATCCTCCTAGTTCCTTCAGTCACTGCAGCAGCTTCCCTCTGATCACGAAAGCTTATGGCAGTGGAGCCCTGCTCCTGCAGAACGCCCCAGAATGCTTCAGGTAAAGCAGAAGGACCATAGCACGGTCACTTCCTTTTCCCTTTCCCTTTACTATGTCACTCAAAGTCAAGGAAATGGCCTCTCCGTTCTTATAAAAGGAAGATGTTCATCAAAGCCTTTTTTTTTTCTTTCCCACTTAACATAGAGTACTTTCAGGGGATTAATAAAAAGCCTTGGTGAAAATCATATATTTTCCTTTTAGTTATACCACAATTTTATGTTCACAATCCTACTCAAAAACTGTGGTCCCCAGGAAAGAAAAAAATGTTAAAGAATGTATATAATAGCTCTTTGTACATCTCAATGTTCTTGTTGAGAGGGGAAGAATTAGCTAGGGACAAGTATAATGTTTCTTTCATGCTCAAAAATATTCTGAAATAAAAATGGAAAAGAATTTATTGTGCCTCACTATACTATACTAGACACTTTTCATTTGGTCCATTTCTAATAACCTTGCTGGATGGTTATTGCTATCTCCATTTACAGAGAAGAGGAACCTAGGTTCAGAGAAGATACATTATTTAGGTTATGCTAAATGCTGTAACAAAGCAACTTAGATGTGAATGATAACTTAAACATGATAGAAATGTATTCTTGACCCTTTAAGGTCAAAGTGGGTAACACTGATCTGTAGGATGAATGCAAACCCCAACAGTTCCTTTTCCTTTCTGTGATACCAGTGCCTGATTTAAGCTTTGATTTCTGCGGCATTCACTTCAAAGATGGCTATCTCAAATTAAACACACCACCAGCCCCACACTAGATAAAGAGTCAGGCCTCCTCCCCACAGTGAGCCTCCTTTGAGAAATCTTGGTTGATTTTAATAACTGACCATTTGGCTTGCTTGTTTTTTGCTCTTCAGATGTTTGAAATTCCTGCTCTTATGTTTTAAATTTATCAATAAGGAGGGAGCCCATGAAACCCTAAGACCCTCCTCTCAACTCCAATTAAAGAAGAATCCCATGCCTGCCTTCTCCCTCACCTCTTTTTCTCCTCCCCACCCCAAACTCTGTGACCTTTCATTGTGTGGCCCCAGAGATATCAAGTAATTCCCAGGTCCTTTGAGTAATAACCTTTTCTTTTTTTTTTCTAAGTTTCCTGATGGCTATTGCTAAAGGGTGTCTTGTGATCATAATAAGAACCACGAGGCTGACCCAGCTACAATATTGGTTATCGAAGGCTGAGAACAAGGGGTGTCTCTTCCAAGAATTTTTTTCAGGGATCCAGGTCCTGTTCCATTTTAGGATTCTGTCACTCTCAACATTTGGATTTCCAGGTGACTGAGGAAAGGGGAAGAGAAACATAATCTCATATGAGAGTATTTTATGGACCAGTCCAAAAAATGGTACCTACGGTACTACTTCCTTTGACCAAAACTCAGTTACATGGCTACTCTTAACTCTAAGGTAGCCTGGAAAATGCATTCTCGCTGTGATCTCAGAAGGAAAAGAAAATGAGTTTTGGAACAGCTAGCCAGTCTCAAGCACACTCAACTTTTCTAATCACCAGATATGCATTTAAATGTTTGTCCCACATGTAGAAAAACCTCTCTCCCTCTGTAATGGAGACAGCTCAAAATCTCATTCCAATAAAGATAGATAGATATAGATAGATTGATAGATAGATAGATAGAGATAGAGATAGAGTTTGAGTTTTAAATTGTACAAACCTAGGCTAAACTTTAAGTCACCTAAACTGCTGATGTTAAGAAAGATTTGTTAATAAATTGTATAATAATTTAGAACACCACCATCAATATTCAGGGAAAAAACCTGAGATTCTAAAACCAGGGGGGCTGAATCCCATCAATGACTGCATGAAACTATGTCTTATTTCTCATGTTTAAGAAAATGAACAGGAAGGCCTTTCAAAATGTCTACTTCATTATTTAAAACTGGATGTTTTAAGTTGTGAGACCTGAAAATATATTTTAAACAAATGACATGATGGTCTTATGAAGAGATTAAGAACGAGGGAACAAGATTTTCTGGATTGCTTGTCCAGAGTCAGACATGGATAGACTAAATAAAGCCCTCTCTCAGCTTTTGACTCAAAGAAATACATCCAAAGAAATAGTTATGTTCTATTATTAATAGGGGTATTGTGCTAATAATGGCTTGTGAATGAATAACAATCTGCTCGACAATTTTAAATATCTAGAGACTGATAATTGTGACATAAAATAAGAACAAAGCTTGGTTTGCCCTTCATTTGTTAGAAAGGTCAAGTGTCTCAGAGCATTTAATTTAGAAAGAAAAAAGCGCACAACACTATCTCACCAGTTGAAATGGCTCTGGAGTCTTCTATCAACTTTAGGAAT
The DNA here is from genome assembly GCF_001890085.2 of Hipposideros armiger. Taxonomy (NCBI): domain Eukaryota; kingdom Metazoa; phylum Chordata; class Mammalia; order Chiroptera; family Hipposideridae; genus Hipposideros; species Hipposideros armiger. Next base: position 567,453 of record NW_017732099.1, on the reverse strand, counting down.
TAGTTTCAAAGTATTGCCTGATTTTATTCATGCAACCAGCATGGAGCAGACCACCTGCTGCGAAATAAGGGTGTAGCGACCAACAGTTATTATAGCAGTAGCCATAAGTTTATTGCTTATTGGTACTAAACTTAAATCTTAGTAATTTTGAATTACTGAGTTAGCTTAGATTTATGGAGATGCACAATCATTTAGAATGGCATTCATTCCAGAAGGGTATATTATCTAAACCAATTTTCTTATTGTGATGCAATTGCAATACTATAGTTACGGTTGTATCAGCATTTCCATTATAAAGTCCTATTTTCAGGGTTTTATAATTTGACCATAAAAATTCTCTCCTTGTTGATACTTGGCAAACAAGGTCAGAGGCATAGAACTCAAGTTGTTGTTTTTTTCCTTAAATGAAATTAAAAACACACATACACATGTTTGATCTCTTCAGCCATTTTAGGCTTTAACTGTGCAAACAACAAAAATACACTGACTATATCTAGACAGATGGAAAGAAGTGGAGAAAAGAACAATTACCCCAAATGCCAAGGTGACAGAAATGGTCAATTTCATCAATTACACTTTAAGTTCCTCTGTGGGTTTGAAAGTCAGTTTGAAAATGCTAATAGCAAACCGATGGCTGCAGCAGATCCCCAACTGTTGGGTCCCTCATCAGTGGTTGGAGAGAATTATACTTCCCAAATAAAGACGTAAGAATCAAGTAAGTAAAAACGAAAGCTTTGAAATTTTAACAGCTCTCTATAAGCATTCAGTATTATTTCTTTGGCTCACAATAGTTTCTTCTTCTAAATTTACAAACCTTACCGTGTATACTACTTATTTAGACTTATTATACATGTGTAGCTCTACCAAATATATTGTAAACTTTTGGAGTAAAGTGCCTCTGTCTTTGTCTCTAAATGACACATAAAAATATTTGTTGAATTTATGGCTAGTTAAACTGCTTTTGCATTTTCCTTTCAGAACTGAAAAAGGTCGCCTGACTATTTCACATGGAGTCAGCACTTTGGGTTGGAATAAATCCACCCTAAAAACATGCGTTGCCCTCTAGTGATCAGCAAAGAATATGCACATAATGTACCAAGGAAAGGCCAGACCCTATTTTTATGAGACAAATCCATGGGAATTTACTCTGTATAAAATTTATAGCACATATAAAACAAATAGTAGGACTTTAAATTTTAAATTATTCAGTATAAAAGAGGAGGGCACTTCTCAGTGTTGTATTACAGTAAATGATAAAGAAAACAGGCTACTTCCACACACTGCTTAAATTCAATCCTGGCTTTGCTATTTGCTAGCTTTGTAAACTACCAAGATACCTAGTAACTTTGAGACCCAATTTCCCACCAATGAAATTAGGGATAATGATAAAATTTGCAATTGCATTTGAGGGTTATCGTGATAAATATATGGGATAATCCATGATAATTTTGGCTCATATTATTAGAAATATGTTACTTACCATTATATTGTGTTTCTGCTGTCCATTCTGAGCATAATAGTCTTTCTAAAATTAATGAGGAATCTCTTCTTTGAAGTGTTTTTCTTTGAATACTTTGTTTCCATATAAGTTTAAAGAAATCTAAAATTGAAAAAACAAGTTGAGCGTTACTTGCATTATGTAAGGTATAGAATATATGACAGCTCTTGCCTTCAACATACTTATAGTTAATTCTTTCACTTATGAAATAAAAATGTAACCAAGAATCACAAGGTCTTGGACTGAGCACTGCATGGAGAAAGAGGAGCAAAGATAAGTTCTTTACTATTCAGAAATTTACATTCACTTAGTAGAAATGTGACATACCATGTGGGCACTTTAGAGTTGGAGGCATAGAAGGTGAGCTCAGAGTACCACTATGTGGGCTTCAATCTGGTTTCTGCTATTCACTTGTGGCGTGAACATCAGAAAGTTGCTCAACATCTCTGTGCCTCAATTTCCTTATTTACATCATGCTGAGGAATGCCCATAAAGTATGAAGTGAGCATTCCAAATACTCAGTAGATGATAAACATTACTGTTATAACTACTGTTTATAACACAATCTTGGATTCTATTGGTCAACTAAAATATATAAATGTCTCCCTGAGCTTTGCTAGACATTGCAAATTAGATAATGATACATCTAAGAATCGCACCCCATTAGTATGTGCCCATGGCAGAAATACAGTCCTAACCATGATAGTCAGTCAGTGAGGAATTTTGTTTTGTTTTGTTTGCTGGGGAAGGAAAATTTAGACCCAAAAATCTTATAACCTCCAAAATGTACAGCAGACCACGAAGTTTCTATGCCTCAATGGCATCTCAACTGTCCGGGTCTTCTCACACTCAGAGAGCAGAAAGGATCCCATATGAAATTGAGTTTTAAAGGTATAGTAAATTTGCTAAGAAGTATTTTATTGCTCAAGAGAAAGGAGAATTATTTTCTATAAATTCTGAAGAAATGCAGACTTCTCCTATGATCTATTTTCTAAGGAGTAAATTCTGAGATCAAAACTTCACAGTGAGCTCTAGGTAAGACTGTTTTGTGAGAAAGAAAATACAAAACACTGTAATTTAGATAGGTTGCCATCTTACAGGATATAGGGAAGAGAACCGGAAATGCATTGTCTTTTCTGCATCAAGAACATCGATCATAGATGCAGGATGGCATACAATACCTGGAGATACTATCTAGAAAAGGGTTTATCACTTCTGGAATATTGTCTGTCTCTTACTTGGCAAGTTATCTCCCTCGGACTCAAACCCTTCAGAGACCAATTCCACATAGTTGCCTGCTATGAAATAAGGATTCATGGAGGAAGGTTATACAAACCAGAGAAGAGTTATTGACAGAGGTTTTGCCTTAAGAAAGGTATTCCAGGGGTGTGTTTTGATGAGAGAGAGAGAAGTCTGAAGGGGATGGCTTCAGTACTTCTCACCGTATAGTCCGCTGTTCACCTCTGTGGTTCACATCAATCAACATGATAGGTGGATGTTCTTCAGCTCTGTTTTTTAAAATTCAACAGGCATGTTATTCGATGTTTGTTATGGACAGGTGCTAAATTAGGTGATTGGAATTCATACATAAATTAAAAATAGATCCATGTTCTTAAAGAGGCTATGGTTTGGTGGAAGAAACTGAAAAAACAGTAAAGATTTTAATAAAATAGTGTTTACACAGGAAGTAGGTATATCATATTTTGAGAATACTCAAGAGAAACAAGGAGTGTTGAGAGCAAGTCTGGAAATATATTCTGAAGGAAAGTAAATCTATTACCTGAAGCTTGTAGTGTGAACAATTTTCATCAGTTAAAGAAAGGAGGAAACATTATTGACTGAGCAGAGAACATGAGCAAAAAAAAAAAAATGTCTTTTGTTAGCATTGCCCCTCCCCGGCCCCTAGTTTTTCTCTCTGCAGCGTACTGGGTTGGCTCTCAGGCATAGATATATGGATGCTGATTAGTATTTACTCATGATAATCCATCCTCATGTTAGATGGCCCAGTCACAAAAGGTGGGCATAGTATGACCTCAGTCGGCTTTTCTGAAACACAGAATTCAACAGGTAGATCCTGATACTGTGTTGGAGTAAAACCAGCAAATCAGGCTACATGTTTTAGAGCTATTTTTTGACAGAGTAGTAGAGAGGAAACTTGTTTATTTAACAGCTATTTAGTGATTTATTATTCCTGAAACAGTTTGTAGTCCCTGCCTTCACAGAGTTTACAATGTAATGAAAAAGACAGACTAGCAAATTTAGCATTAAAAAGTGGCAGGGTGATCTGTAACATAAATACAGCATATGCCATGACATTGGGAGTTTATAACATCACGAATCTAATTTGGGACAATTCAAGGAGTCAAGTCTATTGAAAAATTCCATAAGAAGTGGTAGTGATAAGAAGGATTAGTAGAAGTTAGCAATAGTAGAAATAAGCTAAAAGTTAGTTAGGCAAGAGATAAAAGCAGGAAGAGAGATACATAATGAACAGGAGTAGAAAGAAGTAAAATGTTAAGTGCATGGCAGTGGGAAAGGTTTGCAAAAGGTACAGGTAATAAAGGGGTGCATTGATCATAGATTGTTTAAAAACAGTAATAAACAAAAGTCAATCTGCTTGTTGTTACCATGCATGATTGATTCAAAACAATGTCAGTGACAAAATAGCCCTACCTGAAAAATGTTGATCTACTTTCTAAATAATCAGTGCAGGAGGGATTAAGAAGGACGAATTGGTAGTTACAAAATAGTCTTGGGGATGTGAAGTACAGGATAGAGAATACAGTCAATAATATTATAATAATTATAAACAGTGCTAGGTGGGTACTGGACTTATCAGGGACTTCACTTCATAGATTATATAAATGTCTCACCACTACACTGTATACCTGAAACTAATATAAAATAATATTGAATGTCAACTATAATTGAAAAAAAAAAATTGGGGCTGGCCTAGTGGCTCAGTTGGTTAAGAGCTCACTCAAGAGTATGAGCTCTGAACAACAGGGTCACCTGTTCGATTCCAACATGGGCCTGAGCTGAGCAGCCACTGAGCTGCCAACAGGTGGCAGGATGGCCCAGCTAAAAAAAAAAAAATTTAAAAATCTATTTTGAAACTTAACACTTTATTCTACACGAAATTAATTTTCAGAAAACCCAGTTATACAACCAGGCCTCAACATACTCCAACTCAGTTACACGTTTTTATTTCAAGAGTAAATTTCTAACATTTCAGAATCACTCATGCTCATTTTGAATACAGTCACTGTTTCCAACCCCAGTGGCACAGAATATTCTTGTGCATAAACAACAGATTTGAAATAAACAAGATTAGTACAATAATTGTAACGATGAAGAAACAGAATTGGGTTACTGCAATTCTGTAGGTCTATGTGACTGCCTGAAGTTTTAATTTGAATTTCAGATTGAAAACAGTAAAACAGAGTGCAAATTGTCAGGTGTCATATACAGAGTGTGTCAAAAAAATGTATACACACTTTAAGAAAGGAAAAAAACAATTAAAATTGTAATAATATATACCAATAACAAAAGATGACTACAAGTCACATTTGACTTCTGCAGTTACAAGAGGTGCTCAAAGTGGTTACCATCAACATCCAGACACTTCTGATTATGGCTTGAGCAACATTGACCAAAGTATCCATTTGTATACATTTTTTTGGCACCCTGATATATGTCTGTATATGTGTACATATAATCAAATATTATATAAAAGGTGAACTTTTTCCATGAATTACCTGACCCAGGCCCAAGTATGCAGGAACACCACCACAGGAAAGAACTATCCTAGGCAAAAGGAATAGCATGCGAATTCATGGAGCCGAGAGGCTGCAGTGTATTCTTGGGAGAACTGCGAGTACACCCATGTGGCTACATCAGGGAATAAATACAACAGAGTGGTTACTGCAGAGTTTGGCTTATGCAAAATCATGTGGAAGCCTGGAAGCTATGTTTTAAAACTTGAACTCATGGGCAACTATGAGCCATTGCAGGGTTTCAAGTATGGGATTAACATGACCGTTTGCACTTGCTAGACATCATTGTGATGACATTGTTAGAGTGCGTGATGCGGCGGATATTGACGAGAAGATCAGTTATGTGACTGCTGTCATTTTAGTGGAAGTGGTGCTCTGAATTATGGTAGTGGGTCTGGGGCTAGAGAAACATACAGGTGGGAGAGGGGAGTCCGGGTGCTGCCAGTATTTTGGCTTGGCTAACCGAGTGGGTGACAGTGCCAGTCATGGAACTAGGAACACAGGGGCAGGATCTGGAGAGAGGGTCACTTTGGTTATAGGGTGCATGATTTTGATTGGGATACAGAAACAGGTGTCTTGGAGGCATCGGAATACATTACACAGAGGCTGATAAAAGACCTGGAAACATGTCGATTTGAGAATCTGAGAATAAAGATTGTTGGCTACTTGAAGCTCTTTGGGCTGTGTACTGTCATTAGAATTTTTGTGTTCCATGTTCCTCGTGCTGCACCTCAGATCTCTCCCACCACAGCCTCACATCCTTTACTACCTCTACATCCTTAGTCAGAATATTTAATTTCACTGGGCCTCAATTACCTGCAACCTAGTAGTTACCATACATTCGGGGGAGGACACATTTTGAGAGTTATTAAAATATCTTTTCACGGGCCAGCCGAGTGGCACATTGGTTAGGAGTTGGCTTGGGATGCCAACTCTGAGCAGCAGGGCCCTGGTTCGGATCCCATATGAGGGCCAGTGACGCTGCACCCTCTACAGCTGAGATGGTGAACAACATCTCAACCTGGAGCTGGGCTGCCATGAGTCGCCAGCAACGGTGTAGGCTGCAGTGGGGCTGGCCGGCAGCTGGCGTGAGCTTTCATGAGCTGCCATGAGCGGCCATGAGCAGCCATCCAATAGCTGGTGACTGATCTGCCTCACCTGGGCACCAGGGAAGAGCGCAATGATCACAATACCAACATGGGCGAGTGAGGCGACATCCTCCACAGCTAGACTGAAGAACAAAACAACAGCAACTTGTCTGTTCCCCTTCCCTCATTCCCCAATGCTGTTCCCCTCCCCCAACTCCCCCAAAAAATCTTTAAAAAAATAAAATGAAATAATATATCTGTTCACATTTTTTTTCGAATTGCCTCATAAGTTATCTGGTATTTCCCCAATTAGATGGTCTTTCTTTTAATTTAGATTGTTGGCATTTCCAAGAGTTCCTATTTAAAAGCAAATTTCCTTAATAATAATAATAAATAATAATAATATTAATAAATAATAATAATTAATAATAAAATAGTGTTTGTTATGTGCCAGACAGCAAGACAAATTCTTAAACAATCTGCATAATTTAATTCATTCAAAAGCCCCTAGGCAGTTACTTTTGTCACCCATTTTACGGATGAGCAAATTGAGGAAAGGCAGGTCAAGAAAATGTCTCAAGCTCCTACAGCTAGTGACAGCTAGTGGCAGGATTTGAACCCAGACAGTCTAGCTCCAGAGGCTGTGCTCATTACCACTAATCCATATTTACTATTAGTTTCTCTAGTGGGATGAGTTAATGAAGAATGATTTTACTTAGGTCAGGTTGTCTGATAAGAGCAATAGCTTATAGAATAAGGTTTTTCTGGAATGGGATTTAGAGCAAGTGAACTTTAGTTGACAGAAGTAAAGTTGCCATCTGTTTAATGCCTGTTGGACCTCTTGGACATCTCATTGTAGAAGAGGACAGTACATGCCTAGGGGAAGAGATACAAGTGGAAGCAAGATGGTCAGAAAAAAAAGTAGTTCATCAAACACACTTTTCAGATACTTTATATTGACAGCCCCTGTCAACCCAGGTTTTCCATACGACTACCTGTTTATGCATTTGTATTACTGCGGAAAAGTTACCTACATGATATGGTACCAAATTCTTGACCAGTTTGATGAAATGTAAGAGAGTCTTTAAGGACAAAGAATCTATTGTGTATTTCAAATATTTTACAGCACTGCCCACCCCCCACCCCTGCCTCCATTTGTTTTCATTTCACTCATTTTATCTTGATCCTGTTGTAACAGATGCCAATAGAGTTTTTGACAGTGAGAATGCCAGATCTATCATTAATGTGTTGCCAAACTGGGAAAGATTTACTAACAATATGTTTTGCCTGCATCAGCTTGCTACTTTTAATAGAGAGACTCATTTGAATATCTGAATAAAAGAGTTAATAACAGTAGCCTGGAAGCGAAAGCCAGATTGGATTAATGAGCAACTGACCCAAATCTTCACCCTGAATTAAAATTGAATGACATTAGAATAATTTTAGAGGCTCAGAATGTTGTGTCAATTCCAAACTCTCCTTCCACCCTTTCCCCTCTTTCCCTCCAGCTGCCATATTTTTAACAAAGCTTACCTGTGCCCTGGCTTTACTTGGGAGTTAAGAAAGAATATCTTGGGTTGATGTTATAATCTTTTGTAGTATCAGCAAAAAAACATTATTCTGAAATTGGTTACAAATTTTAGTAACATAGTTCATAGTGCTGTATTTATATGTATATAATGACTACATACTTGTAAGGACATTAAGAAAATCATTTTCCTCTTTTAAAATTAAAATATCAAAGAATGCTATGATGTTATATCCCATTTGTATGTTGGTGAGTATGAGAGAAAGTGGGGAAGGGGGAGTGAATGTACCTGTAAAAATACTAAGTAAAATACCTGTATATCGTCTTTTGACTATTTTTTCAATGTGGCCCCAGGAGGGTTTAAATCCCTCTATATTTAAGAGGAAAATTTATCTTTATTAAAATGTTTATTTTATAAATATGGCAGCAAGGATTTTAGACAATCCCTATATTTATGTGTGAAACAAACAAATAAAAAAAGAAAAAAAACTTCCTGGATGAGCAATATCTATGAGAAACTTCCATTATTCAGAATGTTTGATTTCTCATTTCTAGTTCACTCATGTACCCATCATTCATTTATTTCTTTATCAAAACTTGGTTGCACATGCACCATATTTCGTACTTCAGAGGTAACAATGAATATGGATCCTACCCTCTAAGGACCCCTACTCTCACCACCAAATTTCCTGAAATAATTGGGATTCTCAATGACTGATATCTGTCCCATTAGGTGTCACTGTTTCACAGTTTTATGCCTAATCCAATGCCCTGAAGTCTTTGGTGTATATTGTGTAAAACAAACCAAAACAAAAATAATAATAGAAGATATATTTTTGCCCTAAAATTGTTTAAAATGTCTTTAACTTGTGGATGAATGGCTCTGAGAAAAGCCTTACTGAAAAGTAAATTAAGAAGTTACTAAACTGTATGTTAAAGGCACCAGGAAAAACACCTTACCTTACAGAGTTTCTTTCACCTTGATTTGGGCATTCATTCATTCATTCATTCACTCAGCAAATATATTAAGCTCAAATTGTAGTCTAAGGGATGGGCTATATTTTCATGCTCAGAAATATATGAGAACTTTTTTGTTTTTTCTGTATAGCAAGGAATGTAGATAAATAATCAAATAATCATTCTCTGATATGATAAACATGTTTCTAAAAGTATGGCCTGAGATTTAGGAGAAAGAAGAATTAATTCCCTATGAAATGCCAGGTAAGACTTACTACAGGGAACACTGAAGGATAAACAGCAGAACCAGGGCTACAGTGAAGTGATCAAGGCTTTCTCCTTAGGTGCAAAATTTAAGGTGGTGCCAAGTCATTCAGAAGTCCAGATAAATGCTATTTTTTTAATGTTTTTAAATTTTATCCGGACAGAGTTTAGCAAAATATTTTTAAAAATCCAGTTGGTATACTATGGTCCATGGGTAGGCCACCAGTGTTTGTAAATACAGTTTTATTGGCTTTCAACAAGTAAGGATAAGGGATAAGTGTCTTCTGGAAGAGAAAACAACATGAGAAAACACTGGAAGATTTGGGAACAGCATGTGAGATGGTTAAGAATGACAACTAGCCTTGTAAAGGTAAGAAAAGTACCTGAACAGAAATGACTGGTTTTTGTTTTGCTTTGTTGAATGTGGAAATTCTGGATTATAGAGTCATTTCACCCTCTTTTAAAGTTTCCATCCTGTAAGAAGTAATGAATTAAGATTAATTAACTTTGAAGTGTTCATGATTTATTTGAAAATATGATGGACCTTTAATAATGTCAGTTGAATTGAATAGTTTTCTTCTTATTTTAAGAAACCTAGAAGGAATGAGAGGGAATAGAGAGAGAAAGGAGATATTTGAACGGGGCTTGGAAAGGGGTGGTAAGCACTTAGAAGACACACTTTTCTTATTATGCAATTTTGCTGATCTGTTATACATGAAACAAGTATGACACATGTAAATATGTGAACAATGTATACCATATATGTACAGAGTACTAGGGGAATATGTATTAAAGTAAAATTATACTGTATATACTTTTATTTTAAAATTCTGGTTGTATTGAAGAATAATTAACAAAAATTATATATATTTAGGTTGTACAACTTAATTTTTAAGGAGTACATGATGATTTAATACATATATACGTTGTGAAATGTTACCACAATCAAGCTAATTAAACACATCCATCACCTCACATAGCTACCTTTTTGTGTGTGTGGTAAGAACACTTATGATCTATTCTCTTGGCAAGTGTCAAATATGTAACACAGTGTTAACAATAATCATTATGCTGTAAATTAGACCCCCAGAACTTTTTTATCTTATAACTGAAAGGTGGTACCCTTTGACCAATATCTTCCAATTTCCCCCAACCCTTGTCCCAGGTAACCACCATTCTTCTCTCTGGTACATAAAACCTGACTCACAAACACAAATACTATATGATCTAATTTATATGTGGAACCTATAAAGGTCTGTATCTATTTTCAAAGAAAAAAAAATACCTATGATGGCATAGGTTTATTGAAATCATGTACTGTAGGAATGGTGGCGAGTGTGAAAAGGATAAGTAAATTGAAGCACATATTCGTATACAACATGAAGGAAAACAGACATAGTAGTGTTCAAAAGGATGAGGGTTGGGCCAGCCAAGTGGCTCAGTTAGTTAAGAGCTCACTCAAGAGTGCAAGCTCTGAGCAACAGGGTTGCCAGTTCGATTCCTGGCCCGAGCTGAGCTGCCACTGAGCTGCCAATGCCAACAGGTGGCAGGATGGCTCAGCTAAAAAAAAAAAAAAGGATGAGGGTTACCAAATGTGGTATGACTAGTTTTGTATCATAGAAAGGACATAATGATAATTTTTTTATATCAGTGATATCATATATATGTATATTTGAAAGGCATGTACAGCTAGATTATGATTACATCTGGATTTGATTTTTAGCTCATCACTGATTCTTCCATAAAGCTCAGTATTAAACTTTAAGGTCAACAATGATTTTATTTACAAAGTGGAGAATTTGGGGACTTAGGGAGAAAGCCTTCAGAATATTGGTGCACCACAGCCCCAAATCGGGCAAGATCACCCCTTACTGACTGCATACTAACAAAAGAATGCAAACTTCCCATTCAACAACCTAGACTCAGACACAGTGTGAGTCACACACCTCAGCTTACTTATTGTGTGGCCTTCATTAAGTCTGTCTATGGCTGATATGCCTTTTTTTCAAAACAGGAATAATATTTACAACAACTTCAAAGCAGTGTCAAAGACACTACTGAATCCAATAGTTATCACTAAGCCCCATTACGTGCTTCTCCACTCCCAGGAGTTACAACAACAATAAAAGTAAGTTGTCATCAAGTATAGCATCAAAAACATGAACTACAATCATATCCAGATAGCGTTTTCCTTTTTCCGGTGCATCATTATTTTCAGTCACAGCCTTGACTGAGAAACCACTAACTATGAACCACCAAAACGAGAGAGACACGACAACAAAGTAAACAATGCCTAGAGCGATAAACAGAGTTTAATTTTTTTTTTAACAAAAAGCATCCATCTCTCTAGCGTCTGTTTATGATGGATGGTTTGAGAGAAGACCTCACAAAATCCAGCAACATAAAAATGTAACACTCAGTACATGATGAACACATTACCCATTGCCTTCGTTACCGAGAACTTACAGTACCGTTCAGGAATTTGATGATGTGTCACCTGGACAAAGGGATCACTGTGGCGGTGTCTCACCACATTATTGATTTGTTTTTCTTCTTCATGAGGAAGCTATCTGCCCTGTTTTTTTTATTTTTAGAGTCTAAGTACCCATATACACAATTATTTTCACCATGATTATTACAAAATTTCTTTAGCAGTTTATAGTTTCCATATTCAATTATATTAATTACCTTATGCTATGACAGCCTTATGAGATGAGGGACTTACCTACAATGATGGTTTCAAACGACATCCAAATTGAGAGAAAATTAAATAATATTGTATGCCACTAGCAGGAAGTGAAAACCTTTTAGGTTCTAAACACAGTTCTGGCCAAATCATATTGAGCTAACAGTTATTCATTTCTCTGTATGCTGCTGCTCACCCATCCTCTCATTACCTCTGGGCTTCATTGTTTCCCCCACACACCCACCCCACCCCCCACACTCCCCATGTCAATGATGTTCCTCCCTGAAGACTTACAAATAGAATCAGTATTTATTAGTGATTAAGTTAGTTTAATTTATTCCTTCTTTAATCAACTTCTCAAACAAATGCCCGTGCTAGTCTTTACTATCCATCCCTTTCCCCTCTTCTTTCAAACTTTTCCTTCAGTTTTGACCAAATCAAATAGCTTGAGTCTATTCTTGTGCAGTTTCTTACTTTAGGAATCTCTTCCTGACCTACTATGTTCCCTTATGAATGCTTTACCCGGGTATTAATAGACTTCCTGTCATTTTCTTGGGTTGATCACGCAGTCTCATGTCAACATAACTATCTGTCAGAGAAACTAAAAAGCTGTGAGCCTGCTGAGCCCTGCATTTAAAATGTTATGTAACATAGATGACATTACCAGTGCATCTTAGCACCTGATTCAGGCTATGATGTGGACAAAATGCCCACGTCAGGAGAAGTACCAGGCACTGGAGAATAAAAGGCATCAGAGTTAATAGTACCTCTTCTTGAAGACCTAGTCCTTCATCCACTCATTTTTTTTTAAATTTTGGTTATTGATATTTATAGTCTAAACATCTACATACACAATTATTTCTCTAGTCTTATTCATCACTCCCTTTTACTTGCTAAAGTCTTAGAGTTCATACTTTGTAAAACATTCCTTCCAAGCTAGAGTAAAATCATTTAGTAAGGCTCTTTGTTCAAAGGGTAAACAAAATTCAGTTTATGCTGCACTTTTATCCATGGGAGCTTGAAGTGAATGATATAAAAGAAAACAGTCTGATGAAATCTGGGTACAAAGAATCTGACACCAAGTAAGGCAATATCTCACCCGAATGTCATTTTTCATGTGACCTCAAGTATACTGAATAAAAACAAGAACCCAAATGAAGTAGATACAAGCAAACAACTGCAGTCATACGAAAGGTAGTCACAAGAGCTATCTACTTAAAATCAAACTTAATTATAAGGGGTTCTTTCAAAGAGTCTTAAAATATAGTTTTAGTTCATAAAATATATAATTACAAGAAAGCTGGGTTATAGTACCTATTAAAAATGTAATTTAAAAATGTGGAAAAGATCCAATTTCTGGAGAGAGCCCATGACCTCACATCAACTTTGGTGAAGACAAAAGAAAATCTACAGAATACAGTCTCAAGAATTAAAAATAGTGTAGAGATCTTGCCCCTTTTCAGTTGAGATAAATGACCAACATAACATTGCAAGCTTTCAGAATATCATTGTATTAGAGTTTATTTAATTTTTGCTGTATAACAAATCACCCCAAAAATACAGTGGCTTAAAACAACCACTACTTACTTAGCTCATGATTCTGCTAGGCAGTTTTTCTGATCCGGCCAAACTTAACCGATCTTGACTAGGTTAGTTCATACATCAGGTGGTACATTTTCTAGGTCCCACTAGTCAATCCCAGAAGACCTCACTCACATATGTGATAGTTGGCTGCCACTCACCTGGGGTGACAATGGTGATTGGGCCACGTGTCTTTCACCACCCAGTAGGCTTACACGGATTCATTCACATGGTAGCATTTTTTCCAAAAGTACCTAGAAAGGAAGCTGCAAGGCCCCTTATGGTCTGTGCTTACAACTGGCATAATCTCACTATTGCCAGTTTCTGTTGATTAAAACAAATCTTAAGCCCCCCATCCCCTCTAGATTCAAGGAATGAGGAAACAGATTCCACCTCTTTTTGGAAGAGCTATAAAGTATTGTAGAGGCCATTTTTTTTGCAAGCTACCATATAGATAATAGTCAAATCACAGATGCTTAAAATGGTATCATAGAATTAAAAAAAAATAGAAAAAGAAAAATATTGTCTGTTTATGACGCTATTTACACATTAATAAAAGATTTATAATAGCAGATAATTTTGAGACTTAAAGAACAGCTTAGCTATTACAATAGCTATTATAAAGCTAATGAGTGTAACAATTCTTTATAAGTGATATAGTATTCACTAACAGTAAGTTGGCATTATTATCATCTAAAAAAACACCCAGTAATGTGACACAATTTCTTCCCTGGCAATTCGAAATAAATGAGGTAAATAATTTGTGCGTGTCCAGTCTATGTGATAGTCTGTGCTTGATATTAAGTCTAAAATGGTAAATAAAACAGTCCCTGTCTTCAGCCTCATGGACCATACCATGTAGCAGGTAAGACAGATAACAAAACAAAGAAATAAACACATGCCTACCATCAGCAAAGACTGGTATGAAATATAAAATGATACCTGCTTTATATGAAGTATTCCAGATGACATCTCTGAGGAAAGCACCTCACAGCCAAGGCCTAGAAAAGAATTAAGATTATTATAATTAACTCTACATGTTATATGAATATTAGAGTTATAGATAACCATAGAAATAATCTAGTCTTCGTAGACGAAAAACAACCAGAGTTCAGATCGGAGAAATAATTTGCTGCAGTTTCCTCAGCAGCTGATGGGGGTGACATGGGACCAGGCCTAGTTCAGAATGTGCCTTGACACCACTGTGCCCTCTCTCCCCTTACTCTCAAACACAATTCTGCAAAAGTCTTCATGACCTGCTGTGAGTTCAATAAATCCTGACACAACAGTAAAGAATGTTGATTTCAGGGACTTTGCAGCCTGTGTGCCTCTCGGGGCAAGGGCTGGCTGGTAAGGGAGTTGCAGTAAAGCATGGTAGTTAGAAGACTTCGGTGAAGGAGACAATTTAACCTTGTGAAATCCACCTCTGCAATTTATATCGCTATGTGTGGTCTCAGGCCTTTTTGTGTTTTGGTTTCCTTATCTGTAAAATAGGGATAAAAATATTGATGCTTAATTCGTAGGATGGGTGTTAGGATGAAATGAGTCAGTAACGAACTGCAAAGCATTTAGAAAAGTACATGACACTTAATAAGCCTCCAATAAACATCATAGATTATTAGTCTAATATGTATTCGTGAGGCCTGAGGATGGACCCCAGCCACCTTTTCATAACAATCTAACAGAGAGAGAAGATACAAATGAACTAATAGAGGGGTTAGACTTGAGAAAGCTCTTACATCTCAAATAATAGCATGGAAACAAATTGCCAAACATTTTCTCCTTGATGTTCAAGGAGTATACTTTAAAATAATACAATAAATAAAACAATACTCTCTTGTTTCCTAAGTTCCTAGTTGAAATTTCATGAGTTGGAGTCAAGACTTATGCTAATGAAGATGCTTCACGTCTTTTCATTTCTCCGTGCCCTATCTAGCTTACTCTATGAATACGCAGGAAATTCAGTGTGGGGAGAATAGCTAAACAGAAAATTAACAAGCAACCATTGTTGTCAAAGTTCTGTAAGAACTAGGTGATTGATGCCTGTCATTAATTGACATGCTGATGACAAACAGGAGGTGTTGGCAGCCATCTGGGGTGTGGGTGGGGTTCACCCACCCTTCCACTAGACACACACACCCAGGAGCTGCAAATGCCCTTCGTGGATGTGAATGTGTGGGAGCTGTCAGAAGTACATAGCCAGACATTATAATATGTTAGATGTATGTTGATATGTCACAGGGTTAACGTGAGAAGTCGGGAAGTGTCATTCATACATAACTTCGATAATGACTTCCACCACCCCACCACACGTCTTGTCACATTCCATGCTGTTCTCAAAGTGGCTTCTATTGCCACCTGATCTTAACACTCCAAATTATCATTATTTTCTTCTTCAAGAGTCCCTGACTTTCTTAATTTCTGAATTGTGCTGACCACATTTGGTTAATCATAACATCTATCTTCAGAAGCCTCCAGTCCGTTTTGATGACCATCTGCTGTGTGTTTGAAAGTCCTCCCTGGAATGGAGTGGCCAAGCTAGCATGTGTCACACCAAAACCTACAAGTCAAAGTGAAGAAGCTCATTGTGATAAACTTAACTGAACGGCATTCTTTTAAAGGAACATTACCCTTGGCTACAGATATGCATCATTTTGATTAGCTTCTCTCTTTGTTCTTTTAATTCGTTTTTATTACTTCTTGGAACTCTTAAGTCCACTACTTTTCTTTATAAAATTTCTAGAGAGAAAGAGACAGAGAAGATCTACAGTGGCAAAATAAATGATGTCCTGTCAGCACTGGGAAGTTGTTGAGACATTATAGCAATGTACAGAGCCTGAAACGGATGGAACCTGGATGGCTGAAGTAAATAATGAGATTCTGGATTTACCTAAAGAAAAAAAAAAGGTCCACTGTGATTTAGTTAGTAGTTAGTTGATATTGCACTGGGTGGGGGTGGGGGACATCTATTTTCCATCCAAATTATTATCACCTTAGTTATAACACTTCTCACAGCTTAAATGTTAATATAGCTATGGTGAAATAATAAGTTATGATCACAGCTATGTATGCAGCTTGTCGCAGTCTCTGCCATCCGTGCCATTATCATCGTCAGCATTTTCTGTCTGGCAGACAGAAAGCACTCAAACAGCCCTGTGATCACTGACTTAGGCCATTCAGGCTGCTATAACAAAATACAGCCTGGGTAGTTTATAAACAATAGAAATTTATTTCTCACAGTGTGGGAGGCTGCAAGTGCAAAATCATGGTCATGTGTGGTCTACTTCAGGGTCATGGGCACTTCCTGCTCTGTCCTCACATGGTAGAAGGGGCTTTGGAGCTCAGTGGGGGTCTGTTTCATAAGAGAGCTAATTCCATTCATGACACCCCCACTTTCCTAATCACATCTCACTGGGCACTGGGATTTCAACATATGACTTTTGGGGGACACAAACATTCAGAGCAGAGCAATCGTCTTCCTCTAAGCTTTATTTAGATACTGCAATTCAGAGAGCACTGTTATAAGTCCAACAGATCATGCAGAAAATGCATAGAATAATTTCTGTTCTTAAAGAATCCCTAATCCTAATTTAAAGAAGGAAATCAGCTCAAACAAATCAATACCAACAACAAAAGCTGCCTAAAGAGTACTCAAAAATAAAACATCTTTATGGAACAGGGGGCCTCCCCTAGCAACCCATTGTAATGGACTTGGAAGATTTTGTTTTTGAAGCTCTCATTTTATCTGTAATTCATATATACTTATTTAATATCTACCGGGGGTGTCCAAAAAATGTATTCATCTTTTGTTATCGGTATATATGTATTGAGTACTACAATTTTAATATAGTTTTGTCCTTTCTTAAAACGTGTATATATATTTTTTGTCACCCTCTGTGTTATATGCCAGACTGTGCAGAGTTCAAGCTCTTCCCACCTTCTGACTGACACTTTCCTGGGCATAGATCGAGTCATCAGAGCCTAGGGGAGGCCGAGTTCACAGAATGAAGTGAAAATTAATGTAACTTCTCACTCTGTGCCGAAAGGTCTGCTTCAGACCCTTATGCAATGAGCCAATGGAAGTGGGGAAGAAGTAGCCTATAGGGGCTGTTAAGGACTCTGACTGTCCATGAAATTCAGAGTCTAATAAATTTACCTCAAACAATCACATCTTCCTAATCTCAGCAGATAGGCCCACTTTATAACACTGTGGAATTCAGTGGGGTAGAGATTGAATGCAATACATTTCTACAAGCCTCTTCAGTTGATGGGGATTTTGTTTCCCTTCTTGATGGCTCTTCAAATGCAGCTCCTCCACTTCTTCAAAGCATGACTTGTGTGTTCAAGGGTAGACCTTCCATTGCTACGCAAAAACAATAATGCTGATTTGCTGCCTGAACTCCTTGCAATGAAGTGGAGAAGTAGTAATAGATTGCTGTCTTGTGCCTAATCTTTATAACCTCCCCCATGCTGATAAGATTGTGTCACAAACTTCAACTGGCCTTGTCACCAGGATAGAAAACTGAGGTAAAACGCACTAGAAAAGTTAGCTCAATCTAGTTAAAAGTAAGAGGGTTCATTAGGAAAGATCCAATAATGATGTCCTATATTTTAAAATTTTTTAATTCTCCTATGTTAGGGCGAGGGGCTAGATAATCCAAGAGCTAGGATTTTCACAATGCATTTGAATATGTATGTAGCCATTAGCAAAATAGTAAAACAAAACTCATGCTATCACTATTCTTGGTTGAAGGGATCACTTACACTAGCATGATAAAGAAGACAAACGAATCCTTTCTGGAATAAAGAGAGTTGCATATTTAAAACAAGTTAACATTTACATTTTCAGTTCAGTATATATTAGAAGGGCAAAAGGAAGTAAGGCTTTCAAAGAAATGTGAAGCTTCGCCAAGACTTACCTAACCACGAACCACAAATTGGTAGGTTTATTTAAAATAAGCTCTAGTAAGTAAGGCTTGGCTTCAAAAGTGCTTTGTTTTGAATTTATTATAATTAATCTCATTGTGTCATTATATCCTTTTCCCAAAGGATATCAAGATAGTTAATAAACCTAGGAGTAATGGCAAAATAACATAATAATTGGTGTTAAATGGATCATTTGTTAAAGTGTTCTACACACTAGTTCATCTCTTTCCAGCTTCAATCTTTTTTCCTACTCCCAAATGATGCCAATTATCTAAAAACCTGAATAATAATTTATTAACCTTCACTTGTCACCTTATTAACTCAGTCCTTCCATTCTTTTTCCAAACCCTGCATCACTCAGTTATCTTACATCCAGCAATACTTTTAATTACGAAATAATTATAGTCTGCAAAAAAAGTATCTATCAGTGTCCATTACTATAGAGGAATCTAAATCCAATTTTGACATTTGCAGATCCTTTGAGTGTAATTGTGTTCTCTGTTCTCTTTTTGGCCTCTCAGAGGGAGTAGATTTTTTTCAACTCTCTTCTTTGCACTAATATCAGATGGCTTTGTAGATTCAAGGGGCTTTTCTATGAGGTTTGGAAGAAAGTTCAGGATTCTACTTTGCATGGAACCCTCCTGGCCTTATTTCTGCTATTTCCCTTACAGTTTGACTTTGTCTATATAAAACAATATTCTGTGTTTATAAAACATCTTCCTTTCAGAGTCTGTTATTTAGATAGATAGATATAGATATAGATATAGATATATGTAGATATATAAATATATAGATATATAGATATAGATGTATATATATACACACACACAGAGGGTGCCAAAAAATGTGTACACATTTTAAGACAGGAAAACTCAAACTGTATTAAAATTGTAATACTCAATAGATACTGATAACAAAAGATGAATACAAGTCACTTTTGACTTCTGCAATTACAAGAGGTGCTCAAAGTGGTTATCATCAGTATGCAGACATTTCTGATTATGGCAAACTACTGCTTGAGGAACGTTGACCAAACTGTCCACTTGTATACATTTTGGCTATATATATATATATATATATATATATATATATATATACACACACACACACACACACACACACACACACANACACACACACACACACACACACACACACACACACACGTATATATATATATAAAATTTTATTCTCCCTATAGACCTATTATAGGACTGTAGGACTGTGCCTCAGGTAGACATATTAAAATAATGAATAGTTAAGGCACATTTTGAAAATAAGTGGTTTTCTATTTAGCATATTATATAATAATGGAAAAAGTAGAACAGAGATAAAACTCATTGACCAAAGAGGATATATTCATATACGTATGTAGTTAGTCTCCTGTTTCTGCAGCTGGCCTATGGAAACATACCTCAATGATCTGGAATGAAAGCCTGGGTAGCCTACACAAATTGGGCTCTTTTGGAATTTCAACACTTATAGTCCATACAGAGAACAAATATATTTTCCTGAGTTTCTGTGTGACTTACTAATGACCAGATCACAGCTTCATCTATGCAGTGCCATGAACTCCAAAAGTACCTAACAGTTCTGATTCCAGATAGTCAGCCCCATTGTCACCACAGGTTCATTTATACTTTACAAACATGTGTCCTCGGTTTGAATTGGGAAAATAATATAGTCACATGTAAGCAGCTTCAAACTCACAATCTTCAAAGCATAAGGTGCCTAGGCAGAACAATTTCATGCCTCATTGTCTTGGAAAATAATGAGCAAGTTGGAAACATGATTATCTCCACCTTCACGTTGGCCACTGCGTTTTTTGGACACTCCTGGACACATTCTGAAGGAGGTGGGAATTCTGTTCAACCCCTGCAGTAGCTCTGATTGGCAGTCGAGGTCTAGTCAAGACACCAGGGCACATGGTGAGCATATTAGCATTGGCTGTGTGTTGACACTATCCTCCAGCATAAATCTGAGGAAGGTTCTTATTGGGAGGAATTCTTATTATGCAAATGAGGAAATAAACACTATAAGAGGACATGATGGAGTTGAGCTTTTAATCCAGATTTGTGGAGCTCTAAAACTAGGCCCTGTTACTCCTATATCTTAATGTATTGGTTTCCTAGGGCTGCTGTAACAAAGTTCTAAAAACTGTGCAACTTAATTAATACAACAAAAAGTTATTGTCTCACAATTCTGGAAGCCAGAAGTTTGAAACCAAGGTATTATATGGGTCATGCTTCCTCTGAAAACTATAGGGGAGAATCTTTCCTGCCTCTTCTAGGGTTTTTTTTTGTTTGTTTCCTTGTGTTGTTTTATTATTTTTTTTACTTGTTTGGTTTTTCTTTTTCAGCAATCCTTACACTTCCTTGCTTTTCAGATCCATCAGTCCAATCTCTGCCTCCATTGTGTGTGGCTGTCTTCCCCCTCTGTCTCTTCTTATAAGGGCACCAGTAATGTTGGATTAAGGGGTCACTACTTCAAGATGACTTCATCTTAACTCATTATATCTGCAATGACACTGTGTCCAAATAGGCAACATTCTGAGGTACTAGGGGTTAGAACTTCAATATATCTTTTTGAGGGGCACAATTCAACCTATAACTCCTCCCCTGTCCTAATACAACATCTTCAAAACTAACCTGAGTCTGCTAAATGCCCTTTTTGGCCTCAGAGAAGTTCAAGTTTTAGAAACAGAAAAAAAGAGAATGAGAGATATTTCACTCCACTTCACCTAGCTCATGACAATATCTAGAGAATTTGCAGTATTTAGTAAATACTAAAAACATGCCTATCTATCTAATGCTAAACAAAACATTTCCTTACTTGATTTTTTAAACATGTTATCATACTATTCTTTGGTCGTTTCAAAATTTTGTATCATGAGGCCGGCCGAGTGGCGCGTTGGTTAAGAACTGGCTTGGGACGCCAGAGGGCCCCAGTTCAGATCCCACATATGAGGGCCAGTGACACTGCCCTCCACAGCTAAGATGCTGAACAACAGCTCAACCTGGAGCTGGGCTGCTGGGAGTCGCCAGCGACAGCAGGCTGCAGCCCCTGTGGCAGTGGGTTGCCATGGGCTACCGTATGTAGCCAGCAGCCAGTGTGAGTGGCCAGCAGCTGCAGTGAGCAGCCATCCAGAAGCTGGCGACTGATCTGCCTCACCAAGGAATAGCGCAATGATGGTGCCAACTTGGGCCAGTGAAGCAACGTCCTCCACAACCAAACTGAAGAACAAAACGACTGCAACTTGTCTGTTCCCCTTCCCCCAATTCCCCAGCACTGTTCCCATCCCCCCAATTCCCCAATAAAAATTTAAAAAAAAACATTTTGTAGTATGGTCTCCAAGTAGTCACTGATCAGGATTTATAGTTCTTTGAATCTTTTATGCCACTTAACCTAAAACAAAATAGATGTTCTGTTCATACTTATGAATTTGAATTGAATTGAGTTAAATTGAATTGTCAAAGAGGAAGAAGGTAGAGCAAGTTAACATTATCTAGGGATGCCCCTTCCACTTATACAGATGGATCCCTTGGCTGTAGGTTCTTGATGTAACACTTCTTACAGAGTCTGGCTAAGTCTGTGTTCAACAGGGAGTCATGCTACACTTTCTACACTGAGCCAGAGAAGGATGCTGGGTATACAGTTCCATGAGATGAAGACAGCCAAATGGCCCAACCTAGGGGAAACTTTAGTCATGATTTACTTAGAAAAGAGGTTAAGATAATACTATATTAGTCAGGTTTCTCCAGAGGAACAGAACCAATAAGAGACTTTATTTACATTATTGTTTCTTAATATTTTTATTACTTATAATATATAGATTTATTAGAAGAAATTGGCTCACATGATTATAGAGGCTGAGAAGAACCACAGGCTTCTGTCTGCAGGCTGCAGAGCTGGTGATATAGTTCCAGTTCCAGTTCAAAGGCCTGAGAACCAAGAAAGCCAATGGTGTAAATCCTAGTCCAAGTGCAGGAGAAGACCTATAGCTCAGCTCAGAATCAGAAACAGTCATACAGAAAGAGAGCAAATTCTCCCTTCCTACTTTTTGTTCTATTCAGGCCTTCAACAGATTAGATAATACCCACTGATATCAGGGAGGGCAATCTGCTTTACTCAGTCTACTGATTCAAATGTTAATCTCATCCAGGAACACCCTCACAGACACACCAAGAATTAATATTTAAACAAATATCGGGGCACTTCGTGGCCTGGTCAAATTGACACATAGAATTAACCATCGTTGAATTTTTGAGAGAACCATTCTTAAATATTTACCATTTAGGAGGCACATTTCCTCTTCTCTCTTTGTACCCTACCCCTGATTTCAAAGACCAATTGTAGGAAGTGATCAATATTAGTGGAGGTGAAGGCAGAGGACGCTGTGTTGTCAACACAGGAAGCAATTCTGATGGTGAAGAGGCACAGTTCCCCGTAAATCATTGATACTTTCCCCACTCAAGTCTTTTTTCTTTCTCACTGTCCTCTAAGGTTCCAAATTTGACCTAGAACTTAATTTCAGAAGTAAATGAGAATTACAGACAACATATCCCAATTAAGAAAAGCAGAAAGCTAAGAATTCAGAAATACTCAAATTAGAATTCCAGGTTTGTTTCTCATTATCTGAGAGCTCTGTGGACAGGCTTGACCTCTATTAGCTATCAATTCTCACTCAGAATATCAAGAGATGAACACATTTCTAAAGGCAATTTTGAGGAATAATTGAGAAAACAAAGTGATATAGGGGGAAAATGCTCAGCATCACACACAGTGTACAGTAGAGCTGAAATTTGAAATTGGGATTTGTCTAATTACACTTAGCCCATGGTCTAAAACAGGAGTAAAAGAACTACAGCCTGTAGGTCAAATCCAGTCTACTGCTTGCTTTCATAACTAAAGTTTTATTGGAATAGAGTTATGACCATATTTTTAAATTAAATTCATTGGGGTGACACTGGTTACTAAGATTATATAAGTTCCAAGTGTACAATATT
>NW_017732099.1:543116-543663 GCF_001890085.2 Hipposideros armiger | reverse complement strand
TCTATGTTCACTGCAGCATATTCACAGTGACCAAGACAAGGAAACAACCAAAGTATCCTTCAATGGATGATTGGATAAAGATGTGGTACATATACACAATGAAAGAAGAAAAGATGAAATACTGCCATTTGTGACAACATGGATGGATCTTGAGATTATCATGCTAAGCAAAATAAGTCAGATGGAAAAGGACAAGAATCATATGATTTCATTTACATGCCCATATTTTAAAATGTATTGCATATACTGCTTTTGCCATAGCAGAGTTAAATAGTTATGATATAGGAAAAAAAACTTAAAATATTTACTACTTGTTTCATTGCATAAGAAGTTTGCCAACTTCTGGTCTAAGACATCACATGGTACTGTTGGAGAAATACTTATGATGTTTGAATTAAAAAGATATAAAAAAATTAATAATGATGTGTCAATGTAGGCTCATCAGTTGTAACAAATGTACCACTCTGGTGTGGATAGTGATAGCGGGGGAGATTTTGCCTGGGTGGGAACATAGGGCATATGAGAACTCTCTGTATCTACTGTTCAA
>NW_017732099.1:421512-542174 GCF_001890085.2 Hipposideros armiger | reverse complement strand
ATTCTGGTGGTAAAGGTCAAAAGGACAAGGCAGCCATAAGTTAGTAATGGGATGGAGGATTTAAATGGAATGTGGACCTAAACTACTGTGTAACATTACCTTGTTGAAATCTTATTGCTAAAATTTTGCACTGCTAGGCAGTAAACTAGGAAAAAAAAAAAGAAATTGGGAAAGTGTTAATTTTTAAGCAAGTTTGACAAAGATTGAGTTTCATATGACAAATATTGTCAGCAAGACAGGATTCTGTCAGTGGAAGAAGTTTAAACATTAACAATTTCTGTCAGGCTGTTGACACAATCATGGCAGACATTTCCCAAGATGCCGAGATGACTGCTGGCATTTGTCAACAATCCTGTCATAGTGACAGCAATAAGACCATGTCTGGAAATGTGACAGTTTTGGCTTTGTGCTCCCCTGAGCAATAGCCCAGGTGTTCAGAGAAAGTGTGGGAAAACCCATATTTCTGCATTGTCATTCGAACACAGAAAACACAGGAGGAAAATGAGCTGTCACTCCAATTCCCATGATGCCTTGCTGCTTAGCATAACTCTACAGTGCGGCCCTGGGTCCACTGGTCCATACTCTGACAGATAATTAAGAAAGCAGCAGCTTTTTCTAGACGGCTCTTCCTCATGATTTGCATTTTAGCCAGAGGCGACCAGTTATAAAAAAAACATGATGGAAAGATGGTAAGAAGCCAATTAGATGGATGGATGGCTGACTGACAGCTCTCTGGTATTACGACTCCAGATTTCAGACTACATAGCCTGGCAGTTTTCTACAAGAACCAACTTTTTTGCAGGTTGGTAAAGCTGTTAAATGTGGGACTATATATAGCACTATATAATTTTTGCAAAGTTGTACATTTTCCTTAAATAAGCATGTATTCTTTTCAATCAGGGTTTGCATTAAACAAGTTTTCACAATTTAATCACAACTTGTGTCACTAAATTTAGCAATATTAAAATTCTAGACAACTTGTAGGCACATTAGCTATGCCAGTAGAGAAGTGATTAAAAAGCTGCGAACCACATTGAGCCAGCAGAGATAAAGTGAACTAATAATTAGAATGTCTGTGCAAATATGCCTTTGGAACTTTGAAATGTACATTGTTTGGTTTTAAGCAACTGAAAACATAAACCCTAAAATTCCTCTCCATTTTTAGATTCTACACACATATAGTTGCCTATTATTCTCGTTCAAAATCTAATATATGCTTGTGTGTCTGTTCCTTTGGCTAATTTTGAAATAAAAAATAAATAAATAAACTGCTAGACTCAAGCTTCTAGTTTGGCCGTGATATTCTATAGCTTCTAGCCAATAGGAGTTAACTTTTTATCATATTGTCCAATTTGGAACCTCAACCAATGTTTTCTGTGTGCTGCATGCTGTGTATGTGTATGTTGTGTACACACACAGACACACACACTCATACGCAGACACGCTTTCTTAGAAGCAAACCATTTGCTATTAGAATGATGTGTTTCTCTCTGTAGTTTGAAATGAGAGAATTTTCTTTCAAATTGCAATGATACATCAGATTTTGGGGGGGATTTTGAAATACTAAGGGAAGGCAATTATTTCATTAGTAAGGAACATTAACCCAAACCCAAATCGCAAAGTCTATTTTCTTACTGTGGGTAATGCATCTTCTACAAACTGAGGATGAATATTAAACCAACAGTGGGTCTGAATGCTTTTAGTTACTTACAACTAAAATGCTAGCAATGTACCTTTCACTGTTGCATGTTTATCACTCAATCTATATTTGATGTCAAACTCCACAACACACATAAAGCATGATTGGGAATGTCTTATCATATGTACTAACCCTTGCTTTTTTTTTTCAACTGCATTGGTATTTGTGATTTTGCCTTTGCTTGATATCTTGTTGTTGGAATAAGATAAGCCTATTATATTATACTTACAGCCATTCTAAAAAGTATCCTACCTGTACATAATTAGAGAGTTTAAACAGAAGTTCAGGAGAATAATGACAGTTCCATAAACTACATCTCCAACTGGAGAGGAATAAATGCATGCTGGTTTTCTTTAGAAATATTAAGATTTTTTTTCTACAGACATGGTACAATACCAGTAGAAATACAAAATATTCTTGATGTTTTTACAATTTTTAAAGACATACGTTTCCTCTCAATAATGGAAGCCCTTGTGTAATCAAAATACACTTTCATTATTCATCCTCTTAGTTCCCTTCTAATCTGCTATTTTAAAGAAACTAGTGCTCAATATAAAGTGCCCTGATAAAGTAATTCTTCAAGAAAAGTGAAAAGCTTTGAGATGTTGTCTTATTTGGCTGGTATTCATGCTTAGAGTCTGGCTGGGTCTTTTTTCATGTCCTCAGCTTGCACCAGGCACATTCATACTTGTTGTTGAAATTTATTGCACTTTTGGATTCTCTTTCTTGTGGCACAATGTTAATGGACTCTATCTTCTCAAGCTCTAGGAGGCAATTATGTGTCTTTTAAGAGATAAATAGAATTGAAATTTGAGTAATGCACAATCGACAGATTTAAAAATAACAACTTCCCTTACTATGCAAATGTCTTTTGCTTTATTTATTTATTAAGAGAGAGTTTTTGTTTAAGGGAAAATCTGATAAACAAGATTTATTAAATCGACGAGAGTTCTGAAAATACTAGTTTTAAAGGAGACCTATTGTGTCACTGTAGGGTAAAGAGATATATTTCTAATTAAAAGATAAAGTGCATCATCAAAACAAAAACACCTCTCCACAAGACTTCTAGGGTTGTAGCTGCAAAATGTAGTAAAACTAAGTGGAGCTTATTGCTACCGTCATGTTCACAGTAAACTCATTTGCAATTTGAGTGGCTGGAATTTGAACATAAAATAGCAGAGAGAAGAGTATAGACAAGTTTCTTAAAAATTGTTTTTCTTTAGTGTATCTGTATTTTTAATTGACTATTTGGTTATAGATGTGCTTTGTCAGATTTAAAATAGAATATTTTCATAGCATATAACTATTGTAAGTCTGCCTCTCAGGTAAATATATGCAAATAATGATTTGAGACACACTTTGAAAATACCCAATTTTCTTTTCAGTGCAATTTTACACAAACTGAGAAGCAGGGGAGAGAAAAACTTAGGGAAAAACCACCTGAGATGTGAATGTTAAAGTTATTTCCTGTTTTCTCCAGATGGCTTATAGAAATACAATCTCATTGATCTCTTTAGAATAAATGTTTATAATCCTATGTAAAACTAGACTTTTTGTTGTTCAATATTTACAGATAATTTTTAAAAGTAAAGTAACAGTTGACCTTGGACATTTTTTAAAGTGTGTCATCAAGGAATCTTGTTTGTAGGGAACAACATTAAAAACTATGTCACATGGAATAATGTTATTTATGTTGAACAGTTCTTCAGCACCTCATACACACACACACACACACACACACACACATACACACACACAATTGAGAGAGCAAAAGAGAGAGAGGGAGAAAGAGAAAGAGAGAGAGAGAAAGGAGGGGATAGGAGGGAAAGGGAGGGGACTGGAGGGAAGAGGAGACGGGAGGGGAGAGGAGAAGGGAAGAGAGCACTAAAAGGGCAGAGATACTGAAAGAAAAATAAACCAGCAATAATTTGTTATACCATGCTCATAAATTGTTCAGAATCCCATTAAAATGAATGGTTTCAATTATATAACGAAGTCCACATATTAAGAAAAACCAGAGCCTTCCTAAAAACTTGAGAAGTATGTAGATCCCAATAGTAAAACAAATTTTCCTTTGGATCCTGATAGTCTTTCCGTTAAATTTCTTTTCAAGCACATCGCTGCCTGTGTTGCACAACAGCTAACTGTAAGCTCTTAAAAGCTTACTGCATCTCATTTGCCTTTTTACTCCTGCATCCACAGTACTGGCTCCTAGTTCAGGTTCAGTTATTAATGATTGAATTTAATGCAGACTTTTGCCTGGCTTTGCAGCCATTAGTTCTCATACTTATTATTGGTTAATTGCTTAAATGGTTACTTCCATGTGACTGGGCCAGGTAGTTTTATTATATTTCTCAAACACAACTGAGCCAAGTTAAAGTATCTGCCTTGGTTATATGAAGACTGGATGAGAAATGAAGGATAGAGCAATGCGTGTGCTAGTCGTCATCATTGCATCAAAATAATCATAATAATATGATAATCACTATCATCCTAATCCATCAACTAAGACTGACCATTGATTAATCATCTATAATGTAGAGAACCACGGAAACTGCCTTCCATGGCAAAACTATTCTGTGTCTTTACTGTTCTGGTAAAGATGGTAGAATATTGGCAATTTCTTATCATTCAACCCAATTCTACCTATTCAGTCATTCAAAACATCCTTGAAAGGTAAATATTGTAATCCTCATTTTGCATGTGTGACATCCATGATGTTAAGTAACTTTCCTTAGGTGTAGTATCTAGTATGTGACAAAATAAAATTTAAACTGAGATCTTTCTGATTTCAAAGCCTCTGCTCTCTCTACCATTCCCAACTCTCTAATAAATAAATAAGTAAATTAATTAATATTAGCATAAACATAGCTTCTAATTTTAATAAAGCATCTGTGGGGAAAAACCTGTGAATAAAGAATTAACGGCATTGTGTACCTTTGTACAATATATAGACACTGACATTATTTATTTTAATTGTGTTAATTCTCAAGTCATCAATGCACAACAGAAGTTTTCTTATGGAAGCTGAAGTTACTACAGAGGGGACAAAAAAATGTACATTAATCCCATTTATAAGATACATTTAGGGAGATAGAAGGGGAAATGTAAGGAAATACAATACAGTCTTTGTTCATTTAGATCTCAAAATTTGTTGGAAAAAAACACACATAACTCTGTACAATACTTGATATAAACCATGTGATATTCTGAGGGAATGAAGTTCAGTGATTTCCTGAGAAATTAAGCAGAGGCTTCCTTTGTGTTAGGTCTTGTTAAGCGATTATACATTTATGCTGACTGAGATGCAAAAGAGAACACTTAAGGTAAGAGGAACAGCGTGAGCCTGGGAAGGTAAGAATGAGAGCACCACGTGATCCCATTTCTCTAGAGTCTAGAGTGAATGCTACAAGAGCAAGACTGTGCGGGAGGCTTGAGGAGGGTTCATATCTTGGGGGGAAATCTTGGAAAATCAGTCTAGGACAAAATAAAGGGGACACTTCCTTGCCAAGCCAATAAGCTTACACTTTCTTTTGTAGCTAATGGGAAGTCATCTATGAGCCTCAGTCTGATGTGATTGGATTTGTGAATTAGGATGATAACTCCAACAGCAAAATGGAGCAGAATTGGAAAGTAAAAAGTTTGGCAATAGAGAGCCGATGTGGGGGCTGCATTAGTGACAGGGATGAGAAATTACGGAGATAAGACTGTGACAGTGGTTTAGGATAAAGGTTTAGTTACAGCCAGCTCTGGTTGGTAGGGTATCAAAAACACCTCAGGTTTTTTTTTGAAATTTCCTCCAGTCTCCCAATAATGATAATAGCTTTACTTTTATTAGATTTAGGCGCTACATCTGGTAATTGCCCATTTTGATTGTTAAGCATAGTTCTCTGTCACCAGGTAAGAGCTAGAGCATAGAGGAAAATATTTCAGAATTTTCTTCTCCTTGGGAAAAAAAATTAGTATATTAATATTAATTTTTCTATTTTTATTTTTTTCAACAGAAGGTCATACATATGCTATTTTAGAGTTCACAGCTAGCCCCTCACTACTCAGATTGTGGGTGTTATTGCCAGACTGCAGAGATGCACAAGAAATGACTTGAGAGGCAAGGAGATTATTCGTGCGCCACTCACACTGCTATCTCTGGGAGCTCTTAATCAATGCAGGGCGAGAGCCAGTTAGAGCGGCTGAGGTTAGGGCACATGGCTGTTCAGTGCAAGGTGAGGAATTAAAACGTGATTATTATTCAAATTGGAGTATAAGATAAAGAGCACACTCCAGGAAAGAAGAGGAAGATGATAATAGAAATAAAGATTTACCTACTGAATCACTTGCTGTATTGTGTCTTGTCCTGGAAACGCCAAAGATGTTATTATGAACTTTGATGGTTTGAAGATTTATACTCCATCTCTATTTTGCTTTTGAAGATATACTGAAATAGAAATTCTTAAGTTCTTGGAAAGTCTACTAACTATAACTAGACATATAGATTAAATCCCTTCACTAAGCCGCACTAAAATTAAACACATCTATGTATTAGCCAAAAATAAATTTGAAATGGCAGTTAATGGTCCAATGATTACAAAGAAAATAGATGATGGCCCATAATTCTAGCTATTCTAAAACTTAGATTGCAATTTTGGACATAATATAATTATGGGACATAATATAATTATGGGACATAAAAATAATAATGTGATTTACCTAATTTAAAAAAATCCTTAATATTTAATAGCGTGATATTTAATAATATTATTTCATGGCAAACTTGAAGATGTTCTAGTCATAGCTATATGCTTGCTCTGATTTCTTCTTGATGATATCACTGTTCATGTTAAAAAAATAGTGATTTAAATTCATATATGTTCTAGTTATTTGAACCATTTTACTTTATTTCTTCTAGTTATGCCTATGAGTTCATATTTTTTGTTTTCCCTCCATTTAATGTGAGTATTTCCTACCTGGTGGTTTTATTCTGTATTTTTATCACAGTTTGACTGATGTACACACACACACACACACACACACACACACACACACAATCTAGTTAGTTTCTGACCAGTTTTTTTCTCACTACTGAAGTTTCAACTGTCAATGGCGTATGGCCTCCATGTTCAATAACTTACTGTCTGCAATTACTAGAAAGGAAAACATATCATGGAAATTCAAATAAACCTTGGAGAATTCTTTTCAAAGTACCTTGACATTCCCTCCCTAGATACATACATCCTCTTATACTGCTTTAGCTCCTTTCCACTTCCAGAATTCTGGGTCAGAGCAGATAAAATCCACTGTATTCTGTGCAGAAGCTCAAACCATCTTTATTGAGAACAGCATGATAGCTGTTGTTTGGACTCAACACCCATTGGCTATCTTTCTGCTCTTCTCATGACAGACTAAGGAAATTCTCCAGAGATTTTAGGGGAAGTTAGATCACCACAAAAATACTTCAACTTTAGGAAAACTGGAAGCTGGGAAGGACTGTTAGCATCACAAATCTTTCACTCCACTTCTGTCCTATCTCCCTCTTGTTTCCCCCCTCCCTTATTGTCATCTGCCTTCAAATTTGAGTCTTTGAGAGGAAAAATTTAAAAATATTTACATTGATAGAAGTCTGTTAAAATATTTTTTGTCTTTCATTTTTACTACTAAGAGACATAATACTATTTTATACCTTAAAATTAAAGTGAAATGATTAGATATGCTTAATTTCAAAGTGAGTAAACCACATGTAAAAAGTATGGACTACAAAAGACGCATGGAGTAGTTTATTGACTTTCTACAATGTTCTAATTTGAAAGTTTGAGCATTTGCCCCAAATATGTGAGGCATTGGAGTGATTAATTCACTTGACATTTTTAGTGTGTGATATCAGGTGACTGCAATGTTAACTGCTATATTAATATGAGACCTTGAACTTATTTTCATGATATCTGACAAAGTCATTTTTATTGAGGATGGCTAAAATATATTTTTCCCCCAAATCACTTCATTTTCCATATGTGTATAATACAATATTGCAGTATTTATCAAACCTGAATAAAATCTTTACCCATTAAAAACAGTTAATTCTCACAGATGTCCAATTTTAATACAAACTATTTTATTAATAAACATAGAACTGAAATGAATTCTTCATGATCAAGAGTTTATGGTACAACTCTAAAAGTCAAATACATTGACATGTTAGATGCTAATAAAATTAGAAATAAAAAAATAGAAATAAGATTATTTATTTTGCATGAGAAGTTATTTTCTTGTAAATAAAGTGCTGCCAGTTACATGAAGATAATATAGCTATCATACAACATTATCCACTTAACTCTGTGTGACAATGAATTTCTTTCACCACTGTTAAAATCTGAATTACGTTTAAAAAAAGCAGTTCTTCTTTTGTACCTTGATATCATTACACTTTCAACTTGTCTTAAATGTAGTTTGCTTATTAAGCACATTCCATCCTATCTTTTTCTCATTAGCACAAGCTCATTGAAAAAGTACTCTTTTCTCCTTTGTGATCACAAACACGAATGCAAATAGAGTTACCGAAATTGCACAGCAGTAGCACATTATGAAGGGGCCAGTGAAACGATCCAAAATATGCTTATACAAACGTTTTTGGGATTATCCTTCAGAAACACTCACAAAATATGAAAATTTATATAAATTACCTGTAACTCCTAAGACACATGTATTGAACCACAGAGGTATGTTTGCTCTTACTTGAGAAAGCTAAAGCAGGTGGGGCGGGCTGTTGGCAGGAGGATAGTTATATAATGTTATCTTTTTTAATATTCATATTTTTCTTTCAAACACTAATGAGGTAAGGCAATAATATTGGATAAACAATAAAACACAAACCAGAAATTTAATGAAAATTTTAATTTAGGAACCCATGATTTGACCTAGATCTTTGTAATTCTGCTACAGATAGACTCGACTCTGTTTTTGAGTTAGCTTTAATGAGAAGACCTCTCAATTATTAATTAAAATATCTCCTATACTAAATTACTGCACTCAACCACAAAAGAGACATTTGTTGATAAATGCAAACTTTTAGAATGCCCAGAAGGAAAATGAGCTCAGTTGTACTTCTTAAACCTCTTGTATCAATGTCTCAGGGCAGGACAATAAGAACTCATCTTCTGAACGTGAACCAGAGCACATCCACCTCCAGCCCACTGTGAGCCTCCTTTGAGTTAATTCTGCCATGCAGTTGATAAAAGGACTAGGGTGAGCTCATAGTGCTCTGCTAACTAGAGCATATTCCCATTCTGACCATACAGGCCTCCTTGCTGTTCTTACTTGGATGCTTTTGCACTGGCTCTTCCTTTGGCCTGGAATGTCCGTTCTCCAAATATTCACATAGCTCATCTCCTGCAGTGCTGTTCTCTCAGGTATCAGCTCCTTGAATTCACTACATAAAATGACATTGCCTCTGTGACTTGTTCTCTCCATTCACTCTACTAGAGATTGAAGCTACAAGAAAAACATTCTCACAGAGTCTATCAGGAAAAAACAATGCCTTAAATATGTAAAGGCAGTATAATGGCACTACTGTATACTGGTTAGATAGAGGAATCTTTAAGAACACAGTGCAAGAGCCTATTTTGAATATTGAAACAGATTTTCTGAGAGAAATGATCTTTGGTCTGGATCATAAGATATGAGTCAGAGTCAGTCAAAGAACTAAAGTAAGTTGGGGTTTAGAGAAAGGAAATATCATGAGCAAAGGAACAGACTTGTGATCTAGCTTGATGAAACTACATAGAGTGATGAAGCACAAAATTGGAAGGTACAGAAAGTTGGGAAATTGCACTCATGGATATGTTCCCCTTCCTTGGTGATTGCTCAACTCTATAGCCTTTGCAAAAGAGGCATTCTCCATGAACCCCCTTTAAATGATGATATTAGTCTTTCCCCAGAATTAGCTAGAAACAGCTGAATAAATCAGGGGACAAATGACATTAGGGAACCATTCCACTGGAATTTCATTGACGCATCTGATTCTCATTCTCAGTAGTTCAAACCACAAGACCTAGAGAGCAGTGAATAGACATTTAGTGGCAGGGTTTGAGTGGAGGTGATGTTAAGCCAATACCATATACAAGCTGAAATCATGGAGGGCATAAATTATGAGTCAGATAGAGGAACAAGAAGTAGTCATAAGGAGACAAAAAAAAAATGAGACCATGTATAGAGAGAAAAGGGAACCAGTCCCCAATTTCCAATTTCTCATATCCATTCTTTTTAGTTCTACATGAACTTTTCTTCTTGACCACGGGTACTAATTAGACTATAAGTTATCCATTGGAAATGATATATAAGTGGCACTTCTTTTGTCACAGTGTTTATGGAACCCAACAACAGTAGGCACAAACAATCCAAAGTTAGGGGAAAGACACTGGCCTTTCAGAGAGGGATTCAAAACTATTTTTTCAGTTCTTAACATCTCGTATACCTCAAGTATGTCGAAGTTGAAGGGAACTTTTTTTTTTTTGAGACAATTATCACTCTACTGGAAAGTATCTCTTTCGATGGAGTAGGGATAGGATGTGCCTCTTCTTCACCTCAAGGTTAGTAAACTGAACTTTGAGGACCTTATCAGAAAAGCTTGATCTGTATTATCCTGGAGTCTGATGAACACAGCTGATGGGTGTCAGAATCATGTCTGAAAATTCTACAGTTGAAAGGCAGGAGGTGGAGCTGCCTTCCAGTTAATGAACAAAGAGGGTTCAAATGGCAAGTAGCTGTTGTCCTCCTCAAGGCTGGTCCGAGGTGCTGGTCTCGCAGGGCCTAGTGTGGAAACTGTGCTAAGGTGTAAGCCTCAGGTATAGGTGTAGGGTCACTTAAAGAGAGACCCAGTCCAATAAGCCTGCTCGAGGTAAGGTTGGAGCCCCACAAGAAAGATGCTGAGGAGTGAATACCCAGGCCTACAGGAGAAATCATAAGCAGATAGCTGAGAGAGTCTTTACCAGCGGTCAGGAAGTTCTTACGGACGAATTTCTGAGGAGTTAACAAAACCATGCCAGAGGTAATCAACTCTAAACACCTAGGGCAGTCAAAGAGAAGCAATGAGAAATGACATCTGAGTTAGCTGAGTAAGGCTTTTCCTGCCCCTTATCTCTCCTCTCTCCTTGGCTTTAATCCTGGAAGGATCTGAAGGCCTAACGAGGGCCAAGAGCTACCAGGGAGGGGCCAAGGGGGGCAAGCATACTGAGTGAAAAAAGGTCGACAAATCATGTACCCCCAATGTTCTCTCCAGCCCCAGTTGGATGAAAGGAGAAGTTCTAAGTTTTGGCTTTTAGTCAGGACTGGACTTTTGAGTTACTGAAATAAAACTATTCTGGGGAAGAAAAGTTAACAGAGATCTTTTTCTTTCTACATTGAGCAAATTAGCTATAGATTCTGCACAAAACTTTATCTAGGATGTCTTTGGCAAGGTTCCCTGGAAGCAGAGACAAGGTTCTTGTCCAAGTGATTTTGGGGGAATGGGAACTCTCAGGAGAAAGTGATTGGGAGAAACAGGATAGGGGAGGAGAAGAAAGTTAAACAAAAGAATTTCAGCTGGAGGCAAATTTCAGGCTTAGTTCTGGACCTATGGGGACTCTCTGGAGCCCAAACTGTCTCACAGTGTTAGTTTTACGTTCACTTAGTGGCTGTGGTCTGCCAGGGGAAGGTGACAGGTTAGGAGATCTGGGTGGGCACTGATAAAACCCACTGCACAAGGACAGGGGTGGGGAGGAATTCGTCTCACAGACGGATCTGAATAGGGCAAAAGGAAAAGCTGCATTCTAACTGCATCCAACTAGCCCCATTTATGCAACAACCATTTCAGTTATAGAAACCCATCCTTCTTAACTAAACTAATGAAAGTAATGTTTTAGGGTTTTGTTCTTTACAACCAAAGAACATATCTTGGAACACAACTGAGTGTTTACTAACTATCTCTCTATTTCCAGCAGCTAGGACTAAGGGAGGAGAGAAATGCTATTCTATGGATATTAGTGGAATAAGTAAGTAGATGACCATAGCATGTCATTGATTCAAATCACTTCCTATTCATGCTCTTATCTCAGATGGGGCTCACTGAGAACTGAATATCTGTAGGCAGGTAGGTAAACACGGTGAGTTTAAATAAAATATTCTTAAAAATTAATTAAGGAAGGATTAACCAAAAATTCATTTATTTGTCTTTATGGATTTCAGAGTGTAATAAAAACATGTAAACAATACAAGAAGCAAACTATTTCAGAGACTAGGATGCTATATATTTTGGCATGGAAGGCTACGGCGTATTTTATTTTTCTCTTCCATTTTCAAGTTCCTATGAACCTTGAATTAGAGCATTTGGTAATCCATTCTCTTGGGTAAGACCTCTCTGCCTTATAAAATTCACTCAGAAGGTCATACCCTGGCTTAAATTTCAAAACAAGTGGCGTTTGCTATTCTCCTTTGTCTCAAAGTGATTTATCCATTAAGGAAATCGAATTAAACACTGGCCTCCCCCCCCCTGCCNCCTCCACCCCCCCAACCCCCGGACAGAAACTGCTATGGTGTCTAGTGCCCCAGTGGCAGCCTGGGTTTTTATTCCACCGTGAAGAGTCAGGCTACTCACAACTTTCAAGCCACAATAACGTGGTACAAGCAGAGAATGAGAGGGATGGAAGGCCCTGTATTCTTCCCTGGTAGCTAACAATGTCGCAGGTGCTTTGTTGAAACATCAACAGTAAGCAAAGAAGTAACAGAGATATCAGGCAATGGTCTGAATGTGGGAGGCCAGCCAGTGATACTTTGGGGCAGGAAGTATGGCTCTTGCAACAATTTCTTTTTATGCTTTTAGATCAACAGCATGAGGGTAGCAGAGCTTAGTTAGACAGCTTGGGTTTGAGATAAAAGTCACCCTGATAAGAATATTTGGGCTCCAGCCTGGATCACAGAGAGTCCTCAGAGTAGCAAAAGAGGATCACACATAAATCCTAATTGGATGACCTGACTGAACAAGGAGGAATCCACAGTTCTGAGAGCTGAGACAAATAAGAAGGAAAAAGACCAAGGAGGCATTGAAATATGAAGATAAAATCAATATGGAATTGCCTCGGAAATCAATAGGAGGGATAAAGGACGTGCAGGGGATGTGAAATACGTGTTCTGTCTCCTGTACAAGTGGGAAATCTGGCAGTATGTTTTGAACATGCTGCGATGCTGTAATTAAAGCTCAAGGGAGAATGGCGAGAAGGAATCTTAATAATCAAGTGAAAAGATGCCACGGCAATAAGTGACTCCTTGTCAGGAAAACAGTTTCCTAGGCAAATCGTAAGTTAAATGTGAACTCATGTAGATAGCCAGAAGATAGATCGATACTCATGTCTGTGCATTTGTGGTAGTAGAGGATAGGGCTTGATTTTAGAACCATAACCCAATACAAATGTCATCTTTCAACAGGCCGAAGTAACTGCTTATACAATTAACACAAGCCTGATGATCACAGCATTGTCTCAGGGTTTACTTCAAAGAGATTATCTCCTCCTCTCCAACATGCAGATTATCTGCAAAGGGAGAGAACCCACAAGAGTCTGTCTCTCATGGTAATATGCATTTATAGAAAGCCAAGGAAAGGTGTTAGTTTGTTCCCTCTTACACACCAGATAGAAATAAAGCAATTAGAGAAAACCCTATAAAAATACACACACATACACAACAATTTTTTGGTGATACAGAAGGTACACACACACACACACACACACACACACACACACACACACATACTCACACACATACTCAAAATAGTGTTACTGAGAATCATGTTTGATCATGTGGGCAGAATACCATCTGCTTAAAAACATGCTATAGTCTTTTTATTATTCCTTTTTCATGTAAGCAGAGGTATAGTACTTTAGAAGTCCAAGGGGGTCAACATACATATTATAATCTATGTGAAACTCACTGTTCCTCGGATCGTCTCCAGGGTGTTATTCACAGAGAGTACAATACACATAATGGTTTCATTCCAGGATTTATTCAATATGTGCTCCTACATATAACTGAGTTGGTCTGAATATAGGGCTATGGAAATGAAATGCTTCCTCATTTTTTAAAATAAATCTATCAGAACTTATAGATTCAAATGATGTTTGTCTCTGTCAAAGATCTAATTTAGGCAATTTATAATAAATATGCTACTGCCTTGCCCATTACTTCTGCATATCCCCAAATTACCAATATTTTCCCAAAAGGATATTTTAAGTTTGATAACCATCAAAAGTTACTTTAAAATTTTTTTTAAGTGTTGGAGATTCTAGAAAATCGCAGGGGTATGATATTTTTTTAACTCAACTGATGACCTTGTTAAAACAGAGACACTAGGTAGCAAAATGTCAAAAACACAAGACAACATTTACAATGAAACAAAGGTGACAAATGATCTTCAAAGACCCCAAAATAAAAGTATATAGAGAGGAACTACCAACAGCCATGAGACCTACATACTATCAATATCTGTGCTAAAAGAAGCAGAGGAAAGCAACAGACACCAGGCAATTAAGTGAGGAGACTCTCAAAATACACAAGAGATATTTGCTGGATAATATGAGAATGTGGTCACTGTGAGAATAGTATTTGAAACTGGAAGAGGTTTTGCCTTCTGCAATAGGGGTAAATGCATGGTGCCCATAGTAGAAAGGTCTGAGGTGGCTAGACCAGCACAGACCCAGTAAGTCTTAGAAACGAAGCATCCAGGAGAGGGTCTTGCCTGGAAGAGCAACTGCTGAGTGTCATCCAAGCTGACCGGATCAAAAAGATTAAGGAAAGAGAAGGTTCAGATAGGAGTGGGGAAGAGAAACAGAGCTGCATTTGGCCATATTTTTTAACATTATATTAAAGTAGGGGGGAAGAGATCTTTGCAACGTCAGAAAAAAGCTTTCCTAGCACGCATATTCTTCTAATTTTAAAAAAAGTGAGTAATCAAAACTATGAGGTCAAATTTCTAAGATGTTTCACAAAATAAAAAATAGTTTTAAAGATCAGGATAGTATTTCTCTAAACAATAAGAGTATATAAGACATACATGTAAGGATAAGAGAAATCAGTGACACATTCAATCATGAGGTGATCAAACTTAGAAAAAATTATAAATAAAAGAAAAATTATTTAAGAAATAAAGACTAAACTAGAAGGATCATATGTGTTTTATAATAAAGAGACTTTTAAAAAGTGTTATGTGTTAAAGAAGGCTTAAATAAAGCTGTTAAATATTTTGAGGTTTAAAAGTAGGGTATAGTAAAGTAATGACCCAGGAGAAGATAATGTGACAACCAAAGCAGAGTCAGAGAGACAGTTGACAATGCTACACTGTCGGCTTTGAAAAGTAAGAAGGACCATAAGCCAAGGAATGAAAACAGCCTCTAGAAGTGAGGAAAAGCAATGAAACAGATTCTCTTCTATAGCCTCCAGGAAGAGTGCAGCCCTGTCAATTCCTTGATTTTAGACAAGCATGACCCATTTTTGGACTTTTGACCTCAGAACTACCATATACCTATGATACACAAAGAACATATCTAATTATGACTCAGAGAAAAGCCATAATTAGATCCTTGGGACATTTTGTTAGAGAAAAGCAAGAGAGGGTGAAGGTGGAAAGAAAATGAGATGAGGAGATGGGTGAACTCCAGGAGTGGCCTAGGAATTCTGTGTATTTGGAGCAAAGTGGTAGAAAGATAGAGAGTTGTAAAGTGGAAAGATACTATGCTATTAACCTCTCCTCCCTTCTTCTTTTCCTTTTGCCACCAGGCCGCACTGGGGACATAACCAAGGGGCCTGGGCACAGAACTAAATTGCACTTTCCAAGTTCCTTGAATTTGAGTTGGGTCCTTGTGACTAAATTCTGGCAGGGTAAGTGATATATGCCACTTTCAGTTACAGTTCATGCACCCACACAAAACTCTTCATTCACTCTTATATTTTTGTAGCAATCTTAGAGGTCACTTAAAGGTGATGGCATCAAGAATCGAATCCCTGGGCCGGCAGAGTGGCGCGATGGTTAAGAACCGGCTTGGGATGCCAGAGGGCCCAGGTTTGGATCCCACATATGAGGGCCAGTGACACTGCCCTCCACAGCTAAGATGCTGAACAACAGCTCAACCTGGAGCTGGGCTGCCATGAGTCACCAGCGACGGCGTAGGCTGCAGCCCCTGTGGCTTTGGCAGTGGGTTGCCATGGGCTACTGTGTCAGCGTGAGTGGCCAGCAGCCGACGTGAGCGGCCGCCCAGAAGCTGGAGACTGATATGCCTCACCTGGGAAGAGCGCAATGATGGTGCCAACTTGGGCCAGTGAAGCAACGTCCTCTACAACTAGACTAAAGAACAAAACGATAGCAACTTGTCTGTTCCCCTTCCCCCAATTCCCCAGCGCTGTTTCCATCCCCCAATTCCCCAATAAAAATCTTAAAAAAAAAAAATTTGAATCCCTAAGTCACCATGTAAAGGAGGCACACCCTGCAATGCCACCCAAGCATCTGACAATCCAACATTTGCGTTGGATTTTTTTGTGGCCAAATAAATAAATAAATAAATAAATAAATAAATAAAGTAATGACCCAGATTTTTTGTATTGTTCACTACATGATTAAAAACAATTTCAAAGAAGTTATGCAAATATTTGAATAAAAATATAATATGCCTTGAATAACTACTTTTTTAGGTAGAAGTTAGAAAATGTAGGAGAAGGAGGAGGGGTGGGAGGGGGGGGTCCATGGTACCTACAGAAAAAGTTCATAACTACGTATCTGTTTTTACAACAATTGACAAGAGGTGCTCTGGAGCAAGATAAGGATCTGAGTCAACTGACCTCCACCCATCTTAGGAGGCCACGCCCTCCTGTAGAAGAGCAGGCACCACTTTTCCTGCCAAATCAATATGTAACTCCCTCACCAGCCCCAGCAAACTGTAAGTCCTCGGGACAAAGGCTTGTTCTCTCTCTCTCTCTCTCTCTCTCTCTCTCTCTCTCTCTCTCTCTCTCTCCCTCACCTCAGCTAGGCCCATTCTCTTCCCTGAGAGTGTATCACTAATAAGTCCTGCTTGCATA
Source organism: Hipposideros armiger (assembly GCF_001890085.2). NCBI lineage: Eukaryota > Metazoa > Chordata > Mammalia > Chiroptera > Hipposideridae > Hipposideros > Hipposideros armiger. The sequence continues at coordinate 525,391 of NW_017732099.1, read as the reverse complement.
CTAATCAGCTTGCTGACCTTTGATTCTTCACTCTGTTGGCAAGAAGAACAGAGATTCTCATAACACTTTTAAGAAAAAGGATCTTATTTAAATGAATAATTTCTAGTACTTTTAAAAAATCATTTTCATTATATTACAAATATATTCAATTATTATTGTGGAAATATGGAGCTAGAGAAGGACTGTGAAATATCACTTACCCATCTCCATTGCACAGAACAGAACCACATGGAAATTATCTTAAACCATTTGTTTTTTTCTTTCTCTTTCCTTGCCTCCTTCATCTTACCTTTCTCCCACTCATCTCTTCTTCCTTTATTCTCTCAAAAAGTACCAGGAAAGTAATGAAGCTTAAGCTGTAGGGAATCCACTTGCATACGCCCCTCCCAACGCTCTAGTAGGGTCCCTAGAAATGTGTCTACAAGGGCATGTTTTTGTAAAATTCGAAAAAGTGAAACATTTTGACTGCAACTGGTCAAGATCTGTCTCATTCCTGTTTGTCAAATGTCCTCTCATACCTGGTGACACTGCCACCATAAAACTAAGATGAGACTATAGTAGGTTGGGTTAGCAGGAATATTTACTGGCTCGTATTCTCTTCAATTTCTAGACAAGTTATTGCTCCCTGTCCTGGTGGAAGAATGGCTTCCAAGAATACTCCACGGAGTCATCATGGCAATGTGAAGGGGCAGGGCCCAAGGTCTGATCACTACGTGAAGATTTCTCACAGCACTGAGTGCTGGAGGTATATGGGCACTGAAGAAGGTACATACTCTCAGTAGAGACTTCAGCTCTCACTGGTGCTTAACCAGAACAAAAGGGATATTCTCGGTAATGCAAAACATGCAGGTATAAATGCAAACGTTTTCCTTTTTTTGACGAGACTCATACAAATTGAATCTTTCAGGATTCTTGTATTTCTGTTTGTGGGATTAGCCAGCTTTTAAAAAATATAAGTTCTTGCAATTTCTTTTCTAATTCTAAATAAGTCATTGTTTTTATAGCTAATATTGTATTTCTAATTTTATATTCTTTGTTTTAAAACAGCCCCCCAAATTGTTAGAGTCAGGTCTTACAAAACCTGCATATGCCCCTCTTCTCACTAGAGATCAGTGGGTGAATGGAAGGCATATCAATTTCTTGTCCTTATTTCATCTTTCATTGTTAATGGAAAGAAGTTAAAACGATAAATGAACTTACTTTTGAAATGAACTATGTTAATGACTTACCTCTCACTGACATTCTGTAGGTGGAATACGTTCATGCTCAGGCCAATACTGGGCTAATTTTTTCAATAAAAATTGATTTCACGATTAGAAAGAATGCTATCGTGAATTGAAAGAGGTCATTGCCCAAAGGTCAGGAGTTTCTGTTCTATTTAAAAAAAAAAAAAAGATGGACTGTCACATTATACAAACATGATCAGAATTTAATAGGAAGACTCTATTTAGTAAGTACCTATTGAAGTCACTATTTTTAGAGGTTTTTCATAACCCTTGCTAATCAATTTTTACACAAGCTGTTGGAGTTAAGTACAATAATGCATATTTTTTAAGATGAGAAAACAAGCTCAAGGATGTTATGTCCCTGCTACAAAGTAGTAGCAAACTCCATATTTGAACCCAGAATACCTTGACTCCAAAGTTTGTGTGTTAGTTCATGCTTCTGTAACTAATTAGTCAGCCACTGAAACTAGTTAGCCTCCGTTTTCTTATCTGGACAACAATGGCATTTAACTAGAGGAAAATGCAACCCCCAAAGTCTTTGATTCTATGAAACCAAATCAAGCAAACTTGAGCATTTCCTTTGTTAGTGCATTCCCATGTCATATAACTTAATAAATATGTCTCGATTTCCTTGTGCCTCATCTAAATTTGGTAATAATTAAAATCCATCTCCGCGCAGTCTGTCCTTTGCAGCAGTGTAAAACAGCTAGTCAGTGATCATCTTGCATAATAACTTTCTGCTATGATGAGAGAAGCAAATGCAGGTGGGGAGGGATGGAGGAAGCTCTTGAAGGGAATGTCTAGTCAGAAAACCAGTCATACTGTGGTTCCACCTCATCCAAGATATTTACAGGCGAGTCTCGACCTTGGCGAGCAATAGAAGAAGAAAATTATGTTTTTATTTCTCTTGTCTTTCAGGTGTAATAAGAAGCATGAATGTCTAAATGATAGCTAGAGAGATTTAAGTCATATCTTAAGTTATTTAAGTATAACTTTCTGGCTAGTACATGTAAAAGGCACATGAAAAGAGACTGTTCATTTCCTTCCCCAGCGATCTGTGAAAAATCCGGAATGTTTTTGCCAATCTGGAAACGGGGTTGGGGTGCAGAGGGGGTTTCCACTGCAGGGAACTCTGATTCTATGATGTCTTAGTGGCCATGATGGGTTTTCGGGCTGCAGCTTCACCTCTGCGCTTGTCATGATAGCATCCATTTCCGACTCTGTCTCTTCTGCCTTGTGGTGGGCTCTGCAGTTGCTCTCACTGCAGTTCCCTTTGTTAGAGATTTGCCCTCTTGACACATCCAAATGAAGAAGTTGCAGCACGAAAAGAAGGCTGGTGACAGACCCTGCAGTTTCATTCCCTGTAGTAGGTCCCAAAATCATATCTGCATGTCATCTGGCTAATCAGAGGTCCATGGTGAGATCTGTCAGAGATTTACATTTTAAAAAAGAAATTCAGGGATGGTTGACAGGGGAATTGGAATGTTTTTTCCCTGGTCCTGTGGCAGCTACCAGCACTGTCTATTGTGATTGGAGTGCAAGCCTGAGGCTGTGGTGAAAGCATAACCTTGGGGTGGCCTCCGAAGGACATCGGCATAGGTGGGAGGAGTTCCCTTCCCCTCCCTCAACAACAGAAAATTAACAAAGAGGAACCAACCATCAACAACCAAAAGCAGACATGAGGTAAAAATAGAACAGCTGAACATCAGCCTCAGCTGGTTCATAAGACAATATAAGGAAACTCAGGAATTATACAATTAGTGAGACAGTTAGTGTCAAATGGGTAATGGCATCTTTCAGAAAGGTTGGAGAGTCATAAATATAACCAAACCAATAAAACCCCTGAGCAGAAAATGCCCCCTTTTTTACTTATGGAATTTACAAAAGTATGGAAATGGAAAGATCTACATTTAAAGGCTACCTTGGAAATATTGTGGGTTTGGTTCTAGTCCACCACAATAAAGCAAATATCACAACAAAGCAGGTGATAATCATTTTGTTGTTGGAGGGTCTTTCCTTCCATTTATAACAAACAAACAAACAAACAAAAAACACATCCTTGAAGTGCAATAAATTGAAGTTCAATAAAACGAGGTACACCTGTATAATTCTTGGTTCTGAAAAAGCAACTCAGTTCTTTGGAAGCTCTTGGCTCTTTTCTTCTTAATAAAGTGTAAAGTGCACTGGCCTTAGAGTCATACCTTACCAGAAATAGGAACACAGACATTTATTAAACTCTTTGCCAAGCCAGACCATGATTTGGAGTAAATTATCTTTAAAAGTTGCACAAGAGAAAGTAAAGCTCAGTGGTTAAGAACACAGGTACCAGAGCTGAGGTGTCTGAGTTCAAATCCTGGCTCTGCTACTCATCAGTTTTTGTCGCCTTGGACAAACTACTTACCTTCTCTCTCTATCTACTCCCTCATCTATAAAAATGGAGTGATGATAATAATCTATCGACATCATGAGATTATTGAGGGGATTAGAAGCAGCAATACAAAGTATCTGACACATAAACATTCCATAAAGGTTATTATTATTGATGCTATTTTCATTGTATCAATGAGGATAAGCTATATTAAACTATGCAACAATCGTCTCCTACATCTTAAGCATTCAAACAATAAAAGTTTATTTCTCATGAATACTATACAGAGGCCCCCTTACCCATGGAGGATATGTTCCTAGACCCCAAGTAGATGCCTGAAGCTGCAGATAGTATTGAACCCTACATATATATATATATATATATATATATATATATATATATATATATATGTTTTTCCTATACATACATATCTTATAAATTAAGCTCAGTATAAGATTAACAATAGTTAGTAATACAACAATAATAATAATAAACTATAATGAAAGTTGTGTCAATGTTGTTTCTCTCTCTCCCAGTCTGTTTTATTGTACTACCCTCACCCTTCTTCTTGTGACCATGTGAGATGACACAATACCTACGAGATAAGATGAAGTACAGTGAATCACATAGGCATTGTGATGTAGTGTTAGGCCACAATGAGGGTTACTTGAACACGAGCACTGTGATACTGTGACAGTCAATCTGAGAAGTGAGTCAGCTATGAAGTGACTAGTAGGTGGGGAGCACATACAGTGTAGGTACACTGGACAGAGGCGGGGCTGAGGGGACGATGTGAGCGTTCATCATATTACTGAGAATGGTGCACAATTTAAAATTCATGAAATGTTTATTTCTAGAATTTTCCACTTAATATTTTCAGACTGCAGTTGACCATGGGTAACTAAAACCATGTAAAGGGAAAGCGGGGAAAGGGAATACGTGGATAAGTACAATACTTCTATCAGCAGAGAAGCTTATCAGTTATTCATGGACCCTGACTGATGGAGCAGCCGCCATCTTAGAAATCGATGGTTGATATACCAGAAGAAAGAGAACTTTCAAGGGTCTTGAGTCAACATTTAAATAACCCAGAAGAAATGCATATCACCTCTGCTCACACTCACTGATCAGAAACAAAACACTTGGTCACATTAAACCACAAGGCTAGTAGGAAATGCATACTTTTTATTTGCCCCTAGAAGGAAATAGAACTGTAACTGAACAATATTAATGCTTATGATTATATTATTATAGCTGTAGTAGCATTCTAAATTGACTCTTCAAGATATCAGTCATCTATTTGTTAGAGTGAGATATTCCTAAGTGAGAGAAAGACTTGGGCCAAAAAAAAAAAATTAAATAAATAAATAAATAAATAAATAAAAATTTAAAAAACCCCGCTATATTTATGCACTTCATTCTCATCAATATAATATTTAGTCGCAGACTAAATAATATCACTTGAACATGTTAAGTATCAGATAGTACATGAGTTGCATTCACATGTCTTTATACATAATTCAAACAACCCTAAAAGGTAAATACTTTCAGCCCAATTTGCAGATGAAGAAGCAATACTTAGAGAAATTGTACAACTTATCCAGTGACACAACTAATAAACATGGAGCCAAATTTTGGATTCACTTTTGCCTGTCCATCATCTTCATATTATGCCATGGTGTGGATTCAAAGGATCATCCTGTACAAATGAGCCATAGATTAGGTCCTCATATGCCCGTAGGAAATATACATAGATATGAACTAGTCTGAGAGGAAAGTAAGCTTTTACCTAAAATTTTTATAAAATCTTAAATTTCCTTCTTTATTTTTTGACAATGAGAAGGGAAAATGTTTGTCTGCTTAGCATTATAGAAATCTTTGCAGTCTACTTTGATATGTATTCCATTTCAAAGTCAATAAAATACTCCATTCATTATCTTGGTTTTCATTTCCAAGGTGAAATTTGAACTGGGGTCCTCAATTATAAAAGGAGAGTAAGGCATATTAAAAATGTTAGCTAGTGTTGCTAGCTCTGTTGGACACCAGCCATCCTCATCTGCCACTCCAGATGGACCCTCTGCTTTAGAAAAGCACATAGACTGGAAGGAATAATGGAATGGACTGGCAGGGCAGTGAATGCAGCAGTGACTCCATCAACACGCGTCTGGGAACACTTATTTTAACAAAATTTGTTTAATGTGAGAAGGTTGGGAAGCCTGCCTGTCATTTGGGATTGGGCTAAAAAAGAAATCACTAATAATGATAGCTAAGAGTGATAATGCCTCAAACATATGCCTCCCGTGGATGTCCCACAATCTCAGCTCACTCTGGGAAGCAACGCTTGAGACAAGAATCATTATGGTTCACGAAAACAGCAAAAGCGCCACCTGGACTCTGCATTCCTGGGAGGAAAACATTTTCAGCCAGAAAGGCACTCATTTATTTCCTAAATTATGGTTAGCCCTAGGAATGTGGTGTAACATAGGGTGCCAGTGAACTAGAGTTTACTCTAAATGATCTCTCTAGGAAAAACGTCATGGAGCTCACTGGGGCAATGACTGCACATTCTAGCCTGAACTGCCCCTTTTTCATTTGGTCAACTTGATAAAGACTGACAAGTAAAAAAGGACAGCCCTAAATGAATAAACAATGCAAACCTCTGGTTTTTCATTTTTCTTTCCAGATCAGGTTGACTTTTATCTACCATGTTCAGCCTCATAGTATTCACCCCTCCAGGCCACGCACAGCTTTCCCTGGTATTCCGAAAGCACCCAAATTGTTCTCTCACATCTAAATAATATAAGCAAATAGTTACATGGTGCTTAAAACATGCTAGGGACTTCTCTAAGTGCTTTACATATAGTATTTATCCTCATGATAACCCTTTGAAGTAGGTAATATTATTACCCCTATTTTATAGATGAGAAAAATAGTGACACAGCATGGCCTGGAACTTGCCCAAAGTCACACAGCTCATTAGTAAAAAAAAAAAAAAAAAAAACTGAGGGAGTCTAGTTTCAGAGTCCATCTTCTTACTTTAAATTATGCTTTTAAATGTAATTTTATTATTACTTGGAAGATCCTTTTACACTTTATTGCCTAGCTAATTCCTCCATCATTCGAAACTTGGCTCCTACCTCACCGACTTAGGGAAGCTGTTCTTCACTCTTCTCTTTCCTCATCACCCGGCCATTATTCACTAGGTTAGGCATCAGTCCTCTGTGCCCTAGGTAGCCTGCGGTTGCCCTGTTAGTTCTTGGTCTCCTCCACTAGACTTTGAAATTCTGTACACTAGGGCAGTATTAATACATTTCTACATTCATGCATGCATGTATATATGTCATCTATATGACACACAGTAGGTGTTAAGTAAATATTTTTGAAGAATTACTAGAGTACATAGAAGGAGGATATGTCTGTGTAGAGATTGGCATTATCTTTCATTTATCCATTGGTGAGTGATCTCTAAAATTTGGTTAAAATCATTTTCAGTGTGTTTTTTTGCGTGGATGTTGCTTAGAACTTCAGCTACCACACTGAGTGAATTCTGTTGACATACAGGTGGTTCTCAGAGAAAAATTAGCACTGCCTATTTTTAAACTATTTTACAGTGTTTCCAAACTTAATCCATAAAATGTCAAATGTCTGTCTCTTTCTCTTAAAAACTGGGTACTCTTGGGATCTAAAGAATGCCCTCTTTAGTGCTGATAGAAGAAAAGCACATCAAGAAAACAAAAGCAGATGTTTGTGACTATATTATACTTGAGGAAAGGCTTCGAGAGATCTTTTTTTCTTTTTTTTTTTTTAGATATCTAGTATTTCAAATCTTAATAATCTTAAAGGAATTCTGCTTCCAAGGAATTCTGATTCCAAGCTTGAACTAAGAAATATCCTTTGTGTGGACTCTGATGACAGAAGTCAAGGTGATGGTTTTAGACAACATGACATTAAGTCAATAGCTTCTTTTGAAAACCATTCTGATGTCAATGGCTTCTTTATAGTAAGCGGGGGATGCAGCATGAGTTGATATAAAAGTGTTCTCTCTCTGGCTGCTCCCTCGATGTCCTTTTCAGAAGTTGCTTCCCGTTAGCCCCTGACAGAGCGTGGAAAAACCACAGTGTCCAGTGGTTCCAGGCTGGCGGCATCTTCCTATTTTCATTCTGCATGTGCCTCTGGAAAAACAACAGGTTTCAGACCCCAAGAAGCGAAAACCTAAGTTAGAATCCCGGGGCAATGGTCTGCAGGAAGCCCCTTCTCTCTTTCCTCTGCTTCTGCTCTGGTTCCTCTTTCTCATTCTTCACAACTCTGTTAAGCCTTTTTTATTGTTCTGTAACATGGGACTCACAACACGTATCTCATTTATTAGGTTGTTAAAGAGGATAAGAAACAATAAGAGCCTGTAAAGTGCCTGGCACAGAGAGGCACACACACAAACACAAACCGTAACTGTTGTCATTGTCATCCATTGAAGTAATAAAGGCAGGGTCGTCAATATACACGTGTTAATGTAGGCTAATTTTTTTCTATGTTGGATGAATATGGTCTAGAATAGTATTTCTATAGGAACCAGTGAGATAGATCTGAGAGAAAAATCATCTTGTAATGCATAAAGCCCGCTGCAGGGCATTACCTCCAAGCTTCACACATCTGTAAGAAAAGACAAAGGGATGCCCAAATGCACCCACAGTTACATTAACAGAACATCCCTTCGTACCGCGGGTTAGTCTCAAGAGTTTTCATCCATAGCAAGGGAGTACTTTTTCCTCTTTACTGGATTTAAAATATTTAGACCCTGCCAAGGCATGATAGATACTTTGTGAAATAAGCTGTGTGTGGAAGAGTGATAGCAGAGCTGAGTGACAAGGAAGGAAAGAGGCCATTTGATGTTCATTTTAAGTTTCAATTTTATGGTTCAATTTCTGAAAGAACCATAGCTCTATCTATGTTTCCCCCAGTTTTTTTTCCTTCCTTTTTCCACATTTCTCTTTAGCATGTTTGAGCTTGAAAAACCGTGGCAGCAACTCTGAATGCGATGAAAGTTTTTGTACACATTAGGTAACCTGGGAAATCCTACCATTTCACAGCATAGATAGAAGTCGTTCGTCTCCCATGCCTGTTTCTGTTTTCCCCTTTCTTCTCCTGTGTGGTGAATAATCGTCCTTTCTAGGTTCCAGCCCAACACCTGTGGCCTGGGTGCTATGATCTCAAACCTCTTCCAGATTCAGTCACAATCCAGTTTCCCCAATCAGCTGTACCCTTTTGTTGACATAAAACATGATTCAATCACTCCCATATTAGAAGGAAGGAAGAAGGGAAGGAGAGAGGCGGGGGAAAAGCCTCCTTGTCTGTAATGTTCTTTCATGTGACACTTTTTCACTACTTGCTTACCTCCTCTTCTCCATTCTTAAAGCATTCTATACTTTCTATATTTCCTCTTCTGCCACTCATTCCTCACCCAACTCCTATAGCATTCCCACTTATTCCATAAAATTGATTTCACTAAAGTCACCAATAACCTCTATGGCATTAAATTCAATGGACATTTTTAGTCCTCTTATTTGACTTCTCACCTGTCAATCTGTCCATAAAATGTTGGAGCTCTTCAGGGCTGAGGTCTAAACCATCTCCCTTCCCAGTCTAAGCCTTTTCCTTAGGAAGCCTCACCCATGTTCACAGACTTAAGTACAAGCTACATGAACACCAAACCAAGTCAGCATTTCTTTAATTTCCAGACCCACTAACATGTGATTGCCTTTCTGCTTGGTAGCTCCATTGAGATGTCTCTAAAAATTTTCAAACTCAATGTCAAATACAAGGTCTATGCTCTTGTCCAACCTACAACTCTTCCACTGATCCCATCTCAGTGACAGCATCTCCAGATGCCAGAGTCACTCTGAGAAACTCTCTCACCTCCCATACCAGGCCCTGGAAAGTGTGTGTGCTAAATTGCTTTCCAACACATCCTTTTCTGTCCTACTCTATTATTCCCCTAGTCCAAACCATAATTGTTTAAACTTGCTGAGCTGTAGCAGAGTCCGAATTAGTCTAGCCTTCCCCAGTCTATTTTCCACATTTGTACTGGAAAAGCACAGTTCTCAAATGTGTGTTTTCTGAACACTGTTCGTGAGTTCTTCCAGTGAATCTTACTCATTCCATCTCTATCTATTTTTTGCATGAGTAGACCAAGCAATTTTAGAAAGCTGAAGTCAAATGCACATTCAATTAATTGACTTTTTTGTAATGAGAGCTCATTTTCTGTTTGTTTAAAAATGGGTTATGTAATGCATATGAAGCAAAATGTTTTCCCACTTATTTCACATAAAAATTTGGAACTGCAGATTTTTCTAGAAATGGTAGTGGTTATCAAAGTTTATGAAAATCTTATATATTTTTTTTCTGCCTCTGAAGCTTATTTTAAGACTTTTTGAAGTATTATGCCAAAATGAATTTGAAATAGTTCCATACTTATTACTCTACCTTTAAAGTGAAAACTTGCTTTCTCCACTTTAATCAGAAAATACCTTTAATGTGCTAAATATGAGATTTTTATATTCTACAAAAAGTATCCAAAAAAATAGGTAGGTTAACACTCTCAGTGTTCAATTTACCTGAAAATTTTTCTGAGTAATTGGAACAGCTTTGAAATCGTTCATTTATTTATTCATCAATTATGAGCTTACTGAATTTTATAGAATCCTGGTAGAATTGTGTAGGGAATGATGGAAGACAGAATGGCATGAAATCAGATAAGTAAGAAATATGATTTGGATTCCATACATGATTTGGTTGGGGGAGAAAACAATGCTACACAAAATATATGAATGCAATTAGAGGTAGATAAACTTGAGTAATTACTATGTGTCAGACACTGTTCTACATACTGGGGATATATGAGTAAGCAAAACAAAAGATAAATAAGTCCTTGTTCACATGGGACTTAAATCCTAGTGCATGGAGACCAAAAACTAAAATCAGTCAATAAAATAATAACATCAAGCAAAAAAGCAATAAGTAAAAAATTGAATGTGTCAGACAGAGAATGGTAAATACTCTAGAATAAAAATAAAGAAGAAAGGGCTTAAAGTGTTGTTTGTACACTTTTAGGAAGAGTATCCTGGGAAAGCCTGGGTGAGAAGACAACATTTCTGGGAGACCTAAAGAAAGCATACAGTGCATATATCTGAAGGAAGAATATTCCAGACAGCATCAACAAAGGCTCTGAGATGGAAGTATGGCTGGCATTTCAAGGAAGCCATTGGATATAGAGCAGAATGAGAGAGGATGAGTAAAAGGTAAGCGCTCAGATCTGTCAGGGCTTTAAAGGCTAATGTGAGGACTTTGTTTTTTTTAACCCTTGAGTGAAAGAGAGAGCCATTTGAGGTTTTGATGGAAAAAAAGTTTGATCTCACTTACCTTTAAGGCAATCATTCTAGCTGCTGTGTTGTGAATAGGTTGAAGGGACAAAAGGCAAAGCAGAGAGACCAACTAGAAGGCTATCATAGGCAAGAACTGATTGTGGTTCAAACCAGGGTGATAGTGGTAAAGGTGATGGCAAGTGATTAGATCCTGGGAAGTGACTTGATGTGGATAGGTTGAAGGTAGAACTGCCAAGGTTTGCTGACAGATTAGAAGATGAGGTTTAATAAAAAGATAGGAGTCAAAATTGACTCCAAAGTGTTTGGTTTGAACAACTGGAAAAACAGAATTGCCAGAGAACTGGGAGAAAAATGGTTGGTGGTGGAGAAAACATCAGTAATTCACTTCAAGCCTGTAAAGTTTGAGATGCTTACTAGATACGGAGGAAGAGCGGTCAGGGAGACAGTTATGCCTGTGAGACTATTTTTCAGGAATGAGGTCTGGGTTGAAGGTATAAATTTATGAGTCTTCAACATATACTTGTAGGTAGTTTTTACAGGTATGAAACTGGATGAAACTATCAACAGATTATACCAGATAAGAAAAAAAGGGGGCCAAAGAGTAAGCCAAATATAATTCAATACTTAAAAGGTGGGAAGATAAAGAGAAACCAAACACTAGGAGTGTTCCATGAAGTTGGAGGAAACTCAGGAGAATAAGGTGCCCTTGAAGCCCATTGAAAAGAGTATTTCAGGGTAGAGGGGGTGATCATCTTTGTGAAATGCTGTTGAGGGGTCTCAAGATAAACCTTAAGATTGGCCATTGGATTTGGCCTCACAGAGGTCTTCCGTGACCTTGATACAAGCAATGTCAATGGCGTTTTGGAGAACAAAGTCTGGCTGGTGGGAGTTGAAGAGAGGAGTCAGAGATAAACCTTTACAGAAGTTTTGCTGTAAAGGGGAGAAAAGAAATGGAGTGGTAGCTAGGTAGGATATGAGATTATGTGTTTTTTTAGGAAAGGAGAAATTACGGATGAGAATTATAAAGAGAAAATTCTGGGTTCAGGAAAAAAACGAGGAAATGACTTGATCTGTATCACTAAGTAGGCAAGAAGAAGCTATGCTGAGACATGCCTCTAAACATTTGATCATCAGTCCAGAGAAGCCTTATTTCCTTGGAGACCGGAACAAACTTAAAAGATAGCAGGGGAACCCTGATCTCTCCTACCTGCGCTAAGAGCACATAGACACACCCTCGATCCTGCATCTTAGAAAGAGAGTAGAGAAAAACAAGACCACTGAGAGTTTGGAGAAAGAGTCTTGGTTTGAAATATTTACCCAGGTGGTGCTGAGGTAAAATAAAATAATCATTCTATCTTTGTTCAGTTTATATACTTATCAAGCTTAAAATCTTCATCACTCTCCTTTCCTTCTTAAGCCCACACCCTTTCTGTCAGAGCAACAAGAAACCCAGATGGAACAAACTCTAAATGCGTTTGCTATTTTATTATTTTTTTTTTAATTTTTTTTTAGCTGAGCCATCCTGCCACCTGTTGGCAGCTCAGCGGCAGCTCAGCTCGAGCCGTGAATCAAACCGGGGACCCTGTTGCTCAGAGCTCAAACTCTGGAGCGAGCTCTTAACCAACTGAGCCACTCGGCCGGCCCTGTGTTTGCTATTTTAAATGGTTATACCTAATATTTAGCCCTCTACATTACCATGTTGAATCTTCCTAGCACCCTTTTGAGGCAGCTATTTTGAGGCTTGTTTTTAGGCACAGAATGGTTAAATAGCCTCCTCAACCATACAAAGCTAATAAATATGAAAACCCTGTTCTGCCTTGGTCTATCTCCAGTGCTTTAACGGTATACTCTACCAAGAACCCTAAGTTGAAGATAATGGAATGTGGGCCTCTTTTTAAAAAAAGAAAACTATGTAGGGATGGACCTAGACTCTCATTTAAGAGTGACATAGCTCAAGAGTGGTGCTGCTTACACAACCTAAAAGCTGCCATATTGAAAAGGGATGCTTAATGGCAAAGAAATTTGCCCTAATTCACCTTTCTAGGCACAGTCCTGGCCATGTTCTTGACCCTGTTCCAGTTTCTTGATCCCTTGACTATTCCAGGATCCCTGTTCATGATCTCCCATTGATCTTCCCAGTACAGTCTGCACTCTTCCCATCCCAGGCGCTGCACAGGCCCGGTCCCTAATTACTAAATCACGGCTACCCTGACTGCTGTGCTAAGGGTTCTTTGGTTGAGCTCTGGTTCCCTTATGCTTGGACAGGTTTAAGCCCACCCCTTGAATACTAATAGATTATACTCCTGTGGAAGCTACTATGTGTTATTTTAGTATATACATATATGAAAACTTTATAGTCATCTGGCCAAGTAAACATCACTGTCCTTAAGTTATAGATGAGAAGAATGGGGCTATAAGACATTGAATAACTTGCTGAAAATACAGAACGGTAAGGACTCAAAATTAGTTCTGACACTAAAGGTTTAACCACACTAACCTGACTCACAGCATGATTATGTAGTGTATGAACCACTGAACATACTGAGATTTGCTTTTAATAATTCAAAACCAATTCACGCCCCCTCCCTGGCCTCAGTTAGTTGCCACCCCACCAGTGGAGACCCCTGTGACTGAGTCATATCCTGATTTCACACCTGCCAGCTCTATTGTGTTGGGTTTAACATTATGGGAAGGGAGTATAATAGCCCTCTAAGAACTTCCGGGCAAGGTCTTAACTATTAGTGTGGGTGGGGCAGGAGGAGATGTAATCCTTCAGAGGAGAAGAATGTGAGTTTATGGCACAGCACCCCAGCTTGAAGTGAAGCTCTTTGGCTGTGGAAGAAATGCATGGGCCTGAATCCCAGCTCTAGCACATACTAGCTCACTGTGCCTCACTTCCCTCAACTACAAGATTAGGATAATATTAATAAATGTGTGTGAGGATTAAATAAGTTAGCATACATACAGTGTTTAAAACAGTATCTGGTACATACATAGGGCTATGTTATAATGATTATTATTATGTTCACTCTCTCGGTTGCTAGAGATGCTTCTGAGCACTACCATTCATCTTTCAGGAATTTTGACAGACCTCAGAACTGTTAATCGTCTTCTTGACCACTGTTGGGGACAGAGTGGGTTTCCTGGACAGGAGGACCCTTCATTGAATCAAACTCTATATGTTGTGTTCATAACAGCATTGTCATTAGGAAAAAAAAAAAAAAGAAATTGATTTTCTAATATTATCCCACTTTCAATAACAATCTTTCCTCAGCTTTTATGCTTTTATAGAAGTCACATTCATACTGTGCTGTTGCTTAGTCAGATTTTTACATTTAGACTTAATTGCCTGACTATTCCAGGATTCGTGTTCATCGGTCTCTTAATCATGGCATCACATTTCTCCTGACGGCTTCCAAATTTGTCTACATTGCTTTCAAAATGAGATGTCTATACGCAAATTGGACTCCGAGATGAAATTTCTCTGTCATTAGAGGGGGAGATACCGTCTTCCTGTTTCACAACCTGATGGTTCTGTATCTGCATCTCTAAATAACATTGGCTTTTTCAGACTCAGTATCACAACTCTGACTGATTGTAGTGTCATCTCATAAACTGTCCACCTTCCTGTTACAAAGTTCTTTGACAATATCACTTTCTGTGTTTTATTCTTCTTCTTGACTGTCTACAGGCCAAATGTGCAAGTTCGCTTTTTCTCCAAATGGAATCTCATTTTGTCATTTTTAGCTCCTACTTAAAATGACATCTGATGAAGTAATAAATTGTTCTTAATATTTTAGTAGGTTACCTCCTTGCATCACAGTGAGAAGAAATAGTTTTCAAGCATCTATATTTTTATTTTTTCCTATGTGTAGAAAAAATTGGTGCCATGTTTTATAAAATGGCCCAGCTTTTTAAAATGCAAGTAGCAAATCTGGCCCAGTTGTAGAAGTAGGTAGCTCATGTCATTTACTTATCAGTTTGTTTCACCGGGTACACAGTTTGATAAGCATTGAGATGACTGATTTATATTTTGTACCAGAGGAAAAACTGGCCTTGGATAACTATGGACATCTTGTTACATCCCATTCCTGAATCTGTCAACCATTTAATGACAGCCAGAGCACAAAACAATATTTTACTTGTTCATAAGAAACAGGGCCCATGAGTAGAAATAGCTATTTTTCTAAGTGTTTATATGGTCGTGGAGCAAGCTATAGTATGTAGTTCATGTTCTTGTGAAATCATCAAAAAATGGTATGTTGTGTTCATTTTCCATGTGTCTAATCAGTAAGATCTATCTGCATGGTTGTTAGGTGACAAAATGCTTCTGGGGGGAAAAAAACCCAAAAAACCTCAGTTAAAGTCAATCCTTGATAAATTAGTCTCTCAATATGATCCAGTTGTTTCAAGAGAACACTTTCAATATGCATCAAATTTAATTCCCATTATCTGAAGACCAATATCCTATCAATTGAAGTTTTGAAGGATTTCAGGTCACCACAATTTATAATTAATGGTTAGGCCAAGGGGCAACAGATGTTCTATTATTTCTTTCATGGAACTGAACAAAAAACACTTATAGGCTAGAAACTTACTATGGGACAAATTTTACTTATTGTCATAAAATGTGATGATTTTCCAAATGAGCAGTACTGTTGCCCTTCTGCTCCAGCCAGACTTCTAAGAGACGTGTATGCCTTCATTAGCTCTTCCTCATCTCCCTGCACTCTTAACTGTGGAATGCAGCAGGGTTCAGTCCTTGGCCCTCACTGTTCTGTGTGTCCTCACTTGCTGTTTTGGTGATCTCTTGACGTCAAGTAACTTTAAATACTATCTAGATGTTCTAAAATGTATGTGAACACCTCTGAACTCTCCCTGTACTCTGACGCCTATGTACAGTTGATATCCCACATCTCCACTTAGATTGATAACAGGCATCATAAACTTGATGTGCCCTGAATGAGTTCCAGATCTCCGTCCTTAAACCCATTCTTTGCAAAGTCTTCCCCATCTCAGTTAATGGCGGCAGCAACTCCATGCTTCCAGGTGCTCAGACCAAATACTTAGAATCTCTTTCCTCACACCTTATATCATCCAACCCATCAGCACATCCTCCTGGTTCTATATATATTCTCAGTGTATCTAGAATCCTACCGTTTATCACCACCTCCTCCCCTGTGACTCTGCTCCATGACTCCATCACCTCTCACCAGGAGTATTGCAAGAGCCTCCCAGCTTTTTTCCTCACCTCGCTCTAGTCTATTCTTAAGTGAACAACCAAAATATCAGTTTTATTGGTATTTAAATACTGGCCAAGTGACGCATTGTGTAAGAGTTAGCTTGGGATGCCAGCTCTAAGCAGCAGAGCCCCGGTTCGGATCCCACATGAGGGCCAGTGACTCTGTGCCTTCTACAGCTAAGATGGTGAACAACAGCTCGATCTGGAGCTGGGCTGCCGTGAGTTGCCAGAGACGGCATAGGCTGCAGCCCCTGCTGCAGTGGGCTACCGTGAGCTACCATGAGTGGCTGGCAGCAGGCATGAGCTGCCAAGAGCCGCCATGAGCGGCCATCCAGTGGCCAGTGACTGATCTGCCTCACCCAGGAAGAGCGCAATGATAATACCAACATGGGCCAGTGAAGCGACGTCCTCCACAACTAGACTGAAGAACAAAAGGACAGCAACTTGTCTGTTCCCCTTCCCCAAGTCCCCAATGCTGTTCCCTCCAATTCCTCCAATAAAATCTTTTTTAAAAAAATCAGCTTTTTCAAGTTTCTCCTCTGCCCCAAACCCTCCAGTGATTTTGACATCAAATGATCTTTCTTCTTGGGTGACTGTTTCCCGGATAGTCACAGAGATCAAATCATGTTTTCCAGGTGTTTACTCAAATATACCTGCTCAGGGAGGCCTATCCTGACTGCTTTATTTAAAATTACAATTCTACACAGACTCTCTAAGCCCTTCCATGATTTTTCTCCATAGTGTTTATCACTATATAAAATACCACATATTTTAGTTCATTTGTTTATCATCTCTGCTACTCCAAAAAAAAAATAAAAAAAAATAAAAAAGCTCCATTAAGGCACTGTGGTATTTTGTTCACTATTATTATCTCTAGTTCCCACAATATCCAGTACACAGAAGGCACTCAAAGTATTTACTGAAAGAATTAAAGACACAAATATCACAACCTCACTTTGTATTATAATCACTTAAAAGGCACACTATGAAATGATGGTTATGGAAATCATCACTGCATCACATTCATATTATAAAAATAAGAGTAAAGGCTGATAAAGTAAAACAAAGAAAAAGTGCTCCATAATTTCTTTTCAAGACTTCTCTCTGCATCATCTCTTCCCTTCAGTTTCTACTTTTAAAGAGTAAAACCTTTAAAGAATTATCTAAATGAGAGGTTTATGGAAAAGAAAAGGATTTTAATTGGTCTAACAACTGTAGCCCACTCCTCAACCCCATTTTTATCAGCATATTATGTTACTAATGGTTACCTTTGCACCTTTACTATAGATGGTGCAATTGGCTAAGAGTGTGGAGGCCTCATATGGAACTGAGGACTCACCTTGAAATGTCTTCACTATTAATTTCAACCAGAAAAGTGTTTAAAAAGCTAGACGAGGCTGCTGTTTATGTCCAGTGTTGCTGTGTAGAAACCAAGCACAAAACCCATGAAATGGGAAGCTCATTTGGCACTTGTACAGCAAGTTTCTTTCCTCCATATTGCCACACGAGGATCATTATTCTATTGCTTAAGCAGAGGAAATCAGGCTAACCCAAATATAGAAAAATTTAGGCTCAAAGAGACCTGGTTTACATTGAAGCTACTTTTTAAAGAACTCAAGTGTCCTTATAGAATTCTAGAGCCAAATGTAGATTCATATATATATATATATATATATATATATATATATATATATATATATATATATTATATATGCCTTTCTTGATTTCTTAAATCTAATTTTTCTTTTTTTCCAAATTCTCCTTCTATTTCTCTTTCATAACAATTGTTTATTTTATGTGCCTGATACCCTACTCTGTTCATTCAGTCCTCCCGGATAACCATGTTTATTGTAGCATGTGCACGCGCTCACACACACACACACACACACACACACGTTTTTAGGATACAGGAAATTATAACAAGGATTTTATTTTTAACAAGCCCAGAGAAAATGTGATTTAAAATAAGAATCAAATTAAGACAAGATTTTTTAAAAAAAGAGACATTGAAGTACACATACAAGGAAACTGGAAAAAGTGTAAAGCAAGACAAGAAATTTGAAGGCTACGTAAGTGAATTTTTTTTTTTTTAAGATTTTTATTGGGGAATTGGGGGAAGGGAAACAGACAAGTTGCTGTCCTTTTATTCTTCAGTCTAGTTGTGGAGGACGTCGCTTCACTGACCCAAGTTGGCACCATCATTGCGCTCTTCCCGGGTGAGGCAGATCAGTCGCCGGCTTCTGGACGGCAGCTCACGGCAGCTGCTGGCTGCTCACGCTGGCTGCCGGCTACACATGGTAGCCCTTGGCAACCCACCTGCCTTCGCAGGCGACTCAAAGCAGCCCAGCTCCAGGTCGAGCTGTTGTTCAGCATCTTAGCTGTAGAGGGCAGTGTCACTGGCTCTCATATGTGGGATCCGAACCGGGGCTCCCTGGCATCCCAAGCCAGCTCTTAACCAATGTGCCACTCGGCCAGCCCTTAAGTGAAATATTTTAAAATAAAATTTCATGTAGATAAGAATTATAATCAATGGAACATTTATGTACATGAGAAAAAATAAGGAGAGATGGTCTTTTATTACCTCCTTTTTGGGAAGATGACTAATGTAAAGCTATTGACTCCAAATTGCAGAAAGTTTTTCCCTCTGTCATTTTCCAACAATTAGAAGAACTTTCTCAGCTAAGGTGTGAAATAAATTTTTTATTGTACCTTGCATTGTAAACATTAGGTCTCCAAAACTGCATTAAAATCCAGTAGTTCTATGTGTGTGGGTGATCAAATGGTAAAGGCAAGGACAAAGTTCTCAGTATCCCCATTGCCTTTACCATTCCTGGCACCGAATAATCACTTGATAAATATTTTCTAAAAGAAAGAAAGAAAGAAAGGGAGAAAGGGAGAAAGAACGAGAGAGAAAGAAAGAAAAATTCAAATACCAAGAGCTCGGACAAAAACTCCAAATATCAGGGTGTCATCTAGATGCTGCTGACTCTGAACTGTGTGCTCATCCTTTAAGTGAAGGGCAAATAAAGCACTGAGGTGGATCTGAAGGCCACTTGCCCGTCTATGTGCCATGACTTTCCACCACTTGATGTTTCTCCATGTCACTCATGTGCTAGTGACTGGTGTTTGGTCAGAGGCAGGATTTCATGTATCACCTCTGAAATCAGTCACATGATTTTATATTTGCTTTTGTATTAATTATTATTTTCTGAAGTCTTTAACCTTGAAGAATTTCTTGCTTTTTGCCCTATGAGTTTAGATTATCTCTGCTCCGTTTCCCAGTGTCATCTTTTTCTCTAACTATGCATTTCACTTTCTTTCTATTGCTCATCGTATTCCTAGATAAAAGAAATCAAATCATCAGTTGGTTAAGAGCTCACTAAAGAGTTTGAGCTCTGAGCAACAGCCGTTCGATTCCTGGCCCAAGCTGAGCTGCCAACTTTTGGCAGAATGGCTCAGCTAAAAAAAACAAAAAAAACCCAAAAAACAGAAATCAAATCACCTGCCTATTGAAACAAGCAAACATAAGACTGAAAAAAACAAAACAAAAAACTGAGGCTTTCGTATGAACCTTGCTCCTTAATGACCACTTCACAACTATTACAAACTACACTTTGTAGTGTCAGCCTCCGGACTTTCTCCCATACTGTTTCTCTACCTGGAATGCCTTTTCTCTTTCTCTCTACCTGCTTCCACACAACTACCAAAGTCTGTATTTATCAGCATGCCTTTAATTTAAGTAAATGCTGCCTGTCCACCTCTTTGACACACAGCAGATGTTTTGTCATGGTAGCCTTTTATTTTTTCATATAGTTTTAAGCTCTTTTGTGCAGAGGCTATATCCTATATCAGCTGTGCCCTACAGTATCAAACATGGTCCATTCTGAAGTAGTCATTCACGTGCTTGTTGATTAATTCTTCGTGATCGTGTTTCTTCTACGATGCCATTTTTTTATGACACGGATCAGTCTGGCACTTATGGAGGACATGTACCTAGAGGCTCAATTACTGTAACTTGCACTTCTACTTCTGGACCATTTGGGATGGTTTTCAGCTGCAAGTATTGGAATATACTTGAATATTATCCCAGTGAATAATAGTTTAAGTAGTGTTTTTTTCTTTCACATAAGCCTGGAACAGGTGGTTGATAGATTTGATTCACTAACTCAGTAATTTCAGGGCCACCATTTTTTAAAGCATGTGGTCTGTCTATAACAGATATAAAACATCTCCTACAGCTATGGGCATCAAGTTCACGTTCATGGGAAGAAGAGAAAAGGGAAGGGTGAAGCCAGTAATTCAGTCCCTTTTAAAAAGAAGCCAAAGCTTTCCAAGAAGCACTCCTGACACATGGCATGCTTCTGCGCACTTCTCATTGGCCTCTGTGAGGGGCGGAGAAGGGAGAATGAGATTGCTAATTAATATATTCTGTTAATTAATTAACAGAACCTGCCACAAGCTCACTCATGAATATGTTCTGTGTACCTCAGTTTCTCTATTCGTAAACTAGGCGTAAAACTAACAACAAATTATTTCAAAGGAGGCTGAGGCTGTGAAGCGTTTGAGTTCAACATAAAACAACATTCTATTCTTATCTAGAACACTTGGGGAATGAAATCTCTGATAAATGAAATATAAGGTTACATTCATTTAAGCACAGGATAAGGATGCAAACATCTCTGTTGAGCATGCACAATATACAAAGAAAAGGAAAAGGAGCCAAAACTTTATTATTATCCTGTTTTCTTCCGTTTTCAGGAAAACTCAGGCTCAATGAAGTAAGGAACTATCAATGAAGAGCAGATAAATAATGGTCTACCTCTTGCTCATGGGAAGGTATAGGGCTGGCTCCATGTATAATAGGAAAGGCAGAACTGAGTTACTTTAAGGAATCATTAGAAGTATTCAAGAACCAAAATCCTATATCATTTTTTTTCTTTTTAATTGGGGAATTGGGGATAAGAATAGCGCTGGGGAATTGGGTGAAGGGGAACAGACAAGTTGCTGTCGTTTTGTTCTTCAGTCTAGTCGTGGAGGACGTTGCTTCACTAGCCCAAGTTGGCACCATCATTGCGCTCTTCCCGGGTGAGGCAGATCAGTCGCCGGCTTCTGGACGGCCGCTCATTGTGGCTGCTGGCTACATACAGTAGCCCATGGCAACCCACTGCAGCAGGGGCTGCACCTACGCGGTAGCCGGCGACTCATGGCAGCCCAGCTCCAGGTTGAGCTGTTGTTCAGCATCTTAGCTGTAGAGGGCAGTGTCACTGGCCCTCATATGTGGGATCCGAACCGGGGCCCTCTGGCGTCCCAAGCCAGCTCTTAACCAATGCGCCACTCTGCCGGCCCAAAATCCTATATCATTTAAATGTGAGCTTCAGATCTCTTCCAAAGTAAAGTAGCTACACATTGGGCACATAATAACAAACTTTAAATGTTTGTGTAAGTTCATATTTGTGACTAGTTAAATATGTTTTATAAAACAGTCTATTTTTAAATTATTTTAGAAATATCAAAAAATAGGATAAAGTGTTCATTTAAACCAAAAAAACAAACAACAAACCCCTCTATGTATTTTGATCCTGATACTCCAGACTGTTGAAAATTTGGATAAATGATAGACTGATGTTTATATTTGTATTACTTTGACATATTGGTAAGAATAAGAACTTGGGTGAGTTTAATCAATTTAAGGAAACAAATAATTCATAATCACCTTAAATGTCTGGACCTGCATCCAAAAGAGCTACTGTAAATAATTACCCATAATTCTTGGATATTTTTTAAAAGTTCCCTGAGACAACACATCTTGATAACCATATGTAAGAGTCCACATTTTTAAAACAAAATGCACTGTGTCAAAAAGGGGGCCCTAAGCTGGATCTTGAAGAATAGGGAAGAAATCAGAAAGAAGAGAAGAGGCAGAGAGAGGGATGTCCTAGGAGAAGGATGCAGGATAAAAGTAGTCATAGAGAAACGTTGAGCACAACCACTCAGGGCGTGCCAGGGAAGAGTCTGGGCTTTGTACACAGATAAATTTGGGTTCAAAGTCTGGATCCACCATTTGCAAACTGGGTGACCTTGAATTAATAACTTAATTTCTGAGACCCAATTGCATTAACTCTGAAAAAGTGATGATAATAATACCTGTCTTTCAGGATTAACATTAGTATTAAGTGAGATAGCCTACATAAATCTCTTAGCACAATGCCAGACTTATAGAAAGTATTTAATAAACATGAACTTCCTTTCCTCTTATGCCCTCAAAGAGGTGATAATTTAGTTATGGAAGGTGCATATATTGGCAATGAGTTTTTTAAAAAGACAATATCAAATTAAAACTGAATTAATTATACAGTTAGATGTTTTATTCACTTGAAGATCTAGTTTATCAGTTGATGCATCCCATATTTCTCCTTGGCAATACTCATGACAGTTTTTAAAAAATCAACTTTATTTTGATACAATTTACATGTAACATACTGCATTCATTTAAAATATACAATCCAGTGAGTTTTGACTAAGGTAGGCACCTTGTAACCACCACCACAATCAAGATACAGAACATTTCTATTATCCTCAAAAGTTCCCTATGCCCCTCTGCAGGCTATCCTACCCTTTATACCTGGCTACAGGCAACACTGATCTGTTTCTTGTGCTACTGGTTAGTTTGCCTTTTCTAGAATTTTATATAAATGGAATCATACAATGTGTATTTTTATATGCCTGGCTTTTTCTACTCGGCATAATGTTTTCGAGGTTTATCCATGTTGTTGCATATTGGTAGTCCATTACATTTTATTGCAAAGTGGTATTCTGTGATATGGACATATCGCAATTTATTTATCCATTTACCTGATTGTAGAAATTTAGATTGTTTCCAGTTTTTAGCTATTACGAATAAAACTGCTGTAAACATTGAAGTACAAAAAAAAAAGCAAAATTGCAATTCATGTGTTTCACTAATTCACAGAGATATCTCCCCTTAAGTTCCAATTTGTAATGATAAAATTTTACTGTAATAGATTAATTTGAAATGAATCTTAATTCATTTTATTATCATAAATAATGATAATAGAGATGCAGTTTTCTGCTTCAATTTGGAATAAATACTCCTGTCCTTTCTTAGGCTAAGTGAGGAAATTAATATTTTCTACAATAAAATAAAGAATTCAAGTTATATACTTTTGATTTATAAACAGAAATGTAATTTATTCAGTTTTATTCACATTTAAATTGTTAAATTTTACCCTATGTATGAACAGAGATGTAGGATTCCTAGCCAAAACTTAAATGTTTTGAGTCCTAGATCAAACATTAGGTGGCACTATTGTCACAATGAAAAACTGCTGCATTCGCCCACTTTTCTTCACCATCTAGAATTTTCTTTTAGAATTCTCATTTAAGACCTCACTATAGATTATGTTCACTTTTCCAGTGTGGTTAAAGTATATCTGTAATAATCATAAAAAAAATTAAAATTCATTGTCAAAACCTGCTATTCACTAAGAGGTGTGAACCATGATAACTTTAAGGAAGTGTTCTCTGAATGCTAGAATTTAAGATATGTGCATAAAGAAGAAATATCTATTACGAATAAATATTACATTTTCTTTGTTCAAAAATCCTTATTCCTTTAATGTAGAAATATATGAAAATAGTTTTAAAAATTTCCTTTTGGAAAATATTGCCCAAAGTTTTATGGGATGCCTATTAATCACAGATCAATTTTGTTTTTAGTGATAGAAGAAATAGATCTATAAAACATTATTTAATAGGCAGTAAAAATAAAAATGAGTACACAATTGCATCTCAAAAACATTAATTCATATGTTTGTGTTGGTTGTGTTTACTCAGGGAAATGGACATATATGGACAAGGAGAAAAACAAAGTATTATTGTAAGGAAAAGTACTTCATTGTAAAAAGAGATCCAAACGTTCAGATAAAGTTACAAGCATGAGAAACAGAGATAGAGCACCATTTTTCTGGGACCAGCAGGACACTGCAACAGGTTTGCCAGATATCAAAGTGAAGATGAGCTTCTCTCGGTTTATTCTGAGATTAGATTGTGGGTGCATTTACTGCACTCTCAGGAAGTCCACCAGCTGGCAGGAGACAATAGTTTGTGGCCCTTTGCTGAAGGCTGCAGCTCAGTTTAGTGGGTAAAAACACAGGTCCTGTGCAAACTGAATCCTGTCACATGACCAATTTACTAAACCACTAAGCCTAG
Organism: Hipposideros armiger; assembly: GCF_001890085.2. Lineage (NCBI taxonomy): Eukaryota > Metazoa > Chordata > Mammalia > Chiroptera > Hipposideridae > Hipposideros > Hipposideros armiger. Next base: position 500,950 of record NW_017732099.1, on the reverse strand, counting down.
ATTTTTCTCATCTATAAATCGGGGGTAGTGATGTTCTTTTGAGTTGATTTGTGAATCAAAATAGAAAATCCATGTAATGCACAAGGCCTGACACATGGTTGGGCCTTTGTTGGAGAAGTGCTAGTGGGGATTTTATCTTTTTGTTGTTATCGGCAAGGTCACAAAGCGGCAGAGGTAGTCCCCCTGCAGACATGCGGCTACAGACATCAGTGGTCAAGCCTCACTGGGGAGGGATGGAGGCTGCATTAAGCAGGCCAGCAGGAGAGGCCCACGGCTATTTACTGTAAGACAGAGTCAGGGGTTCAAGAGCATTAGGTCTATATAGTTCATGGCCACTTCCACCAACTGCAGGGCTGTGGGGAAATTACATAGCGTCTGAAAGTCTCAATTACTCTACGTGCAAAGTAAGACTAAAATTAGTAAGCTTCACCTCCCACGGGTACTGTGAGGACATCCGTATACAATCATTGCTGTAATCAATGTAAGAAGAGCACAGTAAATATTAGTTATCACTGTTGCTCATGTAGATGACCCAGTTGTGATTCCTCAGTCTGTGAAAGACCTTTTCATTTCTTGCTATTGGAAAATCATTTAAAGACTCCAAACAATATTCTTCTATGCTGACCTTTCCACTGACCCTTGGAGAACAGTTTATCAATATCAAAGGAATTTAGAAAAGTCATAAGAATCTCAGCAAGACCATAAGAGAGGAGAGATATTTTTTATGTAGATATATTGTGATTTCTAAATCCAAATCATATTATGTCACTGTAATTTGCTCACCCCTTGTAAAACAGCAAATGCTATATGTTGGTCAAATTAAAATTCCCTCCATTTTAAAACATGTGCCAAATTTAAGAGACTCTAACCTGTATTTATTAAACTAATGCACCCATGCTTCCTTAATGAACATTCCTGATTATAAATCTCCCTACCCTTCATTAAACTAATAAACTGCATGATGGTCAAGTTGGTTTCTTATTCCCTGCATTGATTTGAATCTTCATGTAGTAGACACTGAGTAATCTTTGTTAAGGATAAACAAATGAGTGAGTAAAAAAAAAAACAAAACCAACTATCTGTCAATCAAATCATAATGGAACCATTTTTAAAAATTTCTTTCCAGAATTTGCAATAGAAATCAGTTCTCTTTACGTCTTGGCCTCACTGCAACTTGTGGACCTTCAACTGCTGACATAGCGAGACTGTGTAAATGGGCCAAGGGGAAGCCAGTCAAATTCATATTTATTTGTGCTGCTTCACCATTTCCCAAAAGTCCCCATACTTCCTATTGGATCGACCTCCAGGACTTGCTAATAATACCAAATTGTCCCAAAATATTAGGAGAAGCATTGAGGAGATTTAAACCTTGTGTTTTATATCTTAATATTGTTATCTTCTGCTGGTCTGATGTATATATTTAAACTAAATGTTTCGTCCTATATTTCAGTCCAGTAGGGATTTATTTTCATACATTTTCAATTTAAATAAATAATAGGTGTACAAGTTTTAATATTTTCCCTAGATAAGCAGGTTGGCAGTACTGCGTGCAATGCAAAATGAAGACACAATAGTAGTTGCCTTTGAGTGAGGCCTCTGGTGCTTCAGACACCATGCTAACTAGCCTCCTGATATTTATGCAATGGATAAGATATCCTGAAAGTCAGATATTACTCCAAGTGAGGAAACTGAGGCACAGAGAGGTTAAATAACTTTCTCGTGGTCACAGAGCTGAGTAATCTGGGAGCTGAAATTGAAATCCAGACATTTCTGACTTCGCAACCCAGACTTTGCTCACCATTCCATGTATTACCAGTAGTATTTGCTGAAAGTAACGATTTCTCAATAAGAAATCCGTTCATTAAGGTAACTAAGGTAATGTATATTTGGCATGTCAATTTTGGATGGCCTGGCTAATTTAGTAAATAAAGGGCAATTTCCTGGAGAAAATAAGATATTTAGCTGACCTGCTTAATGGGGACAGTAACTGATATTTGCAAAGCTTGTAAGTGAGTGGGTCACCCTAATGAATAGCATCAGTTCATTTAACATCTATTCTGTAAACACCTCTGTGCCAGGCATGGTGTGAGGGACTTGCAGGAAATACAGCAGGTGGGACAGGTTCTGGCAAAGCGGGGCTCACAGATGGATGGGAAGCCATGGATCTGTAAGCTTGTGAAAATGAGGCTTACAGGTGCTCTGTTCATTATAAGAACGAACATGTGGGCCTTGGTACTTCAAATCAACAAGAATGAAAGAATAACTAAAACTCGAGGAATAAAGCCTTGAACAATGTGGTGAGAATAAAATAATGCCACCAGGGGGAAAAATTAATCAAAGTGAATGAGGTAGGTTATATTATTTTGACTCCAACTCCCACAGCATGTGTCTAAGCAGCCTGGGTGTTTTCCCCTCATATATTCTCCGTTCTAGTCTTTCTTTTATCAGCTTCATCGGTCAGGAAAGTAAGTGGTTGTTGTATCAATATATTTCTTATATTAAGGCCATCTGCCAGCTCAATTACTTGAATACATTCTCACAGTATGGGATTTCTCAGAGGAGTAATTCTATTGTAATGCTGTAGAAATTATATAAATGTCCTATGTGACTGAGAGGAAAGAAATATTCAGAATGACAATCTCTTATAATGTAAAGACATCCACAGTGTACTGTTTTATTGTGGGTTTTTTCCTAGACTTTTGAATTTTATTTTTACTTTGACATCTTAAAAGTAAATATTGAGCTTTCATTTAATTTAATTTGATGAGATAATATATTCACATTGTTAAAATTAAAAATGCCCAATGCATGGAATATTTCAAGGTAGTATTACTTATTGAGATAAATAGGGTACAACTCAGGAGTAAATCTATTTCTGTCATGCATGATCTTCACCTCCATAAACCTCAGTTTCCTCATCTCCAAAAGAATGAGACCCATTGGGAGGATTGTGGTTGGGGTGCTAGCACCAAGGGTAACTTTATTCTGAGTTATGGCCTATCTGATACTCGGCTTCCACAGACAAAAATTGTTTAAATTTTAAAAATTGGTTGTTAAAAGCTACAAACACAGCTGACAATAATTCTGTGACTCAGATAGAAAATAAAGTGTAAGATGTAGTTTTATCACATAAAATGGAATACTTGGTGGAAATTCTCATGGAAAAGAATGAATGACACAAAAAATGATCACCTTTTATATAGGAAAAAAGTGTGTTCGAAATGCAACAGGGAGATTTAATTTAAACACATTATTAGTATGCTTCTGAAACTGTAGGAAATGTTACTGTTGGAAGCTATGAAATCCTTGTACTTAAAGACTATAACTGTTCTTAAAACAAATAAAAACTGGATCAACACAGGCCTGTTTCAGAAAGCATTTCTTATTTTGTTCATGTTCAAAAATAAAATCTCTACATCTGAATGTAGTCAAGAGGTCTTATCCTTTTTTTTTTCTGTTTTGCAATTATGGGTTTTAGCAAAAGATAAAAATGAGTTTAATAGGAATCTGAGTTCAGCAATTCTGTATTGCTCGTTCCACATTTTGGCTTAGAATTCAGCATATATCTGGTTTTTTAGGAATAGGTTTTAGTGCAGCCCTGAGGGGAAGGGAGGAAAAAGAAAATAGGTGATCTCTGGTGCTTTCTCCCATAGCTGAAAATCTATTAGTTTACATTCATTAAACTGTTGGTGTGTTCAAAGTACTTAATCTGATTATTTCCTTTTCCTCCTGGAATGATGTTCTCTCTGCACCAAGGTGAAAACAATTCAATCCAAACTGAGACTCTATTATTTTCCTCCTGAAATTCTCTCCCTGCTCCAGTGTACACTAGGCTGCTTAGAACATCTTGCACAAAGTCCACTGAAAAAATTCTCTTAATGACATGGGCAAGAAAGTTGTTGAGGAAAAAGTCACAATTCTTCTCTTTTTTTTATGTAATTAAAGTGCCCAAAGTTAATTTATTCAATTAAATTTATTTCCCCTGAGGGCCAACTCTGTCTGCGGCTGCATAAGTTGACGGGTCACATTTCTTTGCATTGGGAAAAGGTCCAAACATCATCGGTATAATCCGACTTCCGCAAGCATTACGTGTGGAAAAGAGGGCATTCCTTCGATCCATCGCTGCCTTTCCTGCCTTTGCTTCAAAGGTTGGTCTCTGTTTTATTAGCAAATAGAGTGCAGGTACAATTTTCTGAGATGATTGCAGGAAAGTCTCCCTTGGAAGTACTTACATGAGTAATGGGCATGAATATTTCTTTATAAACTGTGATAAAATATACAAATGGAAAGGATTACTATTGCTTTATTAATAGGTAGGAATCTAAAAATTATGAAGATTCTGTCACTCTTGGGTTTGGTTTTAGTGCGGGGGATTCACCCCGTGCGTGAGTACCTGAACATGGAAAGAATATTCCATAGACACATAGAGAAGATTGATCTGCACAGAGCCAGTCGTGAATGACTTTAAGATTCCAAGAGTCCTAGACTTCTTCACCAAAGGCCATTCTTCTGAAATTATTATTAGTAGGGTGACTAATGGGTGAGTCCAAGAAAAGCTTGCCAACTTTCTTTAAGTAATAGCACATCAGAAAGAGAAAACAATACTGTTTATAAAGCATCCTTTTTATGAACAGGGTATCTCAAGGTAGGGACAACTGTTCCGAGATTTCTGGCTCCTCCAGGTCCCTGCATACTACTCCAAAGATTTAGGTGAATATTTGTCCAATTTGCAACCTACCGGGAGCAGATTAATGTTAGCTAACAAAGGAAATAGGTGAAGAATATAGAAAGCAATTCTTTCTTTCCATCACCAAAATTTTGTTGCCACCTTAGATTCTAAGACTGGAAAAGAATGAGCCAGGAAACAGAAAATTTTTGGTGACAGAGGAAAATGACTTCAGATGGTGCTGGTACAGGCAACCCTCATAGATACGATGGCTGAAAAAGTCTGTGTATGTGAGTATGTGTTTGTTGTGTATGGGTGTATACATCTGCATAAATTTCAGAGGGGTTTTGTGTGTGTATGTGTGTGTGACAGAGTGTATGCACACATGCATTGGAGCTTTAAAACAGAAGAAAAACCCCAGTAAATGAAACTTCTGCCTCCTTGTTTCTTGGGCTAGTTTTGTTTTCTGTACCAGCCTCTCGCATGACTGCATCAAAGGATCTCCAGCACCACATGAAGATGTGACAGTCACCTGAAGCTAAAACTGAGCAGAGTTTTGAGGCAGAGGAGTAAAGCATAGACCATTTCATGAGAAGTTAAAAAAAAAAACAAAAAAAAACATCAAGTGGCAGAAACAGCTAGAAGTAGAAAATTACAAAGAAAGCCATTGAGAAAGTCAGGAGAAGGAAGGCGGCAACTGAGCATAGGGGACTCCTCCCTTCGGCACGCCTCGTCATTAACTGGACTTCCATTAAGCAAGCATGACACTTACACACGTCAGAAGTCAGTTTCAGTACTCATTAATGAGGGCACTCGGGATACTGAGGACACCTTCATCAACCTACACCACTGTCAGGGAAGAAGCCCCAGAGGATTACATACTTATTTGAAAATCCTAAAGTAACAACAGCCCGAATGCAGGACTCTGAAGAAAACATACAGCAAATTCACATTTCAATGGGGCCTTTTACAACAGAAGTTTTCAAGATCTTTAGTGGAAGACAGATTTTTTTCCCTAGGCCTGCTGTGCTGCAAATTTTCTCAGTCTATTGGAATTTACTGCTCTTTTCACCTAAAATCACTGTAAATGTTGTGACATGTCTAAATATGTGTCTGCCTCTCCCTGTTTTCTCTAGCCCCAAACTATTTTTTTTTTATCATCTGACCATGCACTTTCAAAGAGTACATTACTATCTTTCTCGCCAGGGCCTGTTTTTATTTTTCATATGGGAAGTAGCTTTTCATTTGACTTGAGATGCCATAGAAGCAGATTAACTGATCTACAGATCAAATTCCTTTGTACATGGGCTGAGCACAGGAAAAACTTAACTCAATAAATAAACTTGCTTATAGCAAATGAACTTGGGTAAAAATATAGTATGGGAAAGTAGAATTGTACTTTAAATTGGAATGCTAAATTGACAATATAATTTTGTTGAAACTGACTTAATTTTGAGAGTGGAAAGGGACACTGTTACTAATTATTCGGGGGCAATAACTTAAATTGAGATTTTTTTCCAAACTGAAATATATGATCACCCTATAGATAGTCTTGACCTTTCTCTGCACTTAGCTATATAACCTGCGTGAATTAATCAACCCCGATGAGCACCTGTGATGAAGCACGTGAGCTCTGATGCTGGACTGAAATCTTGGCTTTGCCACTTACTAGCTAGGTGAGCAAAGGTCCCCAGGTAGAGATGGGCACAGTCAGTAACATAAACTAGAGCAAAGGGCTGGTACTAACAAGGAGGTACTTACTCTGCCTAGGCCTCCAACCATTGCACCCTGAATAAAGAGTTATGGAAGATGTCCCTGGAGTTATATTCCAGGAAATCCCTGGCCAAGGATTTCCCTCCTAAAATTCCCTCATCATCAAATATGCAAAAAAGGCTAATGATATTGATGAACTGGTAAACTTCATGTCATTCTTCCCATCATTATACCTACGTCATCTCTATCCCACCCATGTCATCTCTATCCTAACTTCACCCAGTCCAGCTCAAGGAGAAAACCAGCTGTGATATACACACGAAACTCAAAAACATGTCTGTATAATTCCCTTTTCGTATCATGATAAGAATATAATAATTATAAATTTGTAAAACTTAACCTAGTATTGAAAACCAAGGACATTTCCTTCTATTACCCTGTCTAAGATTATTCTTGTTTCTGAACAGTAACAGAGTCTTTTTTATTTGCTTTTGATGGAATCACCTCATTATTTTAAGATGTGTGTTGGGAGAAAAAAAAGTGTGAAATTTCTGATCCCCTTCACCCCTTGTGGAGTTACATAATGCGGACATTAAAGAACAAAACATATAAATGGCTTTTATTCTTAGGCCCAAGTTTTCCAATTAAGAAGTTATCATCCATTTCCTGAGTTTTCTCTGCTTTTATTAATGTGATAGAAAGTTTGGCCTTGATTGCACATATCAGAAAAGTAAGTTCTTGTTGGATTACATGCAGGCCCAGCTTAAAGCAGCCATTCAATCGAAAGGAAATATTGCCTTTAAGCTTTAGTGCTTTGTAATGTTCTGTAAGAAGCTGTAATCCACTTCACTAAATGAAAGGAAGCAAATGGTGTGTGTGTGTGTGTGTGTGTGTGTGTGTGTGTACAAATGCGTATCCCAAAGCAGCTTCCTTCTACTTCTAGATCGTCAGCAGTGACCAAGGAGTTGATATAAGTTACTTATGCAAAAATTTCCCAGTCATGCAAAACCACTGAGTTTAATGAGGCCAGTTTACAGTCTAAGAAAGGAATGCCAGTGTTCAAACAGCTTATATGAGAATACTAAACAGAAAAATGAGGAAATAGAAATATCACAGATTAGATAAGAAAAAAACTGCCTTCTAACACTTTTTTCCTCCAAACATCCACCTATAAACCTAGTTTAAAAGGCTGATTGTGTCCAGGTTTCTGACACAAAATTCAGTGGTCAATGTGTAAAAGTATTAAACTTTGGAGGGAAAATCTAACTGAGCTTTGCAGAGGGTGGCTAAATAATTATTCTCTAATATTAGTAAGTTCACGTCTTAATAATTATCTAAAGAGTTATTCAGTAAGTCATTTTAATAGATAGCAGGACAAATATATATAGCAAATATTTAATTATAGGACATTGAAGCAATTAAATCTTGATTAATATACATGTAAAGGGCAATATAAAATATAAGCAACAATAACTCAAAATTTTTTTACTAAATTGAAATGCACCATGTATGTTTATTCAAGTGTTCTTGATCATTTAAAATGAATTGCTAGGAAGGGGAATGCTCTAAGCTTCTCAAGTTAGGGCCACAAAGTGTTACTGCATTGCATACGTTTTATATAGTTTTTGTACAGTAAATGATACTCCCATTCAAGTAGAAAAAGAAAAACACAAGCCTGAGTCACAAATGCATTAAATGGGTTACCTATGTGATCAAACACCTGGTTTGAAGCCCAGTTCTGTTATTTTCTAACTGTATATCCTTGGGAAATTTGTCTAACTTCTTAGAGCCTTAGCTTTGCTCTCTATAAGCTGTTTTCAACTTCTTCTGAAGATTACATGGTGATGATTAACAGAATCATTGACCTAGAAAAGCATTTTGAGATCAACTAGTCCAATTCTTCATTTTGTAGTTGATAGGTCTAAGGCTCAGAGATTTAACCAAGGTCACACACAGCATTTTCAGCAGAGCTGGAATACAGCCAGTATATTGTACTTTCTACTCTGCCTTCTCATACTTTAGCAATTAGAATGCATTTCAGTTTCTGAAACACTTATGTTAAAACCTACCCAATACTTGATTTTTCTGTATGTTTTTCTCCAAAATGTTTCCATAATTTGTGCTGTTACTCAGGCTAAACCGAGAACCTCAAATATCAATAAAAGTTTAGCTACATGTAGTTATATACCTGGGTTATACCTGTCTGATAAAATCTCTCAGAATTAGTACCAGTGGTTTTGTTTTTCTAAACTGTAACTAGTGCTTCCCTGAACTGGAGACTTTAGAAAGTACACTTACTGTTTCGTCACATAAAAAATAATATAAATAAACTCAAATAAATTTAAAGTTAGTATAATATAATATTCCATAAGTTATGTGTCCAATTTTTAAGGTATTGGACTTAAAACATCTATGATATGGCAAATTTCATTGAAATAAAAGATGTGTGGCTGTTTTGGATTATTCATTCTTTCAAATGATGGTTTTCAAAGTAACTACTATCAAAGAGGTTGTGAGATAAAGATAAGTAAACAAATTTATACAAAATTGCAAATTGTTGTTAATAGCTTAATCTACTATCTTTTTCAAAGACAAATAGATTTTATTAGACAAGAATGAGTCTTAAGCAAAAAGTTCTAGAAAGGTAGACAACAGGGGGCCAGCAGATAGGTCTTTCAAATCATGCTATAGAGTGACTGTTTCCTCATCCAGAATCTAAACAAATGATTCTCTAACTTTAGTTTGTATCAGAGTCACCTGGAAGGTGTATTAAAATACAGATCCCCGGGTCCCACCCCAAGTTTCTGACTCAACTTTTTGAGGTGACACTAAGGCTGCTGCTGCTCAGTCAGTGCATCACACTTTGAGAAACTTTGGCCTAAAGTGGATACCAATTCAAATGATAATATGATAGTTCAGAGGATATTAGCATTACTCTTAGAGGCAACTGTGTATCACAGATACAATATAAGGAAGTAGGATCAGAGTGTTCCAAGGATCAGATCTGTAAAACTGGCATAGCAGGGCCGGCGGAGTGGCGCAATGGTTAAGAACTGGCTTGGGACGCCAGAGGGCCCCGGTTCAGATCCCACATATGAGGGTCAGTGACACTACCCTCCACAGTCCAGCTAAGATGCTGAACAACAGCTCAATCTGGAGCTGGGCTGCCGTGAGTCGCCGGCGATGGTGTAGGCTGCAGCCCCTGTGGCAGTGGGTTGCCATGGGCTACCGTGTGTAGCCAGCAGCCAGCGTGAGCGGCCAGCAGCCACAGTGAGCGGCAGTCCAGAATCCAGTGACTGATCTGCCTCGCCCGGGAAGAGCGCAATGATGGTGCCAACTTGGGCCAGTGAAGCAATGTCCTCCACAACTAGATTGAAGAACAAAATGACAGCAATTTGTCTGTTCCCCTTCCCCCAATTCCCCAGCACTGTTCCCATCCCCCCAATCCCCCAACTAAAAATAAAAAATCTTAAAAAAAAAACAAAACTGTCATAGCGGAAAGATGGCTGTGGGCCATGCAGCCTATAATATGTCCCAAATCAGTGGAACACAGGAGCAAAGCGTCAAGACAGAGAACATCAGGAGATCAGAATGGAAGATGTACATAAGAAGTGGAAAACGGAATAGTTCTTCCAACATCAAGTAAAGCATACAAAACTGAGTAAACAGAAATACCAAAGGGGCCTAATGCTATGACCTGAGCTACTAAACCTCAGAATGTGAAGAGGCCACATGCCCACACAGTAGGAATATAAAACTTCACTGCAACAGAAGTCACTTATTCTAGAGTCCCATATCCAGAGTCACTATCTCCTTTCTTGCTTCCTTGACCTAATAACCATCCCCTCATCATCAAGCTCTACATTTACACTTCCCTTTTGAACTCTACTACTTTATCTTATCACCACCTCAAGACCTTGATTATTAACCCTTTCAAACCTCTGCATATTAAACTTTAAATCAGGTACCCAGAGAGCATAAGCTCCTGACAAGGGCATGTACCGTGCTCTCTGCTTGAAAGAGAAGGCAAGCAATGATTCTTGTGACAATCTCCAAGGTTGCAAGCAGTGAGTGATAGTGAGGATATCCACTCAGGAGACTGAATGATCTGGGAGAACTGACCACTCCTTACACACACACACACACACACACACACACACCCTTTCCTATATGCAGGGCTTCAGAGAGAGCCATTATGAACTTTTTGGGGAAGCAAGAAGAGAATACAGAATAAAGTGCTGGTAATGGATTTGGGAGTTGTTATTAGAATATTCAATGTTTTCCATACTTTACTTTTTCTTTTACAATAGTCTTTGAAGATAATTTCTTTTAGCACTATTTTGCAGATGAAGAAACTTAGACTCAGAGGGGACTTGTTTCGGTAGCAAGCAATGGCAAAACTAGAATTAAGCAGTGCCTAATGTTGCTTCCTTAAAAAATATCACTAATATTTAAAATTGAAATCAAGTATGTAATTGAAGTTCATGAATACTATTATTGTTCTTATGTTTCTGAAGGGAGAAGGATCAGAATGCCACTAGAAACCCCATTTTTCTATTGCCTTTCTCAATAGTAATAAGCACTTCACAATTATTTTTTACAATATTTTTAAATACTCTCACAAAAACCTTAGAAAGGTTGTGTTTTGTGATATTAAGGATGAGTCAACTAAGGCATCAAGCACATAGGCATGACATCCATCTCAGCAACAGGTCAGGTATTCAAATCCAGATCTATGTGATTCCAGAGGCTAAGATTTTATCCATTCCACTCTTAGACTTCTAATATATGTAACTTATCTACTGGTATCCTTAGAGTTCAGGATCTAGCAAAAGTAATTTACTATTATACATGAGCACGAATGGATATATAAGACTTGCATTGTAGTGAGTATTCCCAAAACATAATTGTGATATGCTAACATGCTAAAGGGTCCAGTGTCTTTTCTTTTCTTTTTTTAAAGCTTGTTGGGGTGATGATGGTTAGTAAAGTTATATAGGTTTCAAGTGTACAATTCTGTAATACAATTCAGTGTCTTCTTTCTACCAAAGAATTAATGGGATTATGTTAATCACTTATAAAGCCCTTCGTAGTTTATCATATGCTTGCAAGGTCATACCCCTCCCTGAAGAAATCTGCCCACCCAAAGATCCCACCTCTTGCTATAGCTGATTGGATGAGGGATATGTATCTGGCCCAGGACAGCCAATTAACTTGGTTTCTCACAAGCTGGACCAATCAGATTTTTTTAAAAACATTTAAACTGAGGAACAGAACTAAGATGCAAAATAAAAATGGGGACAGAGGAAAAATAACTTATGAAGTAGCAGCATGCGTGTGGCTAAGGTCAGGGCTCTAGAGACAAACTCTAGGGTAAAACCCTAGGGAGTATATGAATAAACAGCATAGGTATGAAATATTGCACATTTTATGCATACTTCTAATTTTCCCAATGTTTATTAAGAAAATAAGTTTTATTGGATAAACACATGCAGAGCAATGAAATTGGACCCCTATCTTACACCACTCACAAAAATTAACTCAAAATGGATAAAAGACTTAAACATAACATCTCATACTATAAAATATAAATCTCCAAGAAGAAAAAGGGAAGAAGGTCCTTGACATTGGATCATGGCAGTGGTTTTTTTGGTTCTGATACTAAAAGCACAAAAACCAGAAACAAAAATCGAAAAATAAAACTACATGAAACTTAAAAGCTTTTGTAAAGCAAAAGAAACAATTAACAAAATGAAAAGCAACCTATAGCATGGGAGAAAACATTTGCAAACCACATATCAGATAAGGGATTGATACCCAAAATACACAACTCAACATTTTTTTAAAACTCCAGTTAAAATATGGGCAAAAGAACTAAATAGACATTTTCCCAAAGATGTCCAAATGGCCAAAAGATATATGAAAAGATGTTCAACATCACTAATCACTAGGGAAATGAAAATCAAAACAACAATAAGATGTCACCTCACACCTTTTAGAATGGCTATCATCAAGAAGATAAGCGCTAAAAAGTACTGGCAAGGATGTGGGGAAAAAGGAACCCTCGTGCACCGCTGGTGGGATCGCAATTGGTGGAGCCACTATGGAAACAGTATGAAAGTTCCTCAAAATATTAAAAATAGATCTACCATATGATCCAGCAATTCCACTTCTGGGTATGCACCCTAAGGAAATGAAAACAGAATTTCAAAGGGATATATGCACTCCAGTGTTTATTGCAGCATTAGTCACAATAGTCACAAGATGGTAACAGCTTAAGTGCCCATCAACAGATGAATGGGTAAAGAAAACAGGAGGACTATATATAATATGTGTATATATCATATATAGAGAAATATATTATTCAGCCTTCAGAAAGGAGGACATCTAGCTATTTGCAGCAACATAGATGGAACTTGAACACATACCAAGATGAGTCAGACAGAGAAGGACATGTACTGTATGATGTATCACTTATACATGGAATTTGGAAAGCGAAACTTGTAAAAACCGAGGGTAAAATGGTGGTTATCAGGGATGTGGGAGAATAGAACAGATATTATTTAAGGGTACAAGCTTACAAGGACTAATAAATAAATCCTAGAGGTCTAATGTACAGTATAGTGAATATAGACAATATATTGTATTATAATCATCAAACTTGCTAAGAAATTAGAACTTAATTATTCCAACTACAAAAAAGAAACAATCGTTATGTCATGTGAGAGTTGCTAATTATCACTACAAGAGCAATTATATTACAATATACAAATGTATCAATTAGCAAGCTATACACCTTAGTTTTATACAAAGTTGTATGTCAAATTTATTTCAATTAAAAAAAAGAAGAAAATAAAATGAGTTAAAGACCATATAGGAGCTGTTAGTGTTAGCATCTTTTCTCAGCTAGCATCCTTTAAGAATTTCTATCAAATTAAAAAATATATTTAAATAGTAATAAATATATAGAGGTAATAGTATTTGCATTTAAATAATGGAAAATTCCTAAAAGTAAGAAAAAAGAATACTTTATGTTTCCAATGTCCTATAATTAATGAGTAACTAAAAATATATAACAGGTTTTTAAATTATATGTGTAAATGCACTTGCTTTGTCAATATTTTACATGGATTCAAGGTCAGAGCCCATTATACTGATTTTTCTCTCTAACGTGGTACAGAGGAAACCCCAAGACTCCAGAGTCAGTCCTGGGTTTAAATCATCTCCTGATACTTATTAGGTATATGTCTGCAGAGGAGAAGCATTCACTCTGGGCAATATTTTACTTCTCTGTAAAAGAGAAGCTATACTAATTCACACTCAACCTCATTGGTATTGTATGGGTTAAAGGAGCACCATGAACAGTGTAATATTCTTCTTTTAGTTGTCTCATGTTTTATCATGTAAAATATTGCTCCAGGATATTTAACCTAGGGATTAAAGTCATTTTTATTGTGTACAACATGTGGCTTTAATAACTTATGAAAAAGTGGGTCTGATATATGCTTAGGACATCAGTTGTCATGCCTCTTCCTACCATATTCAGTGATTTATATATCCAATGTGTATTCGGAGTGAACGTCATTTAACAAACCCTTAGCATTTTCCTAGAGTAATACAGAAAGGGCTTTCAAAAATTAGTTTTAGAAATTCAGTGTAGCTCCAGAAATCTGCTCAAAAACTAGCAAGTTTAAATTTTCTACTCATCATTACTGGTTCAGGTCTCATACAATCTATTGTGTGTGTGTGTTTTTTGGCTTCCTGAAGACTGTTGATTTGACTTAAAGACCTGTACATTTTCATACCTTTCTCATGAGTTCCTCATCCTTATAAAAAGAACATGATGTAAATGATATTTACACCCTACTTGAACACTTCAAGCATGAGCAGCTTCCAATCTCATGTTCCCCAAATGCAGCCAGGGGAAGCAGCTTTCACAACACTGTTAATGCTTCATTATCAAGCCAGATGTGGGTGACAGCAGTATTTTCTTTGACAGTTCAAATGGCGCATTTCTGAGAGAGTGTTTAATTCAGGACTACAACTGGACAGAGCTATCCAGACCTCTTCAGCACACTTATGACGGGTTTCAATTTTGTTGCTGATATTTTCCCCCTTTCTAATAGGTGAGGCAGCTGACAACTGAATTAGTACACTCTCCTTAGTATGCCAGTGGCTCATGACAATAGCCTAAGGGGGAAGATATAGATAACTGAGAAGTTTTCTCGCTGTTGTGATATATTTTTTCATATGGTTAATAAGGCAATTGAAATGACATTCTGTCACAGTGGTGTAATACAGTGAGCTTATGATTTCCCTTGTGCTACCACTAGGAGGAGATGCATTTTGTTTAATACTTTTTTTAAAAAGGAGAAAGAAGAAAAGAAATATGCCTAAAGATGTGACAGTCTGCAAACCTGAATGTCCTTGGTGTGATTACGTATCAGCAACATCTAAAGATAATGGAAGGAGGCTCTGTGCTAGGATTGGCTTGTTCTGGTGATGAGAAGGGTAAGTACAATTAATAAAGAAAACTTAAAAACTAAAGAAAATAGATCTTTATCAAACAGAATTTGAAGGTAGAAAAGCTAAACTCCTCCACTGAAACAAAAATTGTTGCCACTCAAAAAGTGGGATTTTGTAGGCAGGATCTTTTTAAGATCTTCTTTTGCCCTAAACCCTCTTACTAGTAGAGGCCCACATTAAATATTAAAATGTATTGACATTCCACATTATATAAACATATGTGTATGCATGTATAATAGTATGAGTTAAGCTGTAGTTGACCAGTTGGTATAATATTACATTTTGAGGACATTTAACTAAACATAAATTGATTATAATTTTGCAATGTCCATTTGTATTTTGGAGCCAACTTTTTTTTTCCCCTATGTACTTTATACTTTTATTAGCCCTTGAAAAACCTGCAGGTCCTTTTATATCTTCCAGGTAAAATAACATCTTTGAGAGATGTACTTTTCAGGGTCACTTTGTCCAAAAGCTAGAAGATGAGAATTCTCAACTGTGTTGAGAAAAAGGCTTTCACTTAGTCTCATGACAGAGTCTCGTGATACAATGTGAATATTTAGACTGTGAAGATTATATTATCAAATCTTAGTATCACATACATATTATTTAGTACTATATGTTTATATATTAAGGATTTATATATCATTTATGATTTATATATTTATAAAGGTTTATATATTAAAGATTAGTATATTATCAAATATTATCAAATTAGCTATATCAGTTAAAAATATTTGTTGTGGAAGCATGAACGGGGTGAACCAGTTTGCATATTTTGCTGTATATAATGTGTACCCATGTTTTTGGCCCAAACTTTCAGGGAAAAAAATCTTTTGTTTTAATTCAAATTTTTATTTTTTTACATTTATGTTTTTTTGTATTATAAAGGAATTTTAGCACTTATCTTTTAACATATTATGATACAAGACATGTTATGTAACAAATAATTACAAAACACAAGAACAAATACGAGGTACAAGAAATTTTATGTACCGGTATCAAATTTACAATATTTACGCATCATAGAAGGCCAAGAACTGTTCGTCATTGCAATCTCATCATAAATTCAACATAACCGATTATTGTCTTCCAGGGTATTATTTTGCATATGGATATTGTTATTGATTTCTAGAGTTACACTTTTAACTCGTAAACATAAAAAAAAAATTAAAAACATTTATATAGGTACGGAATTAGTACTGCCCATATACATTGCGCATCCTTATTTTTCACTCACAAATTTGGGCAAAAAAGTGAACATTATACACGGCAAAATAAGGTATACAGGCAATAACATAATCAAACTTATATAAGCATTTGCCTAAATGAAGAAGGATTAGGGAAACTTTGTTATCCATATGTATTCAGCTTCAGGTTTCTCAATCTATTCAACCCAACCAAGTATTCTTCTGAAGATCCTCTTTCAGGATATTTTCATGTCTATGAAAACAGACATTTATCACCTGCTGCTAGCATATCACATGTACTTCACCTTTGAAGTTTAATACCCTGTAAGATGACAAACATTATTTTTCTCCAGAAAGAAAGTTTTTGTTTTCATTTTAGTGTGAGCCTTAAAATTCAGGAAACAGATACAGCTCAAAAGAATATTCAACTTTTTAAACAACTTTATAATTTCCAGCTTTCTCTAAAATGTAAATTTTGGCATCCTCACTCCAAAAAGAGAAAACTGGACACCGTGAAATAGGGTGATTTAGCTAGGGTACCAGAACTAATTAAATGGTAGAGTTACAACTTACATTCTAACTCCACTTTCCATTAGTTCACATTCCAAAGTAGGTAAAGAAAGAAGGGGAAGCTCCCTATATTGAAACAATGTGACCCCTTTCTTCCACTTCCTATTCTTTAATTGTATTGATTTGTCCCTCAGAAAGAACAGAGGATAAACTTCCTCACTCATGAAAGTCATCAAGCCAGAGATTCTTTCTGATTTCTGTGAGTTGTGTATGAACGTGATCTAGAGTAGTCTGACCCTGGATTAAGTCATCAGTAGATTGAAGTTTGGGGGCTGTTTGGATGATCAAGCTCAAATAGTTCTTTACGGATAGTTCAACCTCTTGTGGGGACCTCATATGACAATAACTATAGGAAATTGGTACAAAATGATGAAATTTTACAGGAGTAAATAGTTCAAGGATTATGTAACCTCAGATGTCTATTACTGTCCAGTAGAAATAAGTGACATGTGCCCTAGTTTCTTTCAATCCCCATGAATAATACATAGACGTGACAGAGTGAGAGGTCCAAATCCCTCACTCTTGCAGGGACCTATGAAAGGGTGTCTAGGTACGGCAGCAATGCTTTAGAAAACGAAAGTCCTGAATATCATATTCAAGGAGCAAAGTAAGAGCAGGTGCCAAAGGGAAGGATCAGTAATTTAGAAAAGTTTTGTCCCAACCATCAAATTGGGAGGAAAAGCTTGCATTGGTGTTTCCTGGCTAGAATTTGACTATTGAAGTTTTTTGTTTGTTTTGTTTGTTTTATTTTTTGTGTTGTACTGTTTTGTTATTGGTTTTGACATTCTAGCCAACCAGGAAATGGCTCCTCAGAGCTTTTAGATGATACTGACTCAAGTCACATATTTCCTCAGTTACATGTTATGAGAGAGGATATGGCAGGAGTCACAGGCATGATTACTGAGGGTCTTTCTCACACATCTCAAATGGCTTTTGCTGCTCTTTCTCATAAGCCAATTTGAAGAGGAGTTTGTATGCACAAGAAACACATCTTATAGGGCAGATTTGGGGAACACAATCTACTTCGTCATGGATTTAGCTGCCTCTGATGACAGGCAGAGCTAGTCCCTGGTAACATGATACATATCATCATAAATGTAGACTTTGGAACAAGTTCTAGCCCCTTAGTACAATAATTGTAGATTTAATAATTTGTAAAATATAGAAACAAAATTATGTTCTTCAATTTCATTGGACTGTGTGGTCCAGGTAGAAAATAATATTAACTCTGTTGAGTTGAGCTGTCTTATGGATAACTGAGAAGGAAACTAGCTACAGTCTTCACCTTCGGTGAACTGAACTAGAATAAAGGCATCTATCACCTTGCTGCCACTGTTAGGACCCAAATCAACCAGCCCAATTCAGGGCCAGTGAAACATGAGTAAAGTAGAGCTACTTTACAAGTCATAAAGATTCACAACACTGGAGGACAGGCCCAGGGTCAGGACTGCTTTCTCATATTGGGATGTCTGGAGTTCCATAAGGGAGTAGGCTGGAGGCACAAAATACTGACAACTTTAGCTAGGCCAGAGGAGACAGGCTGTGCGAACTGAACAAGAAAAGTCAAAGCAAGGTGGCATCCACTTCTAAGGAACTGCCACAGCCTCCCAAACAGCTCAGCGTCCATTTTTGAGAAGTTAGGGAATACTTGGGAGAGTTTTGATTTCCTGATTACTAGGCTGAGGAGGTATTTTGAACCACTCAGTTAGCTGGAAACAAAACAAAACAAAACAAAACAGGGAGACAACTCCTGGTACAAGATGTTTAAAGATCATTTTCCATAACTTTTCTCCCTCCCAGGACAGCAATGGACACTGGCTTAAGAGCAACATATAAGGTCCTTTACTACACTTGAGTGTATTTATTTGTAGATTCTTCTGCCTGGGTAAAGTAGACATGAGGGCAGCCTTCTTGCTGTTTCTCTTAAGTCATTTAGCTTTCTCCAAGGTAATATGAACCTGGAATGTGTCAGGATGGGCACATAGGTGGAGCTTAGAGAAGAGAAGGCAGAGCTGGGTGTGCTAACATCTATTACTCAAATGGGACAATCTTCAGAGGGGAGAAGATTAGCTTTTCTATGTGTAAGTGTGAGTCAAGCATTTGGGTTCATTACTAGTTGCATCAACTTATTCTTGTGATACAGTAACAGTATGTGTTCTAGTAGCTCACACATGGTCTCTCCTTTATAGGAAGCAGTTTAGTAAGCACAGGAGCTTAGTATCATACCCACAGCACCAAGGGTGAAATAACTGTCATCTGAGGAAATTGATGTTCAAAAAAAAGGGAGGGGGATCTTCTGTATATATTCAAATATCTTTAATGGATCTACTAGAACATTTATTTTACAAACTATTTTAAAGTGGACAAAAGTTTAACTAACAAATAGAATCTGAGCAGGAGAAGACTATCAGGGAAAATACATAGCAGCGAGTTCTAAAAATATTAATAAAGTTTGAATGTACACTTAACTTTTATGTAATAAATATTACTAGATTGACTTCAGTTTCTTCTTCAAGTCTGAATGAATCAGAATATTCCATTCAGTTCTTTTCCTCATCTTGTTATAGGTTGATTGGAAATACAGAAAGCTTTACTTATTGCTTTTTAATACGTTGTTGATGCTTACCTGTTCTTCTTGAACTCTGCTCCCAACCTCCATTCACCCCCCATACCCTGCACTTCCCTGCACTATGCCAATACCTAGTACATTGGTAGAGTACTTATGATGAACTGACATTTGATTATACACATTGCTCCCCATCCCAAACATTCTACTGTTATTTTCACCAGTTTGTGAGGTTCAGAGGAGTGCCTTTAATCTATCCATGCTATACCTAAGCATGAAACAAGCCTGGGCATTAAAGTTGTGGATCTAAACCTAAACGAAGGAAAGATGGAAGGAGAAGGAGAACCCTCAAAACATCAAAAGCTAGAGGGAAGTTTGCTCTGGACAAGCATACTGAGGGGAGGCTTACCTCCCCTCTTCTCAAGAGTACAGGTACAAGGGCTGGCCGAGTGGCGCAGTTGGTTAAGAGCTCGCTCAAAAGTGTGAGCTCTGAGCAACAGTGGTTCGAGTCCCAGCCCAAGCTGAGCTGCCGCTGAGCTGCCAACAGGTGGCAGGATGGCTCAGCTGAAAAACAAAAACAAAACAAAGAGTAAAGGTACAAAGGGGAAATCTCTGAGACTTGTCCACTTTCCAATTTCTTGAGAAACTCTGAACAGAATGTCACAGAACTTTGTAACAGTCCTAAGATCCTGCAGACCTGATTTCTTGAAATTGCAAATCTATTTTCTCCTTCTGAGATGGATGCCTCAGGAGGTTATTTTCACTCTTAAGTTTTTCTTGGAACAGAAAGAATTAGCTTGCTGTTAAAAACAAAATCATTAAGTGCTCCACTCTTCTCTATGTAGTACATAACCTAAGGACAGAACAAATTCTTGCCCTCAAGGATCTTACAGTCTCACCCAAAACACTGGGTGTGCATTAGCATTTTAATGGTGCAATATTTCTGCCATGCTGTTGAAAATGCTTTGTTTAAATGGGCACAAACAACAAGCTACATTTTATCCTAATGAAGATTCACTGGCAATATGGATTAGTACTTGCCAGTGGGAAGTGGCTATTAACCTTGATATATGGGAATAAACCCACATATAGTGGCCATGTCTCTATACAGAGGACATTTTTTAAGGTATAACATGGGGATAGAGAGAGTCAGTGAGGAGAGGCCATCTCCATGCTCTATTTTTTATATTTGGGATGTTTGAAACTAGAGCAGAGTAGAGAGGTGGTTCCATCCTCCTGAATAGGTAGAGGATCAAACTTATCTGATCAGTAAGAACACTTCTTAAATCTCTGCTTTTCAATATCAGAAAAAAGAAAATGGTCCTGTTCTTTCATTTTCAACTCACTGAGAGTCAAATACTATCTGGTCATTTGTTTTTCTTAGTCATCCCGTTGTATGGTATAAATGTGCTACCGCCCATGTTGGTTTTTGATAATGATAATAATGCTAATAGTGATAATAATGGCTACAACTGACAGGGCTATTAAAAAACACATTTGGCACTTTCTAGAGGAGAGTCCATTTAATTCTCACAACTCCAAAGTAAGCAGTAACATTGCTCAAGCTTTCACAAGTGGGTCCAGGATTCCTGCTTAGCTTTGCCAAACTCAACATTTCTGCTCTCTTCACTTTACTATAACGTTAACATCAGTCCTACTATCACTAGAATAGCCTCTCACACACACAAACAGAGCCACACCTTTATGCATATAGATAAGAACCTCACAAATAAAAATGCCAATCATATGAAGCCCTCTCTGCTACCACCTCTCTGAACACATTTTGATTACATAAAAACATCTGAAAATCAAGATTACCAACACTGGAAAGATATATGAAACCAGGACTAATAGAAGATTCCCTTTTCAGAGACACTGACTTGAACACTTCATGCCTCTAAGATTTATCCCAGATTTAGAAACAATGAAAGCACTGGGGCACAGCTCATCCATTTTGGAATACTATATTGCTAGTCAAACCTTCCAGCCCCCTTGACACTACCTTTGGTTTCAATGATGGAGTTCTTTTTGTTTGTTGCTTCTCTGCTTGTCTTTCTTATTTTTACTTGCTTTGATGTCTCTAATCCTACTGGTCCACGCAGGTGACCAAACTTTCATCCATAATCTGCAGCATTCAAATTAAAGGAATGGTTTATAGATTCTAGGATTTTCTGAGCACCTCGAATAAATCCATCCCAGGCCCCTCATGAACGGATAAAACCAGGAGCAGAAGATGAAGTTAAATTGATCCCAATTAATGTACCACAAAGCATCAAATTGTATTCCCTGCCAGTCAACATGCAAATAAAGATCTGTTCCTTCCTAATTTTAAAATAAATCTTGTTTTTATTATTTTTACTTTTTGACCCTAGTGTCCCTTGATCACAAGTTGGTTTTTCCTAACAGGTACAGAAATAGTCATAGGAGTGATTCATTCTTCATTAGGTGATAAACAGCTTTTAGATTTCCACAGAATTCAGTTTCTTGTTGCTCCCTTCAACTGAACACTTCTGAACTGCTTATGCTTTGTTACATTAAGAACAAATACAATCACTTTTTCATAGCAAAATTCTCTCTCTCTTTAGAGAAAACAGATAGAATGGAAATAAGTGCACTTTTTCTCCGTCACATTAAACAGAGAGGTTAAGCTCCTACTGACAGGAAAGATGTATTTGCAAGTGATTAGTTATATTTCTATCATAGCGCTTGTCTGTGTGCTTCCTTTGATGTTTAAACAAAGCTCTTGAACATGCTGGGTTGTAGGCTCTGATGTTGATTTATAGGTAGAACTGAATTCCAAACACTAAGCCAGTAGGTAGGCTTTAATAACAGGCACAGCCGTCCCCCCTGCTGGTTAGTATGTGACTAAGCGATATTGTTCTAGGGCCCCAATCTGTCAAGATAGATATACAATGGGGGAGTCCTCCAGGCATAAAGACCAGAGCTGTTCACAGAGGACCACGCTCTGCTCGACAGGATTGCTGGGTTTTGAACTCTTAGGAGAAAAATAAACTGTGAAAAATACGAACTGTTTTTTGTTCAACAGTTATGTTGGCACACCTTCATTTAAAAGTAAACTGTACGTAGGAGAGAGGGGCTGAAGGCGATTAGGCAGTCAGATGGCAGACTGCAAGGTTTAGGCCAGGAAGTGCCAGTCCTAAAGCAAGCACCTCAGGAAACACGGGAGGGCATCTTCCACGGCCTAATCCATCCCTCACTGCCTGACATCTCTCAATGAAGCTATCCTCCCGAGCCTCACAAGGAAGATTTAGTATAATACAGGTATTTGGTTAAATGAGCACACGCATCCCCATCTGGCCAAGCCCACGGAGGTACAAATTACTGAAGGCATAAAATAAGGGCATGTGGAACACCTCAGTCTACCGACTTCATGGTCTCAAAGCACATGAAATGCACAGGACCACACCATCGTCTGAAGAGAAATTGAGCAGCTCACTATTCAGGATTGCCAGAAATGCTCCATTTTCACCTGGACATTTTGCCATGCGTTTTCCAAACAATGGATTGTGCTTTCTATTTTACATCCAGTCTATTTTGGGTACTCTCTAGATACAAGCCCAGAGATGTAATGAATGCAAACTCTTTAAGACCAGGGAGTAGATCTTAAAACAAACAAGCAAACAATCTCGCGCTAGCATGTATTGTTTTGTGAAAAGAATAAATGCATATGTTGTATAAAATATGTAAAACGCAGAAAATTTACAAAATCTGTCATACCACCAGCTAAAATTAACCTTATTAACCTATTTTGTGTTTCCTTCCAAATCTTTGTATATCATTTGCATAGGAATATATCAACATACAGGTATATATATAGTGCCAAAAAATGTATACACATTTTAGGACAGGAAAAAACTGTATTAAAATTACACTGATGGTAACCACTTTGAGCACCTCTTGTAATTGCAGAAGTCAAACATGACTTGTATTCATCTTTTGTTATTGGTATTTATTATTACCATTTTAATATAGTATGCATACATACACATATATGTATAAGTATAAAGAACGAAACTCACCCAAGTAAATTTGAAGATCTAAGTGGCTTTATTAAGTGATTCATGAATCTTGCAGCATCCCCTCTAACAACTCAGAGGATACACCTAGATGTTGTACAAAATAGAAGGTTTTTTAGGAAGAAGGGTGGGGAAAGGTAGCTATCAAAAGAAAAGATTATTTTTAGACCAAGACATCTCTTTTTGGTGGGAAAGGAATGGCAAGGGTTTTTAATCATGCAGCTTGCCTCTTCTTTCTATGGGGATGGAGAGGGCTCATCACGTGACTGATGCTAGGCCAGAAAATTCCAGACTGGCTAATTCAAATTACATTTCTAGGAAGGGTCTGAAACTAATTAGGTCAGGTGTTAACTGTAGGTTTGGTTTTATTGGCTTTGCACAAGTCATGCCATTTTAGGCCTGTGGTTTTCTCTTTAACAATATTTACAGACACAAGGTATGTGTTCTGTAATTTCCTTTTTCCACTTATCCTTTATTGTGACTATATACTATGGATAAAAATAATTTACAACTTTCTTTTTCTGCAAGCTTTATTATTGTAAATACATGCAAAAGATCTTAAATATAGTAGATTTACATATTTGCTTTCTGAATTAGTGAATGCATGAAAACGGGCATCCTTTAGTACATACTCATTTTTTTCAGTTACAAATTTCCCTTTCAAAAATAGTTAATTTTTTTTCCTAGATGATGTTCTATTAACAATTGAAATTTATTAATTTGGACTTAAAAAGAAAGTGTTTCTTTGTTCCTAATTTGCTCTAAAGAGTTTCTACCAAATTGTATACTAACTCATCACTTTCTTCTCAGTGAACCTTAAGAATGGGAAGAACTTTTATATACCCTTGTCTTCACTCAAAGAAGTAAGGAAATGCTGCTCAAAAAAAAAATGTAAGGACATCTAAAAAAGTAGGCATTTGATACTCACATATCTTTAATCAACACATCTTTTCATAATTTTTAGTTCAATGCATAGCTAAGCTTAGTTCTTAATTCCATAATTATAAAAAAAAGAGCAGTTGTTGTTTATGCCTACTGTTCCATGTATCAATATTTATGACCATTTGGCCAAAATTCCATTTGTCACCCACTCACACGCGTTCTGATTATTGATTAATGCTACTTTACTCCTCAGTCATCTTTTTTTTTTTTTAATTTGTATACTCTAATCCAGAGGTCAACAAAATATTGGTGATGGGCTAAATTCAATCTATACCCTGCTTTTGTATAGGCTACAAGCTAAAAATGTCTTTTGCATTTTTAAAGTGTTTAAAAAAAAATAAACAACGTGCCACAATGAATAGACTGCATGTGGCCTACAAATCCTAAATTTATTAGTATCTGGCCCTTTACAGAAGAGCCCTGACCCCCGATCTAATCCCACCAACAGTCGAGACCAGGGGTCGGCACACTTTTGAGACAGAAGAGCCAACACTGTCCCTCACAACAATTTAAAAATTATTCAAGGGCCATAAATATATTTTTACAGATAAGAAAAATTTAAAGTAATATTATAACAAGTGGTAGTATTAATTATATCTTTATTAAAATAAGAAAAATTCATACATGTACATACCCAAAGAGCCACATGTGGCTCGCGAGCCGCAGTTTGCCAACCCCTGGTCTAGACTAATACTAGATTTACCAAAGAGATTAGAAACATCAGCTGACTGGTATTACGTGATGATGACGATGATGGTGGTAGGGAAGAGCGACATGGGTATGGTATTTTACAATCAAATACCATATTTCCCGATGTATAAGATGCACCATTTTTGGAAAATTTGGGCTCTAAAAACTGAGTGCATCTTATACAGTGGTTGTAGATTTTTTTTTTAAGCAGCATTTCCCACTTTCTTTGTGCTTGTTTCTGCACTCATACAACCACTATATAAGATGCACTCAGTTTTTAGGCCCCAAATTTTTCGAAAAAGGGTGCATCTTATACATGGGGAAATACGGTAAGTGTAGGAGACACTGAATTAAACAAAGTTAACTCATTTTGTTATTGTAGTATGTCTTAATATTTTAATATGCCACTATGTATTTTGAATCTTCACAAGTGAGAAGACTATGCAACCAAATGCTTTGTTCTCAACTTTACTAATATGGAAATTTAGTTTTATAGAGATAGTTAGTGTTCTATAAAATTTGCTTAGACACATTCCTTGAAAACAAGGAAGAAATAATATCAAAAGCAAAAAGAAGAGATGAAAAATTTATTTTTAGCATACTGATATGTTCTTATTGTATTCATCTTTTTTTCAGGATTAATTAGGTTAACATATTTTCAAGGGAATAGCTATATCTATACATGAAAAACAAAATGTCCAATTCAGAACTTATTCAGATTTTCCAGGGTCATTTTTCTTTTAACCTCAGCTGTGCAATACTGATGATCAAAATTTAAGAGCAGAATAGGGATGGAGGAGCCGAATATATTTATGTTGAGTTATGAAAATAAGTGCTTGTTCTTTTCATTATAAATTAGCTTTTTACACTGTTAGATGTAACATTTAATCTCTCTAGTTCCATCCTCTACTGGTAGCTCTGTGAGGAAAAGGACTACATTTAACAATATAAAAAATTTTAACCACAAATAAAAAAAGTTGGCTGATGAAGTGTTACCGTTTCCAGTTCTCAGCTGTCTGCTATGTGGCTGCATCTTACACAAATGCTTTCTATTTATCAGCTTTGTTTACAAGTTATTGACATTCAAATCCTATACCTATTTATTGGACTCTTTTGAGTTGAGGGCAGCTCTAATCATCAAGTTATATTTGTTTATCAAGACATAAATATTGTTGTATGCATGTTCACATTTTGTTCCACCCTTGACATACACAACATCAGAACATTTTAAGTGAACTGTAAAAATTTATAAAGTATATGTAAAGCCTACCTGGAAAAGATAAAATACTGCCAATTGCGACAACATGGACAGATCTTAAGATTATCATGCCAAGCGAAATAAATCAGACAGAAAAAGTCGAGAACCATATGACTTCACTTACATGTGGCATATAAAACTGAAAGCAACAAACAAGCAAAAACTCATAGACACAGACAACAGTTTAGTGGTAACCAGAGAGTAAGGGGGAGAGGGGAGGTAGTAGCAGAGGATAAAGGGGGTCGAATATATGGCAATAGAAGGAGAACTGACTCTGAGTGGTGAACACACAATGCAATATACAAATGATGCTTTATAGAATCATACACTTAAAACTTATATAATTTTACTAACCAAACATCACTCCAGTAAATTTAATAAAACAATTTTTTAAAGTTGTTCAATAGTTTCCCTTATGATTTTTTTTAAATTAAAGTTTATTGGGGTGACAACAGTTAGTCAAGTTACATAGGTTTCAAGTGTACAATTCTGTAATACATCATCTATATAGCACACTGTATGTTCACCACCCAGAGTCAGTTCTTCTTCCATCACAATATATTTGATCTCATTATTCTTATCAAATTTTTAAAAACAAGCCTTTGCCCTTAACTCTTAAATTGTTAGTATTGAACATTTCTCAAGTCAAAGAGTTGGAATAGATGATCTCTAGAATTTATTCTTTAAGTATGATTATAGGATGCTCTTGGCACCTGATTGTATATAATCAAATGCAAAATACTTTACATTTAACCTAGCCTTCCATATATTCCTCTACTTTCACAAACCTTCACATATTAAAAAGCTCCCCAAAACCAAGTCTTAAAAAAACAAGCCAATTCCTAAGGAGATGGTATTTCACTCCAAACCCCTACCTCCCCCACAATTAGCAATTGGCCTCTGAAGTGGAGGGCAGTTTTGCAGGACTCAGTGCTTTACCTGTGAAATCTCATGCTCTCTCTGGGTAGATAGTATCAAAATTGAGTTGAATTATAAAACACGCAGCTGGTGTCCTGAGCATTGCTTGATGGTACGAGGGAACTTCCCCCTACCTTACAGTGATATTGGGTGCTCAGAACCCAAATAACCCTTTAACAAGATTAATAAACAAAATTATGTAAACCATGGATTTAGTGATCTTTTTAAATAATAATATTGTGTTTTTGAGGTTCCATCAAAGACCTAGATAAACAATCTCTGGATCTAACATTTTCAGTTTTTAAAAGTATTCACCAACTAAATGGAGACTTTGTCACTGGTAATAATTTGAATGCTTTATCTCATTAGGATAGCTTCAACCACAAGAGGCTATGATTATACCCTCATTGAAGAACACTTCTTCTAGACTCATATATTTAACTCAGTTACCTCAAATTTACCATCCTAGCTCTCTCCTTACCAGCTGTGTGACCTCCACAAAGTATCTTATCTGGTGAAATCTGTTTCCACATCTGTAAAGTATGAAAAACAATGTTCCTTATCTCAGAGATTACCTGGAAGTATTAAATGTGACAGTTCATGTAAAGCTTTTAGAAGGCTGTGCCTGACCTATCCTTATCACTTAATATGTGCTTTTTCTTGCTGTTGTCATCATCACTGGTGTCCCCTTAAAACCTGTTCCTTCTTTTAAGGTCCTAATTCTGGTAAATACCTGCATGAGACATGATATATCTAATCACTCGATTAAAAAACTTAGCATTCAATTCGGTTTTGTCTTTCATCTTCTAAATCCAATCGGTCAGCAAGCGTGGTCCATCCTACAGCTTACATAGAACTAGATTGTTTCCCTCCTCTTCATTTCTATTGCTGCTGCGGACCCTCATGATTTTCCCCTGGATTTCTCAATGATACCCAGATTATTTATTATCTTCTATCTCAGCTCCCTCCAGGCAAACCTACTGCTTCATGACATGTTTAAAACTTCGCTGATCCCCAGCTCCAAACTTTTTATGACTCCTAGTTGAATAAAAACACCAACTCAAAGTGAAAACACAAACTCCAGTCCATGAAACGATCCCACTCTGGCTACAAGCCTTCTTTGCTACCATGCTCCAGCAATTCCATCTTTTATAATTTCTACAACATGCTATACTGTTTATTCATTAAGCATTGTAATTACCCCCTTCGTTAAAGAATAGCCTCATCCTCTCCTGGTCATTCTTCATATGACATGTCCCATATTAACTTTCTCTTTCTTTACCAAGCCATCAATGACATCTTCAATCTTATTCTGTCTCTTGTAACCCAAAGAAAGTTAAGTATTCTGCCCCTTTTGTAAATACTAAACTTCATAAATACATTTATTATAGTGGTTATCACATAATTTTATCTTTTTTTTACTTAAAGTTTATGGGGGTGACAATGGTTAGTAAAGTTACATAGGTTTCAGGTGTACAATTCTGTAATATATCATCTATATATCACATTGTATCACATAGTTTTAAAATGATATATTTTATGTGTGATTTTTCTTGATTTCTTGACAAAATATATGTCCACACAATCTAGTTTAGTATGTGATACATAGTGAAGAAACACAGTGCCATGTAGACGAAATATAAAAGAAAATGTGTTTGGTTAAAAAAATTTTGTTCTTTATAGTTACATCTTTATGTACAGAAGATTTTCTCTTTAATTTATTTGAATAAAAATGCATCCTGGTATTACACTTTTTAGGAAAAGGCATTTTTTGTATGACATTCATTTGGAATTTTACCTAACTTTACTGAGAAATGGGGTAAGCTTATGCCTTTGGTTTCTAACCTCAACTCAGACTCATTTCCTCCCCATGCTGCTTAACATCATCAATAAAAATGAAAAAAAATGGACTAGATAAGACCCACCAGTTCTATTTTTATAGGTGTGTTATATACCTTACAAAGTGATCACAATAAATCTAGTAACCATCTGTCACAATAGTTATTACAATATTATTGACTATATTCTCTATGTTGTACATTAAGTCCCCATAACTTATTTGATAACTGGAAGTTTGTACTTCTTAGGCCCTTCCCCTTTTCTGCCAATTTCTGTACCCTCTAGCTACCATCAGTTTGTTCTCTGTATCTATGAGTTTGTTTCTATTTCAATTTGTTCATTTGTTTTGTTTTTTAGAGTTCACATACACGTGAAATCATATGATATTTGTCTTTCTCTGTCCAATTTATTTTACTTAACAAAATACCCTCTAGGTCCATCCATGTTGTCACAAAGGGCAAGATTTCATTCTTTTTTATGGCTGAGTAATATTCCATCATATATACTGGGGATGCAAAAAAAAACAATGTATATATATGACTGTATTCATCTTTTGTTTTTGGTATATATTGAGTATTACAATTTTAATACAGCCTTTTCCTTTCTTAAAGTTGTATACATTTTCTGGCACATGTGTACACAAATGTGTACACATTTATCACATCTTCTTTATCCATTTATCTATCCATGTACACCTAGGTTGCTGCCATGTCTTGGCTATTGTAAACAATGTTGCAATAAACATGGGGTACATATATCTTTTCAGATTATTAGGTTTTTTGTTTTTTTTTCAGATAAATACCTAGAAGTGAAATTGCTAGGTCATGTGATAGTTTGATTTTTAATTTCTCAAGGAATCTTCATACTGTTTTTAATAGTTGCTGTATACATTCTCATCAACACTGTATCAGGGTTCATTTTATCCACACCCTCACCAACACTTGTTATTTGTTGACTTTTTTTTGTATTTTATAATAGCCATTCTGATGGGTGTGAGGTAATATCACATTTTGGTCATGATTTGCATTTCCCTGATGATTAGTAATGTTGAGCACATTTTTATGTGTCTATTGGCCATCTGTGTGTCTTCTTTGGAGAAATGTCTATTTGGTCCTTGTCCCATTTTTCAATTGGATTGTTTGTTTGTTTGTTTGATTTTGATGTTGACTTGTATGAGTTCTTTATATATTTTGGATATTAACTCCTTGGAAGTTATATCATTTGCATATATCTTCTCCCATTCAGTAGGTTGTCTTTTGGTTCTTAAAACTTTTCAACTGATTGGGTCAGTCCTACTCAGATTATCATGGGTAATCTTCTTTACATAAATTCAACTGACTATAAATATCAATCACATTTACAAACACTTTCACTGCACCACCTAGATTAGTGTTTGAATAA
This sequence comes from Hipposideros armiger, assembly GCF_001890085.2. Classification (NCBI taxonomy): domain Eukaryota; kingdom Metazoa; phylum Chordata; class Mammalia; order Chiroptera; family Hipposideridae; genus Hipposideros; species Hipposideros armiger. Next base: position 470,634 of record NW_017732099.1, on the reverse strand, counting down.
CTGGATACTATAGCCTACTTAAATTCACACATTAAAATGCCAGAAATTAATCTAAGACTTCTTAACAAAAAAAGAAATGCAAGTATAATAACTCATTAAACATCAATAATGCTTAAAGATTAAAATCACATAATAACACTATTCATTTATATCTAATTTATAATTCCAGAATTGATAACTGAATTTGCATTTTCATCAGATATACAATTTCCTCTTTTTTTGCAGTGTTCTTAGAAACATCTTTATTAGTTTTATTTATCATCAGATACTTTGTGTAAATTAATGCATGATTCCCTCTCTCTTCTGGCCTGATGCTGTGTCGGGCAAGTTTCTTTCACCATTAATGCCACAAAGTCAACATTAATAGAGAAGGATAAGCAGCAAATTTTGTATTTCTTAATGAAAGATATTACCTATTTAAATGATGACTGCCTATATGTTCTCAATAATTCAGAGCAGTGAAAATTTGGAATAAGAAAGAGACTGCCTGCCCAAAATAATAAAATACACTTAAGGACAAGGAAGATGCGACTTTCTCCGTATATAGAGAAATAATAGATATAGATAGAGATATATAATAGGTATAAGAATCTATAAATTAGACTATACACTTGTGTCATTTATACCAAATAATTCAGTCTCATATTAATGACATGTGTGTCATAAACTGTTTTTCTTAATATAGAGAGAAAGCTTTGTTTTAGGATTCTTTGGTAATTTTATTTATGTTCCTAATTGTCATAGTACAACCATGGAGATGGCTTCACCCCAATAATATCATTATCCAAAATTCTTCAGGTTAATGAAATGACATTAACTTTTTTATTTTTATAAATTTACGGTGTCATTTTTACAAACCTCACTGAAATTCATAATAAAACATACCCACCAGCCTATTATTATACCAAAAGCTTCCCGTTTATTTCTAAATCCAAAGTCAATCTTACTTCATGTTAATTTTTGAATCCCAAATTCTGAACTAGTATTTTCTGACTTTACTCTGACTACCAGGGCAGTACTTTCCCCTGTCAGTTCTGAAATATGAAATGCGAAATCTGCTTTTATTAATATAGTTAGAGGAATGAACTTCAGACTTCTAAAATGCAGCAAAGAAATTGAGCCAGGCAGGAAAAAAAATAATGAGAAAGTTAGGATGCCTTAGTGAGCAGGCAGAGTCATTTTATGTAGAGGTTTCCCTCAAGCAACTAAATCGAGCCCAAACAAGCCTATTTCTCTGAAACTTGCTTTACCCTCCGTTCCGTCGCAAAATACATTGTAATATTATCATAAAACAGCTTGAGACGAAGAAAGATTCTGATTGACTGTTCAACATTCCAAAAGGGTAGATTAATATCTGTGAATCTCACAGCTGAAGCATTTTAATGCAAACTTGCAGTTTGTGGGAATTGAATCTGTCCGCCAAAATCATTTATTTATATATAGAAAATGGGGGGGAAATAGACATTTCATAATAGCAATGAGTCCAGGGGATGCTGTTATCATGAGCTAATCACATCCCATGGGCATGATAGCACTCAGCTGTGTCCCCTGTCTTGTATTGCTCCCGAGGAATGATTATCTCATGATAATAACCCTTATTGTGGCTTAGTGGGTAATAAAAAAAAAATAACTTTCTTCCCAAGTCCTTGGGTATTTATTTACCAGCTAACTTTTTTCCCTCTTGAGTTCTGGTCATATGTTACTTCCTGCTTGGGAAACAAAAAGAAATTCTCTGTTCTGATATTATTTTCTGATGGCAAAGTATTAAAAAAAAAGAAGAATGTGTGGCTGTATTGATCTGTCTGTGAAAGAGCAGCACTTGCAGACAAGCTTTAATCTCCTGAGACCAGTGTATGGAAGATCCATACTTGCATTGACATTTTATGGGATGTCTAGACTGGCTAATCCACTTTGGAGAAACAAATGTATTTTGCAGCATGAAAACAATCAGGCCAACAGATGCTTATAAAATACCATACATGTGTTTGTGCTGTAATGCACAACTATCCAATTATGTACATTTAATTGGAGCTCACACACCATGCAACTTTAAAGGTGGTAGTCCCACTCAGGCAAAAACTCCTACCAATGACCCTCGCACTGCCAAACTGCCCGGTACGTTGACAGAGATTCAATATTATGTCACTCACAGCAGCAGGGACGCCAATGCTTTCTGTCAGGATTTGCAGTTTAGGATGCAAAGGCACTGGGGATGCCAGGCAAAGTCATGGAGAAACAGAAAATCAAAAAGGGGATTGGAGCAAAAGACAACAGGGAAGAAGTGAAGAGGAAGAGGGAGATTTTGCAACACACTTCTACATGTTGATTTGTTGCCTACACGATAATCCCCAAATGCCCTAATCAGCCACATTTGCTAATAAAAATAGTTACCTGTGCTTTATTAAATTTCAAAAACTGTAGTTCTGTGAAAAGCACACTATTTATTTATAAGGTGCACATCTTTTCATATACTACGGCCAATATGCAGCAATATACAGTACTTATGTTTACATTTTAAAGGTAGATCTAATGAAAAATAATTGCCCTTTTAAACATAGCATCAAAAATCCAAATGACCCAATTGAAAAAAAAATAAATGTAGCATATGTATGCAGTCACATAAAACTAAATATGTGAGAACAAATTAATAAATGTTGGTGCATGGAGTTTTTTATTCTGTAGAAGATACAGACATTGTCGTGTATCATGCTGAAAGGAAGAATAAGAGACTTCTTCTACTGTCTGCTTGACTATCATAGGGCAATGAACTTGAGCAAATTATTTGATCTTTCTCTTCACCAGTTGCAGTTTTTTAAAAAAATTTACAGTTCAGACTAGGTAAGTTTTCAATCTCTGACCAACCCTGACTTACTAAGAATTTATAATTCTATATGGATCTCACTTAAATTTTTCTCATAGTTCACTAAAAACAATAATGGAAACCATTATAAGGCCAGGAACCATATGAAAAAATAATATGAACATGGAGAATATCTTTGGTTGTGTGAGCAAACTGTGAATCTGGCAAGTTGGTCAGTTCAGTTAAATAACTAGACCTTCTGTGAAAAAATGTAAAATGTCATGTTAAAATTGTTCACTACACTTAACAAAATCTCTGAACTGTCAGTTCAGTAAAATATCAGCAAGATGGCAGGATGGTGATTTGTGCTGTCATGTTTATTCTCTCCACCTTCCAAACACCTCATAAAATTGATTAGAAGGAAAAGAATATTGAATTGAAAGAAATAAATAGTTATGTTAATTAGGCTGGTCTAAAATGTGTTTGGTCAGTGAATTCAGAAGAGACATTAGATGAAATCTATATGTTTAGGGAGTGTTTGCATTTTGACTAAAAGGAGGGGGTGATCTAGTTTAGTTGGAGTGCTAGCAAATATAGAAAATCTACCTGAATCTCAACTGTACCAACACCTTTCTGGTCAACCTATTATGCAAATATTCTTCATGTTGACGATTTTGCAATGAGGTAAGCCCAGTGCAAAAGCATAATGAATAATTAGGATAAATGACACACAGTCTAATTAGCTCTATCCCAGAGTTTATTAGAAGAAGGTTGTAAGGAAGTTGGAAGTGGGAAAGGAATAAAATCAGAGGGGATAGAATTTATTTAAATTTTTTTAAAGAAAAGGATCCTGTGGAGATGTTAGTTTTTCAGTCTCTCCAAATTCCCACATAAAATTGACAAGCAATTAGATAGATAGCAGAGGCTAAAATACAAGACAGTATTTTAAAACAAAATTAGGAGGGTGAGAAAAAATTACCATCATCCACATAATGTAGTATCTCTATGCTGTGAAGAAAGAAATAATGGGGGCAATAACTGACTGACTTGAGAATACAGCACCACAAAAGTGTCAACAGGCATCTACTGGGAGGTAGTCTGGCCAATCAGAGAACAGCAACTGGGACTACATAGGGATTTGCCCTTTCCTCCACGAGACGAGTGCAGTATCCTTCCTAAGAAGGTCGAAAGGGATTGGCAAGGTCTAGCCCCTATGAACTCTCAAAACTCACTAACCAGGGCTCTCTTCTAGAACAGAGACTCCACAATGAGGAGGAACTTCTGGAAGTGAAATCTAAACTAAACAAGAGGGAAGGAAAGGAACGGTCAAGGTCAAAATGGTGGAGGGAAACAGAGCCAGGAAATTCATAACAGAAGATGGAGTTCTGTGAAATTGGGAAAGTTTTCCTAAACCCTGCCTCATTTTAAAAATGCAGAAAAACAAATTTCATATAAAAATAAGCAACAAAAAACTGATCCAGATCCAATGCTATGCAAATTTATTTTAAAGTAAAAAACGGGGGGGAAGCAGAACAACATCTCCACAGACAATGAAAGGACACCAGCAAGACTGACTTACAAACTGAACAGCCCTGTGTCAAAACCAGCCAAAAGGGATTCAAAAAATGATAATGAACACTAAGGAACAACATAAATTGAAAACAGAAAAACTTTTAAAATAAGAAGATAGAACTAAGGTAAGAATAAGAAATGAAAAAAGTCATTTCAAAAGTCATATAAAGAACACATGCACTATAAATACAACAGATAACACATTAAGGAAAGTAGAAGGTGAAAAAGTAAATTCAAAGATGTAAAAAAAGAATAAATGATAAATAATTTAAGACAAAGTGACAGTACTAAATATAGGCAAAAGAAAAAAAAAGAACATATATATGAAGAAAACCAAAACAATAAACATATTTTAAAAAGTACTAAAACTATAATTCAAGGTATCTTCTCTGAAAAAAAATAAAATATTTGAAACCACATATTGAAAGACTATAATGCATATCTGATCATACTGACACAAAATAAAAAAACACCTAGACATATTCCAGCAAAATTATTAAACTTCAAAAATGTTATTTGTTCACTTAGATAAAAAGAACACATAAATAATAGGAAAAAAAACCCCTAAATTATTATCAGACTTTTCAACAACAATGTTTAACCTCAGAAGAAAACAGATTAATATTAAATATAGGGGAAATAAAGTGTGGAAAAAGGATTTTATATACAGTAAACAAATTTTTAAGGAAACAGGTTTTTGGCACAAATTGCTATCAGTATTGGGAGAATTCAGGGAATATTATTTACATTATTGCTGATAAATATACTAGAGAAAGAACTTTGGACATCCAAGATAATTAGAAAGACATCAGCACAGATCATGAGGATTAAATATATAGTTACCTGAAAAAGTAGAGATATATAAGGGCTAAGAAAGTGAGAGTATAGTGTGCAACGATTATTTGCTCTGACAGTGCAGGTACATAACAACTACAAAATATGGGGGAAAATGGGAAGAACATATACTAAAAGAAAGTAATGTTTTCAGTGACTATACTGGTGGTACTATTATATTTGCTATTCTGAGATAATTGCTTGTATAATATGAGAAATTATCATTAGAATTACTCATTACAAATGAATAATTATCAAATATTCTAATCCTATCAGACTCCTATCTTTGAGATTATTAGTGTGGAAGAAAGAAGGTAAGGATGTAGTGGCGACATAGTAGGGAAGAGGTTGAGAAAAAAAGATATATAGTCCTGAAATTTCATTGGAAATATCAACATGAACTAAAAAGGCTTCTTAGAGAAAAGGTTGATTTCCAGTATAGGAAAGAAATGTGCAATACTTCTAGGTTAATAACTAGAGAAGACTTATGAGAGAAATTAATAAGATCTAAATATATTGAAAAATTGACATGTTCATAGATTAGGAAGCTCAATATTTTTAATATGCCAAATCTTCAAATTGATCTAAAGTTTTGACACAATCTCAAGCAAAACACAAATGTTATATTTTATAGAAATTGTCAACTGGATTTTAAAATTATTTATATAATACAGAAATTTAGACTAGCCAAAGCCAGTTTGAAAATGAAGAACAAAACTGCAGGATTTTCACTGCCTAATTTCAAGACTTACTATAAAACAACAGTCAGCGAAGAAGTATGGAATTAGCATCATGATAGACATACACATCAATAGAACAGAACAGACAATAGAGTCCAGAAATAAACCCACATATATGACATCAACCATTTTCAACAAACTTGCCAATGTATATAATGAGGAAAAAGATGGTCTTTTCTAACAAATGAAACCACAATGAGATACCATTACAGAACTAACAGAATGCTTAAAATTAAAGAGGTGGTCATTATCAAGATTTTATGTAGATGTAAAGCAATAAGAACTTTCATAAAATATGAAATGGTGCAACAACTTTTGAAAACAATTTGGACTTTTTAAACAAAATTAAACATACACTTATCACAAAATCCAACAATTCCACTCTTAGATATTCACCCGAAAGAAATAAAACTATATCTTGACACAAAGATTCATATACAAATGTTAATATCTTTATTCATAATAGCCCCAAGATGGAAACATGTCAAATATCCATGAATAAGTGAATGGATAAACAAATTGTGGTATATTCTTATGATGGAATACTGCTCAGCAATAGGTATAATTAACTACTTATGCACTCAACAACTTGGATGAATTTCAAAAACATGCTAAGGAAAAAGAAGGCAGGCAAAAAAGAGTAATGCTGTATGATCCCATCTCTATTAAATTCTTGAACAGGAAAAATGAATCAGTGGTGATGGAAAGCTGAACTCTGGTTACCCTGGGCCAGAGGGTGGGAGAATAATGGCGAAACGTTATGAGGAAACATTTGATGGTGATGGAAATACCCTATTTACATACAGTCATTGCAATATTGTGGTGGTGATTACACAGTTGTATACATTGGACAAAACTAGTAAAAATGTACATTTCAAATGGGTACATTTCATTTTGTATATGTATATCTTGATAAATTTAATTAAAAAAATAGAAGGCTGATCAAATAACAATAACAACAGCAACTATTACAGTGCACCTTCACACTTGATAACTCCTTTGGTATACAGCTGTAGCCCTTAATACGGCTATTGGCAGCATAAAAACATTAAACAAAAATGCCTCACCTCCTTTACCTTAGTGACACTGCTGGAAACTTGAGGACATGGAGAAGCTCAAACCTAGTCTTGTGGAGGCTTTTGGAATAATTTTGAGTTCCTAGATGTGTGGAAATATTCTTATTTTATTTCTTGCTTTGGTTCTTACTGCCATCCCAAGGAAGTTCTACCCAACTCAAGAGGGTTCTGAACAGAGGAAAAAGTAGGTGAAAAATTGAATAAACAATCAAGAATCATCAGGCATTCAAGGAAAATTGTCATGTGTCAATGAAAAACAAGGAATAAAAAAAACAGGAAAACTGACTCTGAACAAACAAAAACCAACCCAATTGCAATGTTAAAATAAATTTCAATTATTATCCTGAAAGATGATTAGGAGCACTTTTCATTAATAAATGTACAACAGTGTACCCTGTAAAATGCAGAATTAGAACACAAGGAAAAGTCAAATGAAAATTTTAAAAAAGAAAGTCAAATAAAAAACTCAAATTAAAGGTTGGATTATAGTTAAAGTAGTCTCCCAAATATTATTAATTTTTGCATTCTCCTATGTATTCACTGTTTACTGGGCACCTACGTTGTGCTGGTGTTGACTTAGTGCTATAAATAATGTAGTGAACTCTACAAATGATAACAATGTCCACATGGACCTTAAAATTTTATTTGGAAACATAAATAAAGAATTAGTGTATAATATGATGCCAAATAGTGATAAGTGCTATGAAGGAAATTAAGCAGGAAAGGACTTCAAACAAACTGCAAAGATTAGTCAAAGATACACACACACACACACACACACACACACACACACACACACACACACATGTCTGAGTGATGAAAAATAGTGAGAAATGTGATATGAAGTCCGCGAAAAGTGTTTTTCAAGATATAGTCACATTCAAAAGCTCTAAGAAGAGAATAAGCTTGAGATATTGCTAAATCAATATGAAGGTCAGTGTGGCTAGAACAGAGTGAAGTAAGAAGAGGCTGGTAGGAGGGAATGACAGAGAGGAAGGCAAGAGCCCTTTAAGCTATTGGAAGGGCTTAATATTTTCTTGCTAGTGTGATGGGAAACCATTGGAGCATTCTGAACATGGAAGAGTTACGGCCTGGTTTATATTTAAACCTGAGTATGTAGAATTGACAGTAGTTGAGCAAGAGCGGAAGCAATGAAACCAATTAGGAGGTTATTGCAGTAATCCTGCTGAAAATTATGGTGACTGGAACAAGTGTGTTAGCAAGGGGGAGGTATGACATAGTTGGATCAACGATATCAGCATTTTAAATGTAGAAATAACTTGGATCAGATGTGAAAGATGAGGAAAAGCGAGACAACAGAAATAATCCTTACATTTGCAAATTAAGCAATGAAGTTCATGCCATGTCAGCAATGAGGAAAACTTTAAAAGACACTTTGCTGGTAGAAATCATGAGCTTTATTTTGGATATGTAAAGTGGGAGATAACTATTAGATATTCAGGGAGCCAAGTAAGAAGTTTATGTACGAGTATAAGCACATAAACTAAACAAACAAACATATACACTGAAAGATAAAAGACATAGATACAGAGAATCAGCCCAAAAAGCCAAGCATTTGACTCATAGAAATAGCAAAGAGAATGAGACCAATTGCGGCCATAGCCATAAATGTTGATCAAGAGATATTTAAGGCTTTCTGCTTTCCTATGTTAGAATTTCACTTCCTGGTTTCCTGTTGGTGGGGGTAGGGGCTGTAACCAGTTCAGGGCAGTGCATTGTTAACAGAAGTGAAAGGACTTAGTATACTACACACTTAATTTCCTGAGAGAACATCCCATGACTTCGTTTTCTCTCATAGGCATAGCAACTGGCGAGTTTATGATGCTGACTGCTCCAGCAGTCTCGTCCTGAGTGACAACAACAAACAGAGCCATGATAGGCATGTAGCATCCGTGAGAATAAACCTATGTGGCTTTAGGACACAGATTGGAGTTGCTTGTTACCACGGAATAAGCTAATCTATTCTGATTGATACAACTATTACTCATGGGAGAGGGAAGAAAAAGAAGACATTTGTGGGTGGATCCACTTGGCCTCAGCTATTTTGTTGCTTATTGCATCTGCTCTTAAGACATTACTTTAAAAAGTACTCCAATGAGAGAGTAAATTAAGAAAGAGGATGACATGAGATCTGAGAAGTGACTCCATCCTAGCAAAATAAAGAAGAGAATTCTCAGGATAGGAAGGAGAACAGAATGCAATAGGAAGGAAAACTCTTGGAAAAGAAGATACTATAAAAATATATAATATTATGGAGATATTAGAAGAACTTGAAAATACGACAAAGAAGAAAGTGTGGTAAAAAATGAAGAGAGGGTTACATAAACACTCCCTACTCCCCCCTACCCCCACAAAAAAACCCCGAAAAACTGTGTTAGCTGGAATTCAAAGATGATGCAAGTGTTTCAAACCTTAAAGAGAAGTCGGGCAATTTCAGAGACATGAATTCACAAAATCTATCAATAAGTATAATGTGTAGGAGGTTGGAAGATACTGGTTATAACATAAAAATATGAATTTTACAAAAGCTAACATATCCATCAAAAATTTTCAGGCAGTGTTATACATCATTTAGAATTATTTACTCATTTTCATGTCACACCAAATCTATGAAATATGTTTTACTAGCAATTCAGTTTTAACGATAAGGAAACAGGTATGTTGAGTAATTTGTTCAAAGTCATACAACTAGTAAATGGCAAAGTCATCATTTGAACCCTGAAAGTGTAGCTAAATTTTAAATACTCTTTACCATGGAGTTAGGAAGAACCCTCCAGTAGAGGTACAATTCCAAAGCAGAAAACACTAAAGTGTGGCATGATTTTAAGCAATTGTGGAGTTACTTTTAAAAGGAAAAACCTATAAAAAAAAAAAAGGAAAAACTTATTTTGAATGAAATGGAAGTGGTGAAGTTAGAAATAAAGAGAATAAATATGTACTAAATGCATATTATTTTGCTCTGCAATAAACACTTCACATATTTAGTGTAATATAAATTCTGATTAATGTTGCTCAATTATAAAATTAACCCATAAATAAAGAACCAAAGTCTAAGTTTTAATTATCAAACACAATTTAAATGCTAGCAGCCTACAGACCTGCAAATATGTGAACACTTGTTATATAATTAAAGTAGTATTGCAAATCAATAAATGTTGCTAGGAAAATTGGTTGTCTATATGGAATAATAATAAATCAAAGTAAATTGGATTCCCCAGAGATAAAGATCAAGTGGCTTAAACAGTTATATGTAAACAAGCAAAAGTTTGTAATATGTAGAACAAAATGGAGAATTTTATGACCTCATGCTAGGAAATTATTTCATAGCCAAGGCACCAAAGCAGAAACCATGAAGAAAAAAGTGCTAAGTTTCACCATGTTATAATCAGAAACATCTGCACACTAAAAGACACTCTAAACAAAGAGAAAAGAAAACGAATTGCAGGAAGAGATGTTTGCAATGCAAATAATTATCAAAAAATTAGTATATAAACAATTACAACAAATCTAAAACTACAGAAGTTTGGACAAAGATAACCAGCAATTGACAAGAAAAAACATAAATGACAATAAAAAAATGAAAAAAGCATTTTGGTTGCATTTAGCATATATATATATATATATATATATATATATATATATATATATCCATATATATCTATACATACTTATATATATAAATATACATGCAAACACATATATAGTTTATTTTAGAAAGCTAAATAAAACCACATTTTATCTTTGCTAAAGAAGTCTCCAACAAAAATGATTTAATAAGATTTCAGGAAATCATAATTTACATTTTTATCTGTAGATCAGATACTTCATACAGAACTTAAGTTTCACAAGAGATAATCTTCTTCTTCCAGAGACAAATTCCTCAAAACTAAAACGTGAGCTCACTACTTCTGCTTTAACTTCTGTCCCATCATGATTTTTTAAAAAAAGTCTCTCTTTTAAAGTGCATAAGACACTTTTTCTTTTATTTTGTTTGAGGTATACATACACAAGATACTGAAGTAACACATTCAGTATGACAGACTGTGGAATGGGTGGGCTGGGGTAACTTCTCATTCCTCTAACATTTGTACCTCAATTTTCTGATCTACACTATTATCAACAATAACTACCAGTGGTGACAAGTTGTACTAGAGTGGAGCAGAGAAAAGATTAAAGACCTTTCAGCCAGATTCCATAAAAGTTCCGTTATGCTCCAAAATTATAAAAAAGAAGAAAAATTTTCCAAAGTATCTCAAAATAGCATTTTCTACACAGAAAGCCTAAATAGATTTTTACTCAATTTTTTTATTCATAGCGACAATAACTAGGCTTATTTATTTATCGTATCTCAAAAGTAACATAAATGACAGGATTTGAAAAGTAGAATATTTATTTTTTTGCTAATATTTTGCAAAATATGGTCCTTGGTCCTGTATTTTTATTGTTTCTAATTTATTTCCATTTTTATTAATGTCATATATCATTAATCTTTATATCATATATCATATCTTAATAATACCGTATATCAAAAATCTTACTCTGCTATTTAAAACATTCATTTTGCAAGACTCTAGGGAATAAAATATTTTAGGAAAGAGTTTTTGGCCAAAGCTTTATGATATAATGTGTATACTTAAAAGATTACATATGCTTCTGGGGCCATGGGGACATTTTGTAAAGCATCTCTAAAATCAAGATTAAATGGCAAGAGATGGTTGCCCTTTCAAGATTCTAGCAGTTCTTAAACTTTTTTCAAAACTGTCTCAAATGGAAAGAAGGAGGAAAAAAATGAGGAGATAGAGGGGTAGAAAGCAAATAGCTGCTATGATACTAAGAATTGCCATGCTCCATGTGATGTAATACACAAATATAAAATATCTATATATAATCCTAACACATATAATTACAATTATACCATATTTTGCTGTTCAAGAAACTGAGACACAGAGTAAAGGTAGGTTGCCAAAGGTTACATATATACAAACATTAGAGGCAGAAGTTAGACACACACAGAGATACCTGGAAACCCTGGGCACTTTCATGATGCTACACAGTGATGCGACAAATGGTGTTCATTTGTCACCTGGATGATGTTCATTTGTACGAATATAAGGTTGTCCCATTAGAAAAAAACTAGGCTCCAGGCCATACATAATTCTTAGTTCAGTGATTATAATTTCACTCTCTTCCATTAACAAAGATGTAATTAAATGCAAGTTCGTGAAAATGATGCCATTGTAAGGATTACTTTAAATCCTATTAAGTGGGGGGATAATGCCCAAACGTTCATATTTATGATGGTTTTTAATAACAAATTTGCTATGCCCTTATGTAAGAAAAAGAACTCTTGTGACTTCCTATTCTCAGTAGTTCTTTATCCACACGGAAAGCCCGAAGGTATAAATTTCACCCCTAATGATCAGTTATCTGTGCTTGGGTCTTCGATTACACCCCAAGGAGCCATGTGTGAATTCCAGTGGTGAACCAGAGCCTAGCTGGACAAACATCTTCTCTCAATATGGTGGTTATGGGCAAAGATGTAGAGTCACACTACCATCCCTGCCACTTACTAGGTGTGTGATTTAAGGCAAAGAGAGCTTGCCTTCTCTGTACCTCTATTTCCTCATCTCCAAAGTGGGAATAATCATAGCAGTTGCTTCTCTGAGAAACAGACTCAGAATAGGATTTTGCCATGGAGGAGATGTATTAAGGAGTGCCTTTAGAATCAACACTTGTGATGCAGACCTAAGAACAGATTTGGCACCCTCGGAAGCTCTGGGGCTACAGTGGTCTTTCGGTAGTTTGGACTAAAATGACCAGGAGTTTTTATGCAGGCATTAGTCAGTCATTAGATGAGAGCTATCTTGGAAAGGGCATGACTTTTGGTGGTGCAGCTATCTGCAGCTCAGGCAACCCCTGCAGGAGCTGGCAGCTGAAGACTGCCTACTACACTGCTTTAAGCCTGGGTAACAAGCCCTTCCTTGAAAGGGGATCTGGGTGGTACACACACCATCTACCAGACTACCTCATAGGATAGGAGTGTGGACATTTATTATCATGACCTCCTTGACTAGCACTCCACTTCTTTTGGGAAATTAATACTCTTCAATTCCATCTGTGCTGTTCCACGGGGGCTGTGAACCATTATACTCCATATCCTCCTCTAACCCCAGTACACAATAGACGTGTGACTTACCCAGGGCCACTCATGGAGCTGCCTTCTAACCACCAGGCCTCGCCTGGTCTGGAGTGGGCACATGATACAAAGCCTTGCCTAGAAAATTTCAGTGTGGAAAAAAAAGGAAGACTCCTCTCTCTCTCTGGTATTTAAAAAACAGATTATTGACTCCATAATCTCACTGTAGTTAAATTTATATTTTGGGTCCTGAAAGACATAACCAAAATCACTCAGTATGGATGAAAAATTGGCTAAAGACGGAACATAACTGAGGATGTTGAAGACCATGCCACTTACCAATTCAGGCGCCACCATTGAAAAGACTGGGAAGCTCTGGGTAATTTGAGCTTAACTTGCCTTGGTTCATTCTTCGTGAAGGCTAAGGTCAGAGTCTTTCACAGAGGATTTTGCTCACAGGACCAGAAACCACATTAGCAAGTCACCTGGGCCCTGAGCTTTCTTAGATCCGAGATATGAATCTATTAAGCCCCTTAATATTATCTGCCTGCCCTCTGTGAGGGATTCTGCTCAGTTTGCAGCTGCACTTACAGTTTAAGGTATTAACACTAGAGGTCTCTCCCTACTCGTGAGCCTTTCTCCCTGCAGACAGAGCTCAGCCATGCACTCCAGCCAGCTGTGCTTTCATGTGCATCCTCGTCTGCAATATCTACGCCAAATGGTAATTCTGCTAAGATTAGAAAATGTCCAAGATATACAACCTTGAAATTCCAAATCCTTGATCTTCCTAAAGCCAGGCTATTTTCGGTGGTACACGCAAAAAGTACACTTTATCCAAAAACAAAAAAACAAAAAACACTTTATTAATAAAATAAGTTAAAAAAGAAAACTATATTAATGTAGTGCTTTCCTCCCCTATCCTGACCTCCAACCATAAAAGAGCCAGTGAGTCACAAAGTCTCCTTTCTCCTGACGCCCGTGTGTCTGGAGTAACAACAGCATGCTGAGGGGCCATCTTAGTGTCTTCTGCCTTCCACTTAGATGCTAATAGCACCCCTTGAGATGTACGGTGAACAGCCCACAGAGTTGTACATTCAAGCCTGGGCCCAGCCCAATCATAGCCTTTTAGATATCACATTGTGACAGAGTGGGATTCAAACCCAAGAAAAATAAAGGGGGGGGGGTAGAGATGTTACCTAATAAGGCCTAGTTTAGAGCATTAGGCCTAATCCATTTACCACAAGCCTGTTTTACAGTGGTCTTCATTTGGCAGCATAAAGAGGGACAGGCATCGTTCAAAAAAAAAGAATGCCAGAGAGAAAGAGAGAAAAGTACGGAGTTACACAAGTCAAATAGCTCCCAGGCAGAGTTAACACGAACACCTTACCTTTTAAAATTCTCTTGGGCTTGGACTTGATTCGTTCCATTTGGTATTCCTCCTTCTTAGCTGTGAAGGCAGGCTGGATGGGGTGATGGAACAGAGGCCTCCAGCAGGGATGGGCTGGAGAGCAGCCTGGAACTTCACCTGGAAAACCAACGATCTTGTCTAAGTTGACTCTAAGCAAAATATCCGCACCTTTATTTTATGCCTGTTTACAGCTTGCCCCAAGATGAAATATGGAGCTTGATTAATTAGAAAATATTTAAATTTAACTTAAGCGTAGCTATCTTTCTTCAAATGTCTACAACTATGATCACTTTTCTACCTAGTGAACTGAGATTTGTTGAGCATGGTGCTCCAATGTGAAAGGCTAGATTTGTGAAACTGAAGTACAAATGTGTTGAATTTAGCAAAGGCTCTCCAGAATACCAGGTAAGCAAAACTTGCATTAAAACGACAACAAAAGCAGCACAGATTATTGACTTTACTAAGGATTCATCTTACAATATGTATTATTTAAATGTCAAGACTCCACACGCTTCAAATTTGATTCAATTTATAACAGCTTTAAATTCACACAACTTTTCAGCACCACATCAATTATACTTCGTGAAATAAACCTGCACTTAACCAAAACCAGGAAGAACTAGCAAGGTTGGGAACCTAATACTTTTATGGTCATTATTTAATAGGAACATGAATTACCAACCAAAGGGTATCCAATTGCATGACATAAATTTTCTGCTCAGGTTGATTTTTAGTACTCATCAACAAAATACGTTCATTCTTACTGGAAATAGTCTGTAGCTACAGTATGAGAAATACCTGCTAGAGGTAACAATGAACTTCCTGATAAAGACGGCCTTTAAACCCTGGAATGGTTACTAGGACACTGTACTCTTTCCTGGAAGCTTTAAAAAGTTAAATTTACTCCCCAACAAATATGCTATACGTGTGGTTCTTTGAGGGTGTACCCTGTGAACCCCCAAACTGTTTTCTGGATGATTATTCTGATACCTATTTTGCATGGGCTGTATGTGTGGGTAGGAAGGAGATAACATATGGACATACGTATTCTTCTGTTTTACTGTAAAGTCAGCGGCATGCTTTGCTATGCTTCTTAAAGTGCAATCCTTATGCTATTCACCCATGTTCTGTCCACTGTCTTACTCACAAGACGGTATTCCTTGCAAGAGATGTGCCATCACCCCTTTGGCCTAGAAGCCAGCCAAGCAGTGCACCTCTTGGATGCCTCATCCTCATTGTCATTCAGCCCGAGCTCTGCCTGCTCCCTCGCCCCTCCAAAGGTCAGCCTGAGGTCTGCACGCCACCGCTAATGGGTGCACGCAGCCTGTGCGCTGCTCCTGCTGTGGCTGAGGAACTCAGTCCCTTAATGTCTCGCTCACCCTAGATCGCTCCGTTCCTCCCTCCTTCCCTTTCTCGTGCTAGCTCTCTCTTTCTCTGCCTTGCAAATGACTCTGAGGAGCTAGGCTGGTGGATGATTTATATTAAGAAAAAAAAAAGCGCACTCATTTTTTTTTTTTTTGAACTGGGCTCCCTGAGAGCACGCGGGGCTGCCTGGTACCGCTCAACGCCTACCTGCTCAACTGCAGGGTAACAAGCTTCTGAAGGCTTTAATGGGATTTCGCCCGAGGCTGTTTTATTAAGATGTCGGCTTTTTCTGCTGCCTCTGCAGCTGACACCATTCACTGTCAGCTGTCCCCTCCCCTTCCCACCCCCACTGCCACCTCCCCCCACCCCAACAATGCACCAAATTATTTGCTTCATTTAGTGCTCATGGCTCAGTGTGGGCAAATTGGGAGAAGGAGCCCTACTGGGCCAGATGAACCAAGCAGAGAGGTGAAAAGCCACTATGCTACTTAACCGGGGCTTAAAGGGAGTGGAGACGCAAAAAAAAGAGAGAGAGAAAAAAAGGAGGACTAAATCAATGCCACTGGGGCACACTTCCATTCTGTTAGGAAGAATCATAATCAGTATCAACACACCCATTTTGGAAGTGCATTTACATTACTCATTAACATGAAACCTTCATTTGGGCAAGTCTGTATACAAAGCTTTGTATAATTACCTACAATATATAATGTGTATTGTATACACTTTGCAAGTTGGTTTGGAAATTATGCCATCAATTAACCACATACTTGTTACAAGAGACAATCAGTATGAAATTATGTATTTTAATGAATCCATTAAATGTCAAGATTCCATATATATTTTCTACCTTCTGGCGAGGAGGCGTTAACTGCAAAATAGAAATTAACATAGGTAGTGGTGGTGGTGATAAAGATAGTGGGTTTGTGCATCTGTGTGTTTATGTGTACACGTGCACGGCGGGGGGGGGGGGGGGGGGGGGAGGGGGGAGTATGTGTGTTTGCAAAATGGAGGAGTGTTTACAACAAAATTATGTATTCTTAATTACCGGCCATGTTTACAGCAAGAATAAATTAAATGCAGCTTAGCAGTAGTAGTGGTCAGGTTGTGGTGTCGTCACATTTAATTAGTAGTAAAAAATTTCTGTTTATATAGAACAGCTCTATTAAGTATTCAGGATATTTTGTGAGTAATTTATAATGAGGGATAACACAAGAAATACATGCCATGCCCCCATTTTATGGGTGGGAAACGTAACAGCATAATAGGAAGAGTCAATTGATCCTAGACTATATAGTAGTAGTTCAGTATCAGATGCTGAGAAAACCATTACATTTCATTTCCTTTGATTGACCTGCCCAATAACCTTATATAACAGGAATGCTTTCACTTAGAAGTCATTCACTCACTCAAAAAATATTTACTGAGTCCTTTATGTTGCATCTTCTATGTCCAATCCCATGTGTTAGGCTCAAGGTAAAAAATGGAAAGCAAACATTGCCAATATGTCTGCTTTCATGGAATTTCCAGTTTAGTGAAGGAAACAGACATTGGTGGTGAAACAATCAAAACTTTATCTGCTAGAAGAAGTGGTACAAGTTAAAGAAAGGCTTTATCAGGAGAATTTGAGCTAATTTGGAGAATCAGATTAGGCTTCCCCGAGGAAGGGGTGGTGAATGTGAAATCTGAAAGATGAATAGGAGTTAACTAGGTGAGGCCATGTGTATATGGGGAGTGGATCAGGACATACACGTATAGAGGCTCTCTGGCAGGAGCGAGATGATGCTTTTAAGAAAATAGCATGTGACAAAACACAAATATCAAGCAGGTGGGTAATTCAAAGTGCTCCTGGAGAGTTACGTTCAGAACTCAAAGAGACTAGGAGGCCTTTACCCCAAAAGCACTAGATGTCTTATGCCATTGAAAGATTTTAAACTGTAGGTTTTGGAGGGGTATATGTGTGTGTAGTATAATCCAATTCTCGGTAGTTAGAAGTCAGTTGTTTAGTATGGAGAATGAATGGGAAGGGTGTAAGAGTGAAAGCACAAATATATATAAGGGACTTTTGCAGGGGTCCAGGGAGAGGTAATGGTAGGTTAAACATGGGTGGTGATAAGGATTTTGGAAAGAGGTGGACAATGCTAAGAGATATGCGGTAGGTAAATTGGCAGGTACCACTAAATAGTGAGTGTATGAGGCTAAGATGTCAAGGGCAATTTCTAGATTTCTGGCTTGCAAAATGATGGCCCCATTTACTATGACAGAGGAACACTGGACGAAGGCCAGTTTTGGAGAAAGCAGTCCTTGAATTTGGTCATAGACCATATTCATGCTACATGAGGTGCCACTGGAATTTTAAAATTGCAAAGTATCAAGTATAAAGATGTTAAATAACTGTTGGCACAGTCTACTGTCAGAGGAGGCCTGGAGATATGTGTGATTTATCAAGCATTGGTGATAGCTGATGCCAAGGGAAATTGGTAGTATTGATTAAAAGGAACAAAGGAAGAACTAGGAATACCAGTATTTACTGGGTGGCTATAAGAAATTGAACCCCAAAGGAAACTGAGGGGTAGCCAACAAAAAATAAAAAGCCTTAGGAATGAGTGATATCAAGAAATAAAACTTTTCAAAAGACAAAGTGCTCAGCAGAGCTGTCAAGTGCAAAGAAGCTAGCCACCACCCATTAAATTGTGAACATGGAGTTCATTGTTTAGTGATCATTGGGAGGTATAGAAGGTAAAGTGAGGAGACTCTAAAGTCTAGCCTAGGAACAGTGACCCCTCTCTTTTTGCTCAGAATCCTCCCAATTTATTGACCCAGTATAGCTGTTAATATTACCTCTGTCACTCTCAAAAATGTCACTGTTTTAGATGATAAAAGTTATGAGTACAGCAATTTTGAGTTTGAGGTCTTTCACACATTTTATACTTTTCTCCCTTGAATTGGCCTTCTTTCACCCATAACCAATCTCTATCAATTTTGCCTCACAGATCTCAAATGTGACTACTCTCTTCCATTCCTGCTGCCAGTGCCCAAGTGCAAATCATAATCATCTCCTGCCTGTACTTCAATAGCTTTTCCTGTTCTGTTCCAATTTATTCTTTAGGTAGCATCCACAGCTTACCATGTTAATCAGAAGTCAGATCATGTCACTCACTCCCCTGCAAAATAGAAATGAAAGAATGACTGCTAGTCTTCAAAACCTTTCCCCTGACCTTAAAATAAAAACCAAATTCCTTCATATTGCCTAGGCCTGCCATGATATTGACCCTGATATAAATCAAACTTCATATTATCTCATGCACCTACTCTCTCCCTAAATTATAGCAAAATTAAATTCCTGTAAGATATTCAAAGGGAGGCAAGCCTTCCTAATGTAGATGTGATATGTGTTGTTTTTTTGCCTAGAAATCTTTATTTCACTCTTTACTTGATGAACCCCCATTCATCTTTTAGATCTAAGTCTGAAAGTCAAGTCCTTATCTATGTCCTATGTTTCCACAATCTAAATTAATTCTCCCTATTATTCTCTTACACAATATCCTATTTTTTATAATAATTCTCATAATTATTTGTGTGTTTACATATTTTACATCTATCTTGTCAGGAGAATCTAATCTCAATGAAGATAGAAATAATGCCTGTGTGTTCAATGTTGTATTGGGTTGTCGGAAAAGTCATAAGGCATTTTGTCTATGTTTTTTCAAATGTCATTTATTTATATAAAGAACAAAAATCAATCAATGGTATATTGTCTGTTTTGTTTGATAACCTTTTGCCATTTTTCTGTGAGCTTAATAATTTCTCATTCATAGAAGGACCTGTCTTTATTTGCAAAAACTGAACAAAGTGCTGATTTACAGCCTCATCTGAATCCACGCAAGGAGTTTTGAAGAGAGCAAAACAAGTGGAAGTCTGACGGCACAAGGTCAGGCGAGTATGGTGGGTGTGGCAACACATCCCATCCAAGCTCCAATAATTTTTGACGGGTGGTCAAACTTGTGTGTGGTCTCGCGTTGTCACGATGGAACACAACTCCTTTACAATTAACAAGCTCTGGACATTTCTGGATGATGGATTCATTCAAACAGTCCAATCGCCGACAGTACACATTCAAATTGATTGTTTGGTTCCTTGGTAGCAGCTTGATAAACACGACACCTTTAAAATCCCACCACACTGAGAGCACAACCTTCCTCTGATGAATGTTTGCTTTTGATGTCGTTTGAGGAGAGTCATCACATCGGGACCAAGACCGTTTGTGCACCACATTATAAACAATCCACTTCTCATCACCAATTATCAGTCACTTCAAAAAAAGGATCGTTTTTCTCACGTTTAATGAGCATATTGCAGATGTTTACATGCACCATCAAATGAACTTATTTGAGTTCATGCGGAACCCAAATATCGAGCTGCTTACGTATCCCAGCTTCTTCAGGTGGTCGTGAGCATTTGAATGATGGAGGTTCAATGTTTCTGCAGTCTCTCATGTCGTGTAACATGGGTTTGACTCAATCAATGCCTTTACTTTGTCACCATCAACCTCGGTGGGCCTCCTTTACCGAGGAGCGTCGTTGAGATCAAAATCACCAGCACGGAATTTTGTGAACCATCATTGGCACTGATGTTCTTGTAGAACACTGTCACCATAAAATTTATGCAACTTTTCACAAGCTTGACGCGCGTTCTTCCCTTTCTGGAAATAAAACAGTAAAATATGGCAAAAACGCACAGTTTGGTCCTTCATCTTCAACTTGTAAAATCTCCAAAACTCAACCAAATCTCTCAATTTTTTTTAGAATGAAGCTAGAATGGTCAGCTGTCAAATGACTTAGCAATAACATAGATGTGAATGACTCTAGTACTTCCAAAAATGAACTAGTGCCATCTGTTGCAAACATGCATCATGACTTTTCCAACAACCCAATATATCCTGACCACACCACTGAATTTATTCACATCTTCTGGGTCACAAAATATGTTTCAACAAATACAAATTGTGTGCCAAATGTGTCCAAAGCACTATGTATCTCTCAGGTAAGGATTTCCTGGGCTAACTATCGATCTAGAGTTAAAAATTATCAAGTCAAATCAGTTTTGTTACAAGTCATTCATTGATTATCAAATAGAGTTAAAACTTATGGATCTCAGATAAAGGCAACTGATGCATCCTTTTAATGATGCTATCATTTGAATTTAGACATCAAGTTTATGTTTGTAGGTCATGTGTGACTGAGTTTTAGGCACATATTTTTAAAGGATTTGTGTTTTCTGCATAAGCACCCTTAATGATGTCAGGTACCCCAACTCCTGAATACCTTGGCACCCAAAATAAATACTTGGCTTAGCTCTCCTTTCTTGGTCATCCTTAATAACACTTAGGAGCATAAGTCACTTTCAATAACCTGAAGCAACTAGACAAAGTCATAATATTGTTATAATAATTCTAAAATCTACTGATAGAAAGGCCATCTTCCCGAGGACTGAGAAAGCATGACATTCAGGAAAATGTTTATAACATCCTTCATCGATGCTGGGGTTAAGGGGTACCCATTTTTCTGATTTCTAACCCTTAATTCACCTCTAGATTGAGATCTTGTTTCTTTGTCTTTACTAGGTCAGAGAGGTTGAAAGGCTCAAACAAATTTGCTTGAGCTTTATCCATCCATTGATTCATGTCCCTTGAAAGTCCTACTCACCTACAAGGAAAGAAGCTGCTCTAACTTTATCTCTATCAGAATAGTCATTTGTAATCTGTCACATATTGGTATTGCGGTCTAGGTCCTGGAAATTCAAAGTTGACTGATGAAAAATGCCAAAGTTCAGGAGAAGAAAATAACCTTTGACTAGAATATTTATGAACCAATTTGTGGGCAAACTGGTTCCTTTAGATCACAAAAGCATACAATTAATGTGAGCACTCTTGCACGCGCGCACACACACACACACACACACACACACACACACACACACACATGCCTGGAGTCTCACAGGCTTCTAATAAAAAATTCAACCTGTATGAATTAGAAATTATCATCAATGGCCCAGAATCTTTGTTCTGTATTTTCTATATCTCTGAGTAAGAGCTCTCACCACTCAGTTTGAAATATGGGTCAGGAATGTGGGTCAAATCCTTAATTTCTCCATCTGTTCCTTTTTTTATATTTGTATTAGTGCAGTTTCTCCAAGAAACAGACACCAAACAGGATTAAACATGCAAGATACTAAGGGAAATGCTCATGAGAAAATGTGAAGCGGGTTGGGAAGGCATCAGAACTACATGTATATATAATTGCAAAGGAAAGGGAAAGAGGGGGAGAAGAAAGGAAGGATGGGAGAGAGGGAGGGGGGAATTAATTAGTCTGGGTGGAGGTTTCTTAGACTGTAGTGCAATTCTAAGTAAACTTTGGCAGGACCATCAGGGATCCTTTGAGCCCGAGTACCCCATTAGAGAGGTCCCACATCTCCCAAGAGTTGGCCTGCCTTATTTTCACTGATAAACTTAATTTGGGACTGGTAGCAGCCTATAGGGCATGTGGTCTCAGTGAAAACTTAGAGATGGACTTCAGAGTGCAGCAGCTGAGGCCCTCAGTCAATTACACTTCTGGGAATTAGAGTCAGAGACCTGGGAATCCCATCTCAGGGCTGCCATATAAACCTACCGGAGGTACTTTAGCTGAGAAAATCATTTCTAAACTAGACTGATGCCATAGCGTCATCTCTGATCTCCTACCTCTAGTGTTGCTTGACCTCCAAATGTAACCATTTCTCTTTATAATCATTTATCCTCACTATAGCCAGAGTTTTTTTTGTATCATTTTCTTTTAATGTGAATTGGAGCATATAATTATTTGGTTTACAAATCTCAGTGGCTCCCCAGCACCCTCAAGATAAAATCTGTTTGTTTTGTTTCACCACAAAACATTTCATGACTTAACAGTCCTCTCCTAGCTTTGTTTTTCTTTTTTGATACTTCTTATTTTGCACGGCTACTTCTGAATGACTTACCATTACCAACCCAAATTATTCTGTCTGGTCTTTCAGCCTTTGCAGGTATTATTTAGGCTACCTGTAATGGCCCTATCTATTCCTTTAAAACTATCTCACCTCAGGTTTTGGCTAATATCTCCTCTAAGAAGTCTTTCCTAAATCCCAAACCAGACTACTCTTTCCATGTGTTCTCATAGAACCCAGAGCTCGGAACTTTATAATTTCCTATTGGTTTTCCAAAATCTTCCATTGGTAGCAAACACTGAATTATTTCTTCCTCTGGCTCAGGTTCATGGTCAATAGCACTAAATATTTATTGGACACATGAATAAAAGAACCAGACTTAATTGACATTATAATACAGAAAAGGGAGTGATAAACTATTGATAATGAAGATGAGTGTTAAAAGTTTGGGATCAAAGGAGAAGCAGAGAGGTGAGGCAGACTACTGTGACTGAATGTTATAATGAAATTAAGGAAAGTCTAGGAAAGAAAAAGTATAACTAGGATAAATTTTATATAATACCTAGGACTGAGTTTTCATACAAACTAAAATACCCCTTTTATGAAAATTTTCACCATTAAGGTTTTCTAGCTTCTGAATTTGGTGAAAATATGTCCAATGATATGTGATATGAAAATAAAGCTCTTCTAGAGTTTAGCGCATATATATATATACATACAGATGTGATATCACATTTAAAATTTCCGTGTTTTTCAGATTGAAAGAGGTTGGGAGTGTCTAGGTGATAAGTTGGTATAATGTTATGTCTCAGACAAAGGAGAAAAAATTTTAAAATATGATTACTCTTAGAGATTCAGAGACACAATAATTCCACGTGGGATCTATAAACTTTTAATCCCAAGCTTGATGACCATTGCTGTAGCTATTTTGAGGGCTATTATTTTTCCCCTTTCTAATTAAGCCTTCTTTTTATATTACTTAAAACAGCATTGTGGAAAATTCAACAATGACATCCATGCTAATGTTAGCTTATGCAGAATACAATTTAGAGATTAGGTATCTTTGTTATTCTAGGCCACCATATTTCTTTATGACTTCCTATAATAATAGTAACTATTCATAATCACAACAACATACCTAACTTTTATTGGGCATGCCAGATTTAAGGTAAACTCTGTTTATAATATTTAGGCAATTTTTTTTCTTATTTGATATTTTTTACTTGTACAATATGATGATAAATATTGTCACAAGAAAGGCCATCTGATCATAGAAGATGCTACAGTGTATTTTATGTTATTAAAATAAAATTAAACAATTTTTAGTTATAGGACAATTTTCCCCTTTACAGGGGATAGAAGCCAACTATTTGTAAAGGAAAGACACATGGAATCAGATAGACTTGGTTTGAACTTGGTTTCATGAATTAAAAGCTTTCTGACCCTGATCATTTATTTAAACTCTCTGACCCTTAGTTTTCAACAGCCATACCCTGGGTTGCCCAGGAAACAGTGATTGCAGCCAAGCTGACTTGCTAAAGCTTTCCTAGGTGGTACAGTCCAAGGGGAACAAGAGTGAGCAGAAAAGCAAAGTGAGTCAGGGAATGAACAAAAGCAAGTACTAAATGGTAACTTATCCACTTGGCAACATATCAACAACAACAACAACAACAAAAAAAAAAGTAACAGGCAGTTGTTTGGCCATATTGAATGTATTTCAGGTAGGCTTTGCAGAAATATTGTTCTTTGGAATAATCCATAAGGAGAAAGACAGGAGAAGGATTTATTATGTTGACCTTGTCCATCTCCTGACTTATTGGTTGAAATTCACCTGTCAGGGCATTAATTCCTCCACTTACTGGTTGGCTTTTCTCCAGGTGGCCCCACAGCACACTGCTTCACAGGAGTCCAGCAGTGGTAGGAAAGAGCTATAATCTGTAGGTCCAGTCTGCGTATGCAGAAAGTGTTGTCCTGGTACACAGGGATAAAAAAGGATAGGAAACAATACTGACTCTCGTAAATGTCATCGTTATGACAGCGGTGGCATGGACGTTTTATCCATTCATTCTTTCTTTCATTTTGACGTGAATTTACTATGCTAAATGTCAGGACTATGCTAGTTTGGAGGCTAAAATGATAAAGATTCAGATCCTGCTCTCCAAGGTCTTATAGATATGTGTGGGTGTTTGTGTGTGTATCTGTTGGTGTGCATACATTCAGGTCATTAAAATACATTTAAAAAAATATTTAGAGTGAATGTGAACATGAATTGTTTTATTTGTAGGGGTAGAGGTGGAAGTTCTGAACTGCTTGTGAGAAGTTTAAAACTGCTTATGAGAGTTACTGCATCATACTTTCTGTTATTTCCCATTTCTTCGGGAAATGGGAAGTTTTCCTAGATTTGCTTCTTCCAGAAAAGAACCATTAGAAATAACTGCAGAAAACACTGTGAATTTCATGTCTTTAGTGGGGCTATTCCCTTTTTGATTTCAAGTTCCTCTGTAGTGATGAGTTAGCATCAAGATCGGGGTGAAGGTGACTCAGATGCTACATAGTTTTTTGTTCTAAGGGTCCTGGGAATCATACCATATGTGAAATGGAGTTTCTTGAGTCTATTGTAACCCCCAGTCTTGTAATCCTAAGGGTCTAATGTCAGGGACATACTCACAGTTCCAAGGAAAGACTGTCTCATATGACCCACTATTTCTAGTTCATCTTTATGTTCCTCCATCATCCTTTGGGATGTGGACATCTTTGGATTTGAGGGAGAATTAAACAGAACAGCTTCTATCCTTAGAGATAAGGCTACTCTCTAGAGTAGCTTCCTCATATTCAAATATTTCCAGGAATAGTTTTGGAAACTTAGATAAAATTTTGCATAACTGAGGGAAAAAAGCTGCCTATGAGTCAACTTTTATCTGAAAAGAAATTAGTGAGTACAGAAGGTAGTGAACCTATCCCAGTGCAAATCAGAATCCGCACTAATTTACCACCATATTTGTGGGAAAACTCTGTAGTTAATAAGACTACAGTCATATTGTCTCACCATTTGTTCTACTTATTTACTTTTTTGCCACTTTCTCTTATATCCTAACTGCTTGTCAAAGAAAAAGCATCAAGTATTTAAATAAAGACAAACCTGCAATGGAAAAACTTCTTGATTTTTCAATAACCTATTTCACACACACACACACACACACAAGCAATGATATTTAATTTTTTTTTAACTTATTTTTAATTTTTATAGTTTCAGGTGTGCAACACAACATATATGTATTATATATTTTTTAAATATTTTCTGGGGTGAGACTTGAGAACAGACAGAATTTTTTAACTTTTTTACAAGCACTTCCACTAATTTACAAATTGGAAGTAATGTAGACTCTAATAAAGTTGTCAATTTTGTGTTTCACTTTCAAAAACGTTCTTATTGGAGCCTGTTCTACCATGGAGTGACTATGTGTTTCTTCTAAACATTGTCAAGAGGATTTTAGCTGTGAAATTGGGGTACAGTTAGATGAGAGAGGCTGGCACCATACACAGAGTTTTTGTAAGATGGGTTGAAAGTATGATAAACCCATGTGATGAGAAAAACATTAAAAAGAAAAAAATGATTAAATTTAGGCACATAAGGTCCAGTATGGTTTTTTTTCTTTTTTCTTTTTTCATGTGTGTGCGCGTGTGTGTGTATGCGTGCACGTGTGCAGAATAAGATTATAAGTTAACAAGTTAGAATCCCCTGAGTGCCTGTCATTCCTTAGCTAAGAGCTGATTGTTCATGGAGACATCGTCATCTGTTGGCCACTAAGGTACCCCGGACTGCCTGGAACATTTCTGCCTTAGGCTTTGAGAGAGAAACTCCTTATAATAGTAACTCATTAAAATGTACTGCAGTTAACTGGAAGAGTTAAGATCCTTCCTTGGCCCCTGACACTGAAACAGAGTGTGGGATCTAGGAATAATTGGGCCCTCTGAAAATTACCAGTTCAATTCCACAGTGAACAGATTTTAAATTATTTCTAGAAAAAGAGAACAAATTAGTCCACATAGAGGTTCATCTGAGATTTAAAATATCTGTAGCTGCATCATGCTCCTAGTACAAAACTTTATGACTTTCGATAAGTTAATAAAGTTAAGCAATATTACCATTATATTTAACAGCTTAAACTTGTATAGGAGTGGACATTGCTGGAATAGTCCTGAGGTAGAACTGCTCGTGTTTTTTACTATGATTTTTGTTGTGTTTTGTTTTTTATTTGTTTGTTTTACCATGACCCTGTTACTGATCCTCATTGCTATGAAAAGAGGAAATTAATTCAATTACAAATGTATCACCTCTGTAAGTCTTCCATGACAGATGAGAGAAAGAGAGAGAGAGAGAGAGAGAGAGAGAGAGAGAGAGAGAGAGAGAGAGAGAGAGAGAGAGAAGAGGCAAAAGGAAAGGAAAGAGAATCTGGTATCTCAGGTAATAGTGCAAATTAAAATACAGTTAACCCCTGAACAACACAGGTTTGAACTGTGTGGGTCCACTTATACACAGGTTTTTTTCAATAAATACGTACAGTACTGTAACTTTATTTTCTTTATCATTATTTTCTTAACATTTACTTTTATCTAGTTTACATTGTTGTAAAATACAGTATATAAAAATATAACATTAAAAATATGTGTTAATTGACTATTTATGTTATCAGTAAGACAACACTAGACTCCTAGTACTTAAGTTTGTGTGGAATCAAAAGTTACTGTTGATTTTGAACTGTGCAGATTGATAAAATCAGTCGGAGCCCATAACCTCCATGCTGTTCAAGGGTCAACTGTAATTTTACTTTAGAGTTGGTAGAGAAAAAGGAAAAGAGCAGTAGAACTAGATGCAAAATCAGAGGCAAAGACACCATCAAAAGGTTCAAGCAGCTGCATGTAAAAATGCAAAACTGATTTTCATTAAAAAAAAATTTTTAAGTCCTACATGGAAGCTTAATTAATAGAATGGATACAAACATTGTTAGTCTAACAGAAGTAGTTCTCTGCTACTTTGCCCCATTAACCAGCCAAACTTTTAAGAATCCCCTCTTACCTGTCTATGGTTCAACTGTGCAGAGTTAAAAACCAGCTGACAGAACTTCCAATAGGAGATTATTTTCATTTTGGTCATGTGCATTTACCTAAACGGATGGATGTTATGATATTTTGTTTTCATATTATTTTCCTGCTTTGGCCTCAGACCCAATGTGAGGTAAATTTTACATAATGTGAGTTCATTTTTTTCCTTAGGTGAAGAAACAGTGCTGTTCATTCTTTTTAATTTTTTTACTTAAATATAGTTGGCACACAACATTATATTATTTTCAGGTGTACAACATAGTGATTCAACATTCATAGATCTTCAATGTAATCAGAACACTAAGTCTAGTAACCATCTGTCAGTGTGCAAAACTATCACACTATTATTAACTATATTCTTTCACCTTTTTCACCCATCCCCCAACCCCCTCACACTGGCAACCATCAGTTTGTTGTTTCTGTGCATCTATTTTTGTTTGTTTGTTTTTAGTTTTTTGCTTAATTTCACATATACGTGAAATCATGTGGTATTTGTCTCTGTCTGACTTCTTTCACTCAGCATAATACCCTCTAGGTCCATCCATATTGCTGAAAATGGCAGGATTTCATTCTTTTCTATTGCTGAGTAATATTCCATTATATATAGATGATATAGATAGATATAGATATATAGAGATAGAGCTAGAGATAGAGATAGACACAGATATATCACATTTTTATCCATTCATCTATTGATGGACACCAAGGTTGCTTCCATATCTTGGCTATTGTAAATAATGCTACAGTGAACATGGGGTGCATACATGTTTTCAAAGTAGTGTTTTTATTTTCTTCATATAAATACCCAGAAATGGAATTGCTGAGTCATAAAGTAGTTCTATTTTTAATTTTTTGAGGACCCTCCATACTGTTTTCCATAGTGGCTGCACCAATTTGCACCAACAGTTCATGAGGGTTCCATTCTCTCCACATCCTCGCTGATACTGGCTGTTTAATTTTTTATTGTAGCCATTTTGACTACTGTGAGATGGTATCTCACTGTGATTTTGATTTGCATTTCCCTGATGATTAATGATGTTAAGCGTTTTTAGTGATATGTATTCTCAACTAGAAAAGTCAAAAGAGCAAGTAACACTGTTTCTCCCTAAGAAGGTCAAATTAGTTACATTGAAATGACCAGTTTATTTTGCCTAAGGAAATATCCAGATTTCACATATGTTACATGAGGATAGTTTTTCCATGGGATTGCAGGGTTGTTGACTTCATTTTTTCCAGGAAAGGAAGCATGGTCGCACCTTTGGAAAATCTGAATTAAATCATAGTCGGCACCAGTTTCCTCAGGTACATGCTGACTATTCTCCTTGTGACAACACTGCCTCCTCATACCCACAAGAAAATTGAGATGTAGGGTCTTCAAAGTGGTGTGTCTTCTATTTCTAAACCCATAAACACAGCAGAGACAAAAGGCCTGGGATAAAACACATTACTTTGGCCTAGAGATGTAGAAGTCCTCAGAAGCTAGCACTCATTGAGTTTATGTCTTTAAATTTCTGTTAGCAACTATGCTTATATATTTAAATAAAACATAAATAGATAAAAGTAAAGTTCTAATAATGAAAAAAATAGCAAATTCTAATTGGGACTAAGCAAATGGAATCATAACATGTTTTTCAATGGACAGGGCTTGATTTGTGCTTTTGACATTTCTGGCAGCTACTACTGTTTGTCCCTTTGGGAAATTAAGTCTGGCTGCAGGGAACAGAAACAGCGTGTTCCCCCCCAAACTTCTTGAAACTGTTAGGCTCTACTTTCATGTAGCAATCAGCAAAAGTGTACAAGATCACATAACAGTGGAGGTGCTGGATGGAAATGAACCTTAGATGTCTCTCATTTACTCTCCCTCTATCACTATGTACAAGAGCTCCTAGTTCTATGATTGTAAAATACTATTTCCTACCTCCAACCCCAAGAGACCATGCAACACAATTGGGAAATGGAGGGACTAGGGCAGGTATCAGTGACTTTAACTTAATGGCTTTTAGGTATTCATTAAAAAAATGTTTTTTAAGTTGATTACCTTACCTATGATTTATGCGATGCCATTTTCAGTTATTAAAGGTGAGATAATGAGTGATCTTTTCCTTTTCAGAAACACACACACATATACTCGCACACATGCACGCGCGCACACACACATGCACAATATACCTTTTTTTATTTCTTTAAAAAGTGCATACAATCTTTCATCCGATTCTATCTCTTTTTTTTTCTTTACATTTATTAGTAGTTGTATTTGTAATTTTGCATGGAGACCTAGAAGAGAAGAAAGTAATATCAACCAAACTGCAGCACTATTTAACGTCCTAGCTTGCAGTAATCTTCTAGCATTGTATACACATATTAAAATTCATTTCATCTCTAATCTCTTTCAATTAAAAAGACAGGGTTGCCTTCAGCTTTCTGAAATTTATGACATGAAACACCTTAGATATGCTATAACTGTTAAGCTGAATTTTATTTAGTATTTTGATTATAAATTAGGGAAATGGTACATTAACTCCTTTCTGAGGCTAAGATTTAAAAAGCTCCATTTATTTGCAGTTGTTGTAGTGTTTTGCAACATATGTTATATTTATAATTGCCTTATTAAATCTTATACATCGTAAGTGATAATCATATTGCCCAGAGCTATAAAATCATCAAAATATATAATGACATTTTAAGTTGTATCTACAAATGAAAAGTTTTATTTTTAGCTTTTTAATAATGTTTTCAACTGAGTGTTGGAACTAGTCATCAGCTATTCAGAAGAGAAATATTATTTCCACTAAGTATTTTGTAAGTGATATTAAGAAAAATCACAGCCAAGTCTCAGCCAGATACACAAGGACCTTATAGAACAATTTCACTGTAGGAAAAAACTGAGTATAGGCCATGGTTTGATGGAGATGACACAAACAGATAAAATCGGGTTCACAGGGCTAGCTCAAACAATACTCTCTCTATTGGCAGCGTCTCTCCGTTTCTTACTCTACTTAGTTATGCCCATGAACCTGAACTGTGATACCCGAACTGACATCTTCTTCTTCTCCTTCTCCCCTTTCCCCTCCCTTCCTACTCTTTGATAAATATATTCTAGTATCAGGTTGGTACCCAACTAATCAGGGGGATCATGTCATAAATGACATAAATGTTTAAACACTATGCTCTCCATCTGAAACTAACATAAAATAATACCAAATGTAAACTGTAATTGAAAAATAAACAAATAATAAAAAAAAATTTTAAGGGGGGAAGGGATTAAGAGTTACAGATTGGTAGTTACAAAATAGTTATGGGGATGTAAAGTATCACACTGGGGATATAGTCAATTATAGTGTAATAACTATATAAGGTGTCAGATGGGTACTAGATTTACTGGGGTGATCACCTCCTAAATTATATAAATGTCTAATCTCTATGTAGTATACCATAAACTAATGTAACATTACATATCAACTGTAATTGAAAAATACAAAAACATTACAAGAAGAAAAAAGAAAACAAGAAAAAGATATTCAAGGCTTTATTCTTGAAACTCCCATCTCTTTTCAATTTTACAATCAAGATATTTTTTTCCATAGTGTTATCTAAATGCAGAAGTAAATCTTAAGTTAATAATTCACTTCTGGCCCAACTATCTTTCCCGAGTTCTAAAGAAGTGTCAACAACATTTGGTTGGACATATCCTCTTGGAATTTTTCCTGATGCCCGACTGGGCCCTTAAACTCATCATGTCCAGAAACAAACTCATCCTCTCTTCTAAATAAGTTCTTTATTTTAAACTATTATTTCAAAAATCTTGACCCACCACATGCACAAACGCATCTCCAGATTCAAAGTCAGCTGGGAATTGTGACTCAGGTTCAGTATAAAACTTCCTTTACTTAAATTTACTACCAAACCAGCCATCTGGAAATGAAGGTCAGGAACAAAACCAAGGACTTGAACAAAAAATTAACAATGCAAGTAAGTTGGCGCAATCTCCAGTGCCTCTCCCTCTTTCATTATAGAAGGAGGATGAAATTCTGGTCTTCTGAGAGCATCCTGAACCATTTCACCAAGTCAGAGAAGCTTTACACGCTGTGACCAGGGTCACAGTTTATATGCCTTCCTTCTGGTAGGCGAGAAGAGGTACTGTTTCCACAGTAACTCTTGTAATTCCTATTTCTTATTTTATCACTGGGCCTACAGCACTACTGGCTTTGACTTTCCTACCACAGGGATTGTCTTCTTTCTTGGCTGTCACTCCAGATTACAACTTTGAAGTCCTCTTTGCCTCTCCCTTCTCTGTTGTCTTCATATCCAATTAATATCAACGTCTTACAGCTCCTACTTCCATATTGACCAATCACTCTTTCCCTCTTCTATTTTACATCCCATCTCTCCAATGTAGATCATTAATATCACCCGATGCCGGATGCAGTAAACTTGATCAGGCATATAACAGCATTAATTAAAAGACCAGTTGATACACCTAGAAAGGTGTTATTGTTATAACTGGTTTACATATGCTGGCAGTGCATGGGAAAATGAGAACCCCAGTAGTTCCTTAAGGACAGAATTTGTGTTTCTCTTAGTGCTTAACACAGAGTAAGTGCTCATAAAATACTATTAAATTAAATTCACATGTAGGAATATTTCACTAACTGAGAATGTACTATAAGAAACTCCATGACTTCCTTACTGAAACATCAATACATGAGAGGTGTGGATTACACCACAAATATTCACTGGAGTCTGAAATGACAAACAATCCTTACTTGCAAATGTTCAGCATAGGAAAGAAAATAAAACTATGAACTATGAATCTATTATTTCCATTCCACCCTCAGGCATAGTTCAAGACCCATCCTGAGTAATCTCTGAAGTATGCAAAGTTTGTCTTCATGATCCCAGACAAGTATACCCTTCCCTATATGATACAATTCATATCCTGCTGAAGAAGAAACATGGAAGAATTTTCCAGCATGGGTTTTTCAAAGAACACATCTGGGAAGGAGAATGGGAAGAGAAGATGGATAAGACTGGAAAATGTGTAGTCCTTAAAACCCAAAACCTTTGCATTTGAACGTATGGGTAGACATGTCTGCACCAAGGCATTATCATATTAGGAACTAAAAATCAGAACTATAAAATGTAGACTTCCTAGGGCCTATTTTCAGTAAAAGTCTTTCTTTTTTAAAAACATGAGATATAGGTGAAGCCCTGAACTAGAAGTTGGTCATCCTGGGTTTTATCACTGGTTCTAACAGTAATAAAATATGACTCCAGAAATAACTTACTTCCCACCTGGGCCTTCTGTGCACTCATCAGTGAAAAAAAAAACAAAAAATCTGTGGAATTTGAATTCCAAGGACCCTTCAAGACCAACCTCCTACGGTTCCATAATGTGGTGATTTTCTAAGCCAGGGATGCTTTAGAATTCTGTCTTCATCCATATTGGGCTCTTTCTCCTAACATGATTGTGCTGATTTTTTAGCAGACTTTAGGCTCTGAGAATGGGGACATGGACTGAAGGAAGGAGAAACCTCCAATTTACAGAGTAGGTGCTCACATTTGTTGAGATTCAGATTGTTACGAGAAGTCCTAGACTGGTTAAGTAAACTTGGCCTATCCACATAATGAAGTAAAAAGATATGATGAAGATCATAAATATTGCTACAGCACACTCTCCAAGACATATTACTAAATAAAAAAAAGAAAGGTGCAAGACAATGTGTGGTATGCTATCACTTTAGTTAAAAGGAAGTAGGTGTACATATACTTGCTTGCTTATATTTTCAAAATGAAATAATGGAAATAAACCATGTGCTAATAAAGTGAAATCTAGAGTTCTTTGAATAAAATCTTGATTTATAGTTTTCAATTTGGAACTATGCAAATTATTTTACATATATTTTTAACTATATTTAATCAAACACAAAAATATTATCTCCAATAATTAAAAACAAACTAAAGCAAATGAACATAATTACATTTCAAGTTGAAAGCAAATATACATATAGAAAATTATTTCAAGTGATCTCAAGAGATAGCAACTTGTCTATCCTAAGGACTATATAAGTGCATACCCACACGTACATAGTAACTCTAACATGCAGCCATTGGGTTATTGTAGTGATATTGGTTCTATGTTAATAAATTTGAGAACTAAAGTTTTCCAAGTAAGTGAAAAGAGATGCAAACACAAAAGCAATTAATGGGTGAAATCATGCTAATATTAAATATATCTTAAGACTCCTAAACGTCACCATCAGGACCACTTCTTTGTTTTACTTTTAATTTTATTTTAAACCCTAAACAGAAATATGTCTATTAGATTAGTCAGGGTCAATGAGGAATGCTTGAAGAAATGGGAGGAAGGAAAATGGCATCATAGAGATCAGTATGGTAGCTTCCATTTTCGCACACATACTTTGTACTAAGTGCTGTACTAAGAGCTTATCCAAGCAATCTCATTAAATCCTCCCAACAAACTTAGGAGATAGGTGCAATTATGATCCCCAGCTGTGAGCACTAAAGCTGTACAGATTTTAGGTAAATGTTAATGTGGAAAAGCATAAAAGGAGCTTAAAGTAACATAGTGTAATGGAAAAACTTTGGATTTAGACTTAACTGCGTTTAGCACTGAATTTTATTTGCAAACATTAACTTATTCATATTACTTAAATACTTTTAAAACTAGGTTTTCTCAAAGTTAAGAATAAGTATTTTAATATTTACTAAGTTAATCTAGGAATCTAGGCTCACTGATTTGCCTTTTTTTGGACAAGGAAATATAGTGTTAGTAGTGAAAAGACATCACAAAAATAACCTCAATGATAATTTTTATTTATTTATAGTTTTCTTCCATGACGACCCTGAAAAACAAGTTCTGTAATGGCTTTAGACATCTTTCTATGAGCAAATGCCTAGAGTACCCAAGAGATTTAGGTCCCAGCAAAATATTTGAGTTGCTAGTGTATCTAAACCGGCGGGGGCTGGCTGAAATACGTAAAGAAAATTGACCTTCATTTTTCAAAGAGAAATTTGGTTGTTAACCAAAAGACTGTTCAAACTATTGAGATTGCTTCCTTCCTTACGGTTCTCTACTTCCTACGGATTCTTTCTCATTTTGATCTTCTTAAAGGCTTGGCTCATATAATCCCTTTTCTCTTGCTTCATGTGTCCCATCTCTACTAAATTATTTCCAACAGCATAAAAAGCACAGTTAATTATCTACTGCTTTTTATATCTTTTTTTACTTCACATACTTTAACATTAATTCCATCTGCTGACAGCTACTGGCCCATTTCTTTGTTTTATTTTATTTTATTTTCACAGCAAAACTAATCAAAACATGTATCTATTTTCTTTATCTCCACACATCTTTACTTATCCCTTCCAATCAGACTTCTATATACACAGACCTATGAAAATGCTCTTGAAAATAACCAATAACCAATAACCTTAATTAATACGTCCAAATGGTCAGATACTTTTCCTTCCTATATTCCGTTTTTCAGCATATGTCACACATCCATTTCATGTACTTCTTGCCAAACCCTGGGTCCTGTTGAAGGCAGAGTCCATTTCAGAGGAAGCTGACTTTCTTTGATTAACATTGAGGTGCCTTATAGTTTAATGCTCTTCCCAATTTCCTGCTCTTCCCACTTTCATTCTGCTTCACCAACTCACTTCCATGGCCAAACCATACAGACTTTCTATTTATATAAGTCCTATTCTTCCTTCAAGGCTCACCTTGATCCCCACTTCCTCTATGTGATTACCTTTGCCCCAGAGTTGTGAAATTACTCATACTACCACTGACTTGGCATTTACTATATGCTACCATGCACTTAGGTGTTTTTGAAACATATGCTCTCTATCTACCTATATGTGTATGTGCATGTATATCTATATATCTATCATTTATTTCTCCATCCATTCATCCTAGGCCTAAGGTTCTTTGTTCAGAGTTTTATTTTTAATGTCTTGGTTTTTGTCCCATGTGGTTGTGTATTTGATTCAGAACCATTTACTGGAAAAAAATAATTCTTTCCTGATTGCATTGCAGTATCATATATGTCATAAATTTAGTGGCTGAATTTAAATGGGCCTGTTACTGTACTGCTGAATATATTCCAGTGTTAATTCATCTATTCTGTGTTAGAC
Source organism: Hipposideros armiger (assembly GCF_001890085.2). NCBI lineage: Eukaryota > Metazoa > Chordata > Mammalia > Chiroptera > Hipposideridae > Hipposideros > Hipposideros armiger. Next base: position 434,462 of record NW_017732099.1, on the reverse strand, counting down.
TACTTAAATTAATTGAGGATGAAGGAATAAACATGCATTAAAGGTGAAACTGAGAAGAAAATACCAAGTGTTGGACTTCGTTCAGAAGAATTTCCCAATGATAGTGAGATAACAAGATCAGTTCTCCCATTTATGAATATGGAAGGAATGAGAAACATTCCAACTTCTTTTGAGATGTACGTGTCTCTTTTATACCTTATTAGTGACCATTTTTGACAACAAATGGAGAAAATGTGGTTTCCCTTGTTGTTTTCTCAAACTGAGATTCCATAGTCCTACCCTAAGAATTGAAACTTCAGGATAAAATTAATGAAAAGTAATTGTGGACTGTAAGTTTTTCTTTAACAGGGAGAGAAAGGTATCATTTTGGTCCTATCTCATTATTCTAAGAACTCTGAAAATAGTACAGGAATTTTTCATACACCTTTATAGCATGATTAAAAGAAGAGAAGAAAAGGGAAAAGAACACTAACATATTTTGGGTCTCTCAACTGGCCTATCATTATAATAAATGTTTCAAACACATGTTATTTTAAGTTTTACAAAAACCTTGACTAGAAGATGATATTATATGCACTTTACACTCAAGAAAATAGAAGCACAAAGAAATTAAGAAGGATTCCAGTCTAGGACAAGGTGTCATAGACCCACTTTTCTCTACTACTTCTTTCTAAATACAACTAAATATCCTGGAAACGATTGAACAGAAATCATAAAAGAACTAAAAAATATGGAAAGGGAAGGCAGTGGGATAGAGCCTCAAAACTTAAGGAATGACACAATAGCTAGATCCCTGGGTTTTCTTCCTATCCTCCATATATCTACCAAAGAGAGCTATAGCCCAGAACTGCCAACAGGCATAGACATAACAAAAATAGAAAAAAAAAAATACAAGAAAAGCCTGCTTTCTCTAGCCAAAGACTAGGAAAGGGACAACCCAGCAAAGATCTTGAGAGGACCCTCAAACTCTGGCCCAATATCCAGAAGCTTTTGCAAGCTTGCTATGCTGGTACCTTCAGAGTCCTAAAATCTCAGTCTCTATTCAGTGACAGAAAAATCACTCAGGCCCAGTCTTTACTGAAATTCCTGTGGGCATCAAGCAGCTCAGGTGACACCTAAAGGAAGTGAGTGGCGGTCTCTGAGGCAACAGAAAAACAAAGCAGACCAAATCAGCATTGCAAGAGATCTGAAATTAAATTGTCACTGAAATTACAGCTTTAAAAAGTGGACAGTGCCTACACACTAAATAGGATGACTATCTGCTTAAACAGAATATTTAAAAAGGATCAAGAGTCTCCTCACATGCAGAATGTACAGAATACAACGAAAAATAACTCCTCATACTTGGAACCAGGAAATACACAACTTGAATACAATCAACTGACAATCACCCAAAAAGAAGATGTTGGAATTATTTGGTAAGAACTTTAAAGCAGCCATTAAAAAAATGCATCAATAAATAGTTAATGAATTCTCTTAAAATACTTGAAAAAAATTAAAAACCTCAGTAGAGACGAAGAATTTATTTTTAAAAAACAGAAATAGAAGAAACCTATAGAAGTGAAAAACACAATAACCAAAATAAAAAACCCATTGAATGGGCTCTATAGTAGAGTGGAAATGGCAGAGGATTGAATCAGTGAACTTGTGACACAGAAATAGAGTTTACTAAATTCAAATAGAGAGAAAATAGACTGTAAACAAATAAATACAGACTCAGTGGCATATAAGATAAAATAATAATAATAATAATAATAATAATAATAATAATAATAAAAACCCAGCATTCATACCAATAGAGTCATAAAAGAAAAGAAAGAATGTGGGGCTGAAAGAATATTTAAAGAAATAATGACTAAAAAAAAAAATCTCAAATGTGGTGAAAAATACAAAAACCTATAGATTTAGAACCTGTGAAAATTCAAATAGGATAAACCAAAGAAACCCACACCAAGATAGATCATAGTCTACTTTCTGAAAATTAGAGACAAAATTAAAAAGAGCCAGAGAACAATGATTCGATACCTATAAAGTAATACTAATTTGAATGATAGTGGATTTCTCATCTGAAACCATGAGAAACAGAAAAAAAGGGCACAGCAGTTATTCAAGTAGTTGAAAGAAAAGAACTGTCAATCATGAATTTTATATCTGGTGAAAATATCTTTTAATCATAAAGGAGAAATAAAGGCATTGTCAGAAGAAGTAAAATTAAGCAAATTTGTCTTTAGCAGACCTATCCTTAAAAAATGCCTAAAGGAAGCTTTCAGAAACAAAAATAAAATAATAACAGAAAAAGGCTTGTAATTTTAGAAAAGAAAAAGAATGGGTAAAAAAGTGTAATAGAAAAACCTTTACATCATAAGTTATTTAATCATATTTGATAGTTGAAGTAAAAATTACAACATCATTTGATGTAGTGCTCAATATCTGAAGAGGAAATACTTAAGAAAATCATATTTTTGAGGTGGAGAAAGTAAAGGGACCTAAATGGAGGAAAAATTTAAAATGTCACTTGAAGTGTTAAAATGTTAATATCAGCAATCTGTGATATATATGTATACTGTAATACCTAGAGCAACCACTAAGAAAACAACATACTCAAAAGCATTATCAATAAGTCTACGTGGGAATCTAAAAAATATTCAAGGTAAGCAAGAAAGGAGAAACTTAAAAATGAAAAACAGGGGGAACAGAAAAAAAAAACAAAATACAAAATCACAGACTTAAGCTCTAATATATCAATAATTATTTTAAATGTAAATAGTCTAAATGCGTAAATTAAAATACAGAAATTGGCAACATTTCTCAAAAAAAGGAGAAAACCTCACAATTCAACTATATGCTGTCTAAAAGAAAATCACTTCAAATATAATGACATTTGTAGGTTGAATTTGAAAGGATGGTAAAGATATATCATGCAAACATTAATTTAAGAAATCAAGAGTGACTATATTAATATCACACAAACAAGACTACAGAGCAAAGAAAATTACTAGAGACAAATTTCATAATAATGAAAATACCAAGTCATGAAGAAGATATAGCCATCCTGAACATGTGTGCACCAAACAAATGTATGGAGCAAAATCTGACAAGCTGCAAGAAGTTGGCAAATCTACAATTGTAGTTAGGGATTTTAATACCTCCCTCTCGGCAATTAATAGAGATAATAGATCTATCCATGTTGTCGCCAATGGTAGTATTTCATCTTTTCTTATGGCAGAGTAGTATTCCATTGTGTATATATAACACATCTTCTTTATCCAATCATCTATCGAAGAACCCTTTGGTTGTTTCCATGTCTTGGCCACTGTAAATATCTTGAGATTATCATACTAAGTGAAATAAGTCAGACAGAAAGAGTTGAGAACAATATGACTTCACAGATAGGTGGGATATAAAACTGAAAGAAACAAATAAACAGACAAACAAATAAACAAAAACTCATAGACACAGACAATAGTTCAGTGGTTACCAGAGGGTAAGAGGGGATGGGGGTGGTAGATGAGGGTAAATGGGGTCAAATATATGGTGATGGGAGGAGAACTGACTCTGGGCGGGGAACACACAATGTGATATATAGATGATGCATTATAGAACTGTACACTTGAAGACTACATAATTTAATAACTAATGCCACTCCAATAAATTTAATAAAATTTAAAAAGTATATCCATATAACACAGAAGAGAAACTCTAATAGCAAATTTTCATTATTTATCCAAATATCTTCCACAAAGACATCTCAGTCATTCATGAAATATTGATCCATTGACAATTTAAAATGTCTAAAGCAAATAATAATAATTCAAACACTGTAAATCAAATAAGGCCACCCTTACAGATACTATTATTATTTCATGGATACCATCAAAGCCAACTGAGCTTTTGTCTTTAGATAGAATTAGCAGCAAACTAGCTATAAACTCAATAGAAAACCTTACTTTAAAAAATAAGATAATATCACGACTTTCCACAGTCTTCATATCTCCTTAGTTATCTTTTATACATAAAATGTGATTTAAAACACTTTTGCTGATAAATTTTATCTAATAGCCTTTTCTATCAGCAATTTGGTGACAACATATTTAGCCTTTCTTATTTAATATTTTTAATTTTATAAAATAAATAATTTTTGAGGCAGGGCAGCTCAAAACAATTAGGCACAAGTAACTCAAGCATCAGATACTCTGCAAGAATAAAAACTGAACAAGAATAAAAACCTCTGTAAATCAATCCATCCAATAATTCAGAAATCTGCCCAGCAAGATGAATGTTGTTGCATGATCTATATAAAACGTTTGATTCACAATTACAAAGTTTTCCTTTCTCTGCAATCAATATTCATTTTTAAAAGTCAAAATAAACAGAATTCCACAATTTCATAAATTATCAAGCCATTTGGGATGCATAATTAATTGGCTTGTACTGTGCCATATTTATGAGGGTTATTCATGCACAGTATGAGATAATCATAAATTATTTTGTTAACAAAATCCCATGAGAGACGTTTTAAAGAGCTTTCCCTTGAGTAACTTCCCTTGGTGTGACTGCTGTCTGATTTTGTTTTCTGTTGGTTAAATCAGGGATGAGCTTTTTATTACTTTATAAGTCTAATCTGAAAAATACTAAAGCAATCTGCAGAGGAAGTGCAAAGCGATGCTGGGATTCAGGATTTCCAAATGTTTGAAACAATTTGATGAAGAGAACAAAATGGTATTTGTAGATTTGATGTCTCTATTTATATTTAAGTTTTTCCATGAGTGGTAGCTGTATCTTGGTCTATATTTCCTGGCACAAAATTAATGAAATCCCTGAGGTTTCATAATTTTCTGGAGCAACTTTTTAAAAGCACAGATTCAAGCAGGGTTCATGACGTAAATATGAGAAGGGAAAGAAAAGTTTTTTTCCTAAAAAACAGAAGACCAAACGCATCAAATGATATTTAATTGGGACTGGATATATTCCAAGTTTGACTTTCAAAAAAAAAAAAAAGCTTTGATTCACAATAGTTCACGTTGGGCTCATTTTGAGCCTGCCAAATATCCAAGCTAGATCAGAGCCTTTTTTGAAATAAACACAAGCTTAATCTGATGTAGGTACTTCCAAACTCCCACTGCTTTAGTTATAACATCATCTGTTACTGAATGATTTATAAATCACCCTCTATAGACAAATTTCTACAAGATGGAGGGTGAGATATTTTAACTTGAGGACATAAGGACACAGCTAACTCATACATTAGAGCCACATTTAGAACAACTCTTCTTGGGAACAAACGTGGTATTTCCTGTGCATGTATTTTTAGGATTATGATGGTACCTGAAAATTTACAGTACCTAAAATGTTCCTTCCTTATTCTCCAGTGATCAGTCAATACACGGCCATTGCTATTATTACCCAGTGCCAGAAGAGGACTTACTTTTGAGCCTGTTGCATGCTAGGCAATTAATCATGTGTTTTCAGAGAACAATTAAGGTTCTAGGGTCTTGAGCCAGACTAGAGGGCTTGAATCCCAGCCTCCCCGTTTATCTGCTCTGGACCTTGGGCAAGTTACTTAACCTTTGTGTGCCTTATCTTTCCCTTTGTTAAAATGGAGAGTGCCTGCCTCTTAGGGCTGTTGTGAAAAAGAAATAATTTAATACCTATAAATCCCATCGAGCAGTGTCTGACACGGAAGCATTTATTAAGTGTTAATTAAGCATTTATTATCATTGTTATGATATCATTTTACAGAGGATGAATCTAAAATTAATTAACTTTCCCACGTATACATGATATTTGACTACTGGCTTATCTAACCCCACGTACTTTGTGCTTAATCACAATCTTTCATGGCTTTTTTACAATATAGCTTATTATTTCACATGAGGACAAAAAATAATTTTAAAAATTAAGACTTTCCACTGTAATTTTCTCTGGTACTCGTCATTTAGTTTTGAACTTCAATAGATCTAAACAAACTAACAAACAAAAAACAAACAGTTGTTCTACTATAAACATTAGTGGAAGATATAATCTTGTCAGTCATTGAAAATGGACACTGGTTTACAAGCTTCCACTGTATTTAAAGGAGGAGATATACTTCCTGACCTTTTGGAATGTTGTTTCCTTACAGTTTCATCCTCGACTGCCCCCACACACACCAACCCCTGACCTAATGAGGTAAAAAAAAGTGTCTTGAAATGCTAAGACACGGTGATATCGGTAAAGCTTCTTCAAGAGAGTGTCTCAAAATGCTAAGACCCAACAAAATGATGTCGGTTATCTCCCTTATTTTCATGGCCACGACACAGCTACACCATCCTGGGGGTTGTGTGTGTAGGAGTATAAAGACACAACACGTGTTAAAATACAATGGGGCTGGTTGATGAAAATTAGCCATAAGACACTTATCACAAAAAATTTAAAAAAAAAAATTTCACTTCTTTAAAATTTCTTAATAAAAGCTACATGTTGGCCCAATTTGGGGCTCAGTTCCAGAGAGACTGCAGCCTTCTGACCTCGCTTTAACTCTATCCTTGACTCTTGTGTTTCTTTAACCCCACGCCACCCCTCTAACTCCCCATCATCCTTGCTGCGCGGGACACGTCAGAAAGTTCTTTGTAATGTTAGTGCATCTAGATGAAAAGTAGTTGATAGGGTAATTAAAACACTATGTCAACTCAAAGTAAAAAGTTCTTATAAATATTAAATGTTTAATCTAAAGTTTTTATGTTCACAAAGAACACAAAGATTGCATTTGTAGAAATGCCACTTTTACAACAAAGACAGTCTGTCTCAGAACTGTATCACTCAAACCTTCACTCTCCCTATACAATCTTGAGCCTTTCATTGTACCTGCTGGAAAGATTTCTGTAAAAATTCATTAGGTAATGCTTATAATGCTGACAAATCTCTTATCATAGAACTTGGAATGTTAGCACTCAATAAATACCAGCTGTTACTATCAACAAATTTTAAGTAAGATCGTTCCTTTTCCTAACTCCATTGTGAAAAGATCCATAAAAACAGGGACCTTCATGAATGTTCAGAAGGAAAATTGACAAATTTTTAAAATCCATGCAAAACAATTTGGGCCACTTTATAGCTCAGCCAACAGAACTTAGGCAGCTGGGTCTATTGTGGTTTCAGATCCAGCCTGTAGCATCTCAGAAACTGCCACAGGGAGAAGGAGGGACATCAGCAGTTTGTAATCCTCCAGAGATTTTGGGATATCAGTGCATTAGAGAGAGCCCTGTAGAAATGGGCAAGGTAAATGTCCCAAGACGAAATAGGAAAAGTCCTTAAGAAAGGAACGCAGAACAATTAAGTTATTTGCTATCATGTTGGTGGCAATTGCTCTGTGTAATAATGCACTCAAATCTAATTATTATTATTAAGCAATTATATAGCACTTTATTTTTACAAAGTGCTTTACAATAATTTTCTATTAGATATTCATCACAATAACCCTGTGAAGGAGGTCAAAATACCTCCAAGGGAGAAAAGATAGAGCTAGTTTTTTTTCCTGAAATATCCTGAGATAAAATGCTCTAATTTCCCTAGTACTAAATATAAAAGTTTTATGTTGCGATTTATTTGGTGCTCTCACACATGACCTGGTTTAATAATTTGCATTTGGAATCGCCCTGCCTCTTAACTGCCTGATGCAATAGCTGAGAAAGTTATTTATCCTCGAGGACAGTACAAATAACTATAAAAGTTAAAATGTGGGGAACAGATAATGAAAAGGACAGAAATTCAGAAGGGAAATGGTTAATGGAATCTTGGAAATTGTTTAATCAGAAGCAATAAACACAAGGAATATTTGTATTGCTTTACAATTTTCCAAACACTTTTAGTCAATGTACTTATTAAATAATTTCTTGTTTAATTATCGCAATTACTGTTCAAAAGTACGTTTTTTTAAAAATCTTTCTTATAGATGCAGAAAATGGAGTTTAAAGAGGTGACTAACTGGATCAAGGTAACACAACTAGTAGCTGGGAAACTTGCTGGTTAACAGTCTTCTTTCTTAATTAAGACCAAGCTCATCTATTGGTTTATTGTGAATGGTAAAAGCAATTTACCTACGAATGCTGACAGGTTACAAAGAAGACTAGAGTTTTCCCTTCTGCAAAACTGCCAGTGTAAGCTCACGTACTGCATAAATCATTTTTCCCTAAAATGGGTGTCACTCCATTTTGCAGGAGTATGATTCATGCTGTCCTAGGAGATAGCGCCAAGGAGAATGACAAGTGACGGCCTTTTGGAGTCTTGACCTTGACATTGGTAGTCCAAGTGGCTGTCGTTACCCATACCACTGTATATTTATCTGGACAATGGTTGGAAGGATGCAGAAATCCAGGCCTAGAAGAGTATGGCTCAGCTAGCACTATTCTAAGGATGTTGAAATTACAGTATATTTACGGGCCAGTATCATTTATCCTCTGAATAGTCATAGTTCACTGCTCTCCGGAACACCACAGAAAATGGAGTTATAAGCAGATAGGACAGACTGGTGAAGAGAAGCTTTTTCTTCTGGTTAGCTTAGAGCAAAAGGGGAGGCTTCTTTCTGAGAATATGTACCACTGGTTGCATCAGGTAGGAATTCTTGCCATGTTTCCCTTATGAAGCACTGCACTCCCACAGGATACCCACATGGGAGACTAATCTACACGGTGCTGTGGACAGATGGACTCTAGACAGGGGGAAACAGGTGTGAGGCCAACAGAGGAAAGAAATAGGAGTCTTGTCAGTACCCATAGGGACTTCCCTGAGCAGGAGGAAGAAATTCTATACTCAGCAGTCAAGAGCCCAAGTGGACCCTAAGGGAACAAACAGTGCAATGGAAGAAGTTAAAGATCTGGAGCCAAGAGACAGCTCAGGGGGAAAATGCTCTTCCAATTTGCATTACATGCAGGACTTCCTGTTTATGTTCTTGTCACTCTCTCCTGCTGCTTTGCAATCTAAGTGTACTTGCTGTTGTCAATCTGCCAATGCAGAGGCTGTTGAAAGCATGCCGTGGAAGAAGTGTCGTCAAGTCCTGAGGAAATCTTTCAGAAGTTTAAAAATTACGATGATGTGACTTTATTGGATGCAGAAATCTCTAATACACGGTTTCAAATGTGAGCTTTTTTGATGTCAAGAAACATGACTCAGACTTTCCCAGGCCAGACATGAGGCAGATGCTTGATGCTGACTTACCTGTGGCCTAAACATAAATCTCAGGAAGCAGCAGAGCCTGTAAATGTTGCCAGAGTTACTGATTTTGCACAGTTTTCCAGTCTACTTTTTTAAACAGGTGTGTGTTTAAAGCAGCAACCAGTAGTAGATATTCTTAAATAAAGAAAGCCTGAATTCCTTCATGCCAGACAGAAATATGTATTTTTTATAAGTTTAAATCCATAACCAGCCCAGAAAACTGGCGCATTAGGATGTGGAGCCAGGCACATCCTAAATAAACGGGGAAATGAGGGTTTGTTTGCTTGTTTTCCTTTAAGAAAAATGAAGCAAACTACACATAGCAAAAATTAACTCAGGGAACTTTAGTTATAAACTTTACATGTACTATTGTTTTCTGAATGGCTATGAAAAGTACTTTACAGTGCTATTCCTGAAAAAAAAATGTTTTCCTGTATTATAATGTGCTAATACTAATGATGATTAAAGAGAAATAATCATATAAAATAATTACCATGACTATGTAAAGTAGCTTTGCCTAAGGGCAGGCTCACGTTCCAGGAGGCCCTCTTTTCCCCAAAGACTGTCAGATTTCCCAATTTCTCTATTAAGAGCTTTGTCCATCTTTGTGGGAGAGATTTGGCCCAGCCTGGGGAAGCAAAGGGTGTGGGGGATGGTTGGCGGGCTCTTTATTTTCTTGGTGAGAGGTGGAGCACCTTCCGCCTGCTTCGAGCATTCGCTTTGTGGAGATTGGTGATTAGGCCCTTAGCTCCCTGGAGTCTCAGGGCAGCTGTCAGGAGCACAGCCCACTCACTACACAGCTTCAGAACTGCATTTTGATTTTGCAGATGAAGGAAATGGCCTCTGAGGCTCAGGAGATTGGGGGACAATGAGTCAGGGGCTGGATTATATACAGATATTTTCCTATAGGCTTTATAATTTGGCAAATCTACACTCAGATATATCATTTATATACCTACATATGTATAGGTGAATAAAGGTAGGTAAACAGTATATAGAATTTTTCTATATATGTGTGCATATACACACATAATTTTTAAACTATATTGTCTCTTTTATGATTCATTGTGTAAATATTTAAAATATATATGAAATACCAGACAAATTTATTTAGGCATATAAGTATGTGTCTATATTTGCCAAAATAACCTTTTATCTATCATAATAATCAGAATAATTTTTTTGCATTCTCAAACCACTTAAAAATTTGCCACACAATTTAGGACTCAGAGTATTAATCTTGAGTATTTTCAGACACCTTTTAGCACCTTGAAAACTTAGATTCTATTTTAATTTCTTTGTATTTCCAGCAAAATTATATTCACAAATATGCACTTAAAATTTTTATTAACTTGACTTTACACAAGAATGTGCTTATGTGTACATTAGCAAATATTTCCAGGTTGAATGAACCAAGATGCACTATTGTCAATCTAATGGATGAACCATTCTCCTAAAAACGATTGAATTCTGGACCCACAGAACAATCTACAGAGGTCTCACTGATCGAGCCCATTTCATCTGTTTTGTATTTTTCTCAATCCTCTTAGTCATGTCTTTCACTAGGAGAAGTTGATAAAATCACTAGGTTGTATTTTGACCAAGTCAGGTTTACAGAATACATATTTAGCTAAGGATCCTTAGAATGTCACATAAGCTCAAGTTTGTCTTTAGGGAAAATGTATTTCAAACAGGGTTAGCCAAAGCACTTTACTTGAAAATTTTAGCTTCCCACTATTGAGAAAAATAAGAAAAGTTGTGACAAAGGAATTAATTCCATCAAATTTCTCTTCTGAAGTATTTTTATAATGAGTATGTTTGATTAAAGAAATAAACATTTAATTGAATCAAAATGCAAAAAAGCAAAACCTTGTGCTCAAATGGACTTATTAAACTATTTCAATGATTTCAATTTGGGGAATTAAACTTACTAGCTATATGCCTCTCAGAAATGTATATAATCTCCTCTTCCCTCACCTGCAAAACTAAGATTACAATCTATTGAGGGGAGTCCAGTTTGTACCGATGGCCTACTTTGTAACACTTTGGCAGGACTCCAAAATCTCCAATTAATATTTTTTGTACTCTAGGATTAAACTATTTTATAGTCCTCTGTCTGACATCTGGCATTTCCTTATCTAAAGGAGGGAACCACTTATTGATATTCTGAGCCCACTTGTTTTAGAATATTTTGCTGTCCACTTGTTTTAGAATATTTTGCTGTCAACTTTTCCTGGTTGATCTATGCCATTTCAATACTCATCTGATCTTTCTAAGAATGCTGATGTGGGGCAGTGGACCAAACACAGAGATGCTGAGCTGAATTTTAAAATATGCCCATAGTTCACAAAAGGAGAATATGTCCCTGTTCAAATATGTTCGAGTTAAACATGAGACTTCTGGTGACAAGTTGAAAGAAGGGGTTTTCCTCTTCCATATCTAAGCCTTATTTAAAATGTATACTTAGAACCAAGGCAGGAGACAATTATACTCTGTTTATAATTTGTTCATCTTAGAATCATGAACTCAGTAATATCTCCTACAGTTCTGTAATTTACATGTCCAGCGTCCTTATATAATTTGCTCCAGGTTCCTAAGTCACTTCTTCTTGAGCAAGAAGACTCATTCCCCAAGGTTTTTGTAATGCCTTCAATGGAATAATAAATGTGATGGCAACTAGTAGACTTACTGACACACAGTAATAGTCAATATAGGCTCATGGTTCTCTTTCTTTCATTATCTCTTCCTTCCATCCTTCCCATGTGCTTCATAAAGGTGGGTGAACGTGGGGGCATCCCAGGAGAGAGATCTTTGAGTACATCTCATTTCTGTCATGGAACAAACCCATCATTTGTACTCTAACTACCAGGCGGTCCTAAATTCCTAGGCAGTTGGAACCACTTATTCCCAGTTTGCTCCAGTTCTGAGTAAAGTCATGAACAGGTGAACTTAGAGGGCAGAGCCTGTTTGCTGAAAAGTGATTGAAGTGGCATTCCAGCCATGACTAATTTATTCAGTATTCAAAAATCAGTAAAGATTCTTCTGTCACATCATTCTCCCAAATAAAAGAGAATAAAAATAAAGTAGAAACCTGTTTGATGCCTCAGGCATTTCAGTGTATTGTTCAGGTCAGTTCATTTCAATACTTAATTTGTGGCACTTCATTTAATGGAATCACTTAACACAAAGAAAGTAATTATAAAAATAAACAAATTTGGTTTCCTGGGGTTGGTATTTGACATTGCAGAACACTGAAATCTCTACTGCTGGCTTAAACTATGTTTGGCATTCAGTAAGCAATTAAATTAAATTAATTTTGAATACGGGTTATGGATGAGCTCTTACATATCTCAGTCTTGACTTATATTGTAATCGAACTTAGTAGTGGATAAAGGAATGATTTCTACAATATCATCATTCACAATTAACTAACACAGCAGAATATTACCTTGTAGATTGCCAGAGATCAAAGTAAAATTAGCGGATATTAGAACAAGAAGAAGGGCCGACCAAGTGGTGTGTTGGTTAAGAGCTGACTTGGGACACCAGTTCTGAGCAGTAGGGCCGCGGTTCAGATCCCACATGAGGGCCAGTAACACTGTGCCCTCTACAGCTAAGATGGTGAACAACAGCTTGACCTGGAGCTGGGCTGCTGTGAGTCACCAGAGATAGCATAGGCTGCAGCCACTGCTGCAGTGGGCTGCCATAAGCTACCGTGAGTGGCTAGCAGCCAGCTTGAGTGGCCAGTAGCCAGGGTGAGC